>NC_134311.1:18531754-18834784 GCF_949628215.1 Phalacrocorax aristotelis | reverse complement strand
GGAGTTACAGACTGGCATATATTAATCCTGTTAACTGCACCAGAGCACAAAAATAGGAGGCACAACTCTGTCAGAGTTCTTCTAAACATCTTGGGAAGAGACAGTGTGGGGACAGCGTAGGTGAAAGTCTGAGTGAGGGATCTTGGATTCACAGTTATTTCTGCTGCCATAAAACCAAACTCCAAGAAAATGCATAAGTCTGAACTTGCACAAACTTTATTTTGGTTTGAGGTCGCAATCAAGAGCAAAAATATATTGTATGATAAAAAGCCCTTCATGCTGTCTCAAAACAAAAATGCTTTTCTATTTCTCAACATTCACTGTTTAGCTTAATATATAACATACTTTTTTATTACTCATATTGTTTCCTGAATGCTAGGCAGTGCTAAATGTCATAATTTCTTGAAGTGTAGTTATATTTGTATTTCCAGAATTAAGAGGTTTGACTTCCATTTTCAACTCCAGGTACTAACATTTAAGAGGAAATTAAAAAACAACACAATTGCTAAGGACTTTACCATCTGGCATTGAATAAGGCATTTATTTCAATACACTGTGGATAGAATTTTATCAAACAAATGGGAAACAGAAAAACTAAAATCAGAAAAATAGCACAAGCATTCCTTTAAACAGTATTTTAAAATTCCTGAAATTTTCTTTAGTGTAGCCATCCTTCCATAGCTTAAGTAGCCAGAACAAGGATGAAAATGCAAGCTGTAAAACATAACGAAATCCTTATCTTCTAATACCTGCATTTTAGCCAGCTGTTCTCATATGTTTTTGCTGTACTCAACCAGATTCTCAAGGAAGAGATGCCAGGCCAGCATTCATGAAGACTCCATAACAGCTGCCTATATACATCGATATAATAGTATGCATATCTAGAAGTAAAGAAAGTGCGAGTTATTGACACCCTCTGAATCATAAGGCATCAAAAGTGGGTCTTAGTCATCCCGTTGCATTCATCTCCTGGATGAAAATATTTTTAAGTGTGGCAGGGTAGTTCTGTGTGTTTCTGTTTGTAGTAAATTCATGTAGATCTTACATCACGGTTTGCAAGAGACTATAAAGAAACTGTTTCTGCAACACATCCACCAATGCTAAAACCAAAGCATATACTAGTGTATCAAGGCCAAAACAACTGTTTCTGAAGCCCTAAAACTGAGAACTATAAGGAAACACAGCAGATACTACAAATGTCATGCCTGAATCTAGTTGCTGCATTGGCAATCTCCCCCAGCTGACCCACCCCTGGGTGATACTGGCTGCACCACAGACCTCTTGTTCCAAAATGCATTACTATTTTGAGCCCAAAGGATATGAATTAAGTTTATTAAAAGGAGCGCCAGCTAGCAACAATGCTTTCAGGGTCTTAGCATACCCATGGTCACCCTGAAGCATGTCCTGGGTGCTGTGAGGTGATGACAGGTTGATGCAGCCACCCCTGCTCCTCACCATGGGGTCAGCACCATGGGGAATTTGCAATGAGAGCATCCCCGCTTCGTGGGGTCAGGCAATGCCCTTCTTCTGTGACATTCTACACTTAGGGCATAATTTCCCACTTCATTGGCCCTTGCAACTTCCTATACTCCCCATAGGAGTTCCTGAACCTGGATGGTGATTTCATGATGACAGTCTGCAAGCGACATTCTCCAGGGTAAATATGATAGTCTAACAGGCCAGGGTGTTGAAAGAAGGCAGAACAAAAAAAAGAAAAAAAGCAAGTTTCTGAAGGGAAAAAAAGTGTAAAGCCATCAATTAAAGATTAATCTATGCTACTGAAACCAAAAATCATCTGATTTACATTGCAAAAAGTAGTAAGGAACTTGAAACGGATTACATTTTTCTTCTTGCAAACTGACAGAAACCACTAATACAAGGAAAAAAAAACTCCATAGAACCTTTGAGGAAGCACTATATTAGATGTCCATTGATGACTAAAGAGGCATTACAAGAGTCACCAGGGAAAAAAAAAACTAAATATATGATGTGTTATGACAGCATGGGCTGCCAGGAGAGGACATCACATTATTGGTCAAAGATCCATAATAAAGTCAAGCATTATTGTACCTCAGTATAGAAAGACTTAAAAGTCAATAACAATTAGTAAGCAGAGAAAGCTAATTACCTAAAACAGCCTTTGAAAAGCAACAGTTTAAAAATGCCATTGGGCCATATACCTTCACAGGATATTCAGATGCACTCATTCCAATTAGCCTTACAGGAACACACTTGCTAGAAAAACCACTTGTAAGATATCATGATGCAGTTAATGTGCAGTCTCAAATAGTCACTTTACAGGTTTTCTTTTGCCTGTCAACTCTGAAGTTCACAGAAACAAAGCCTATATTACTTTTTCTACTTCACCAGTACAAAGCCAATAGGTGGTAGTGTAAGAGAAGCCTGTCAACCTTCCAGCCATGCCCAATGACATCAATAACCCATCAATGAACCAAGAAAACCCCTCTCCTTTGAGTGGTTCTGAACAAGTTCTGTAAATGTGAATCTGGTTCTGTAAATCTGAATACCATGTAGCATTTCCTTGATAATATGCAATGCGCTTGATTTCCTTTAGAGACATAGAATATAACTACATGCAGTAAAGAACCACACTGGCTACTTTGGAAGCTGGATCCATTCCATATGATGAACTTGGTCACACAGAAAGCAGAAACCTTTCCTAGAGTGACATGATGTGATGCACCTGCTTTCCGCACACAGTGTGCTGCACCATAACGCCTTACTGAACTGCAGGGCCAAGCCTTAAAACCTCTTTCCATAATTGTTACTTTTGCAGGACAGCATATATCCATAAATCCAAAAATGATACACAAAATCCAGGATGTGGTGCCTCTGCTGCAATTGTGCACTGAGGCAGTCAGTCAGTCTAGGAAACTGTTTAAAACTGGTTGTAGTGGTCCAGAGTTTGTCTCCACTTTCTCCTTGACAAAAGGAGCTAACAGCCTGATTAGATGCAAAGGCACTGCATACCTGAGGATGCGCATAGGAAGCAAGTCTGGAAGTTAAAGGGATCTTTCCGGTGGCTGTTTTTCCACGCAGTTCAGATGAGCAGAAGCTTTGAGGCTCCCTTCCCACAACACACACAGAACTACTCATTCCTCATTCCACCCACAAACCTCTTGGAGCTAGAGAAAAGCCTTCCCCTAAGAAGGCTTGGCTTTGCTTCCTGAGCTGTTGTGTCCTTTGGAGTTTCTCAGTCAAAACAGCTTTTGCCCATCTGCAGCTTTGTAGGGGGGGAGCATGCATGGCTTTTACTCTCATGTCCTCCTAGGCAGCAGCCACAGCACTAGCAGTACCCAGGCTCTTGCCAGTAGGACCTGCAGTCCCTGACATCAAACCACCCTACCCATCTCCCTGGCTCACCCTGATATGAGGTGTGACATCCCCTTACCTCCCACATGCTCCTCACCGCACGTGTGTGGTACTCACACAGCAGAGATGCGGGCGCTGAGCAGATGTCTCTGGAGGAACACCAGGGCCATTGCCACTGAGATCTTGCTCCTGACACCTCTCCTCTAGCATCCCCACCAAAGCAAGTGTCCTACTCCCATGGGGATGTGGGTGCTGAGCCCTACCTTCTCCTTCCGCATGGCAGGGGTGGGGGCAGCACCATGGGATGCCTTGGAGAGGGGCAGCTGGGCACATGCTGATAGCAGGAGGCCACGGACTGGGGAAAAGTCCTTCTCAGGCACAGCAGTGGCAGCTCCTCTGGGGAAGTAGGTCAGCAGAATCAGACCAAGAGCTGCTCACTGTCTCTGGTTGCTGGAAGTCCAAGGCAGAGCATGCAACTCCTTGCATCCTTGCATCAGGGTTGAAAATCCCAAAAGTGTTTTGCTACTGACTGGGCCTTTACACTGTGATGGCAAGGAGGCATGAAGGTAACCTGCACTTGTTAGTGTGCTGTCCTTAGGTGTGACTGGTCTGCAAAACCCTACAATGGAAGAAGGTTCATGGAAGATAGACAAAAGGATCATGGGCTCATGACCTCAGAAAGGAATGTAGGAATTGGCCACAGCTACTGTAAAGGCTACTGAACTACACCAAGGAGATCAATGGGTCTCTTTTGTTATTGATGAATGGCTGCATCTTTGAGTGGGTCAACAGGTTATGTAAATGGCCTTCCCTAATATAAACAATAGGAAGAATAATCTTCCTGAACCAGGGAGAGAAACATGAGTGGAGTGTATATGTGGCTCAGCCCAACACAGAATACAAACATCAAACAACCAGCAAATGGACTTTGAAGAGAGCAGTGGGCTTGAGCTGGCTTCAGTCCACCTATGCCTTCCCAGTTATTGGTGCTGCCCAGCATCATGACAGTGGAACACATAAGGTCTGGTAATGTGAATCATTTGTATTGTAGTTCAACTGTGTATTGCAATTGATACATTGCACTTGTGTTGTGATTTCAGTGCATTTTTGTATTACTTTTCTAAGTCAAAATCCCATATAATGTCAAATATCTTTAAATAATTAAATCTGGTATTAAAACATTAAACTCTCCTCATGTGGAATATCTAAAAGAACATCTGTCTGCACTAAATACTTTAGGAAGTGAAAGGAAATTAAGGTCTTATGGCTGCTGCATGCAGGTACCAGGTGGGTGTCTAGCACAGGTGAGACCTCTGACAATCATGCCCACCAACACTCGCAAAATTCACCTCCACTCCCTGCCCAGCCAGGTGAGCCCTACTCCTGGTGGAAGAGATTTCATGTGTGCTGAAGCATATTAATTTACACAAGGTGTCTTTCCACCATCAGGGACCACTGGCGCTGGGTTATGACTGGCAGGAAGAGGCTCCAGTGAACTGTCATTGTGCCACTGAACAAAATCAAGACTTAATGACCTGCTGCGTCCTCCAGTAGGCTTTTGTATTAGGTGTTATACACATATGTACAGACTTTGAGTTTTATTTCACTGTGTTCCCCAGATGCTGCTGCTGCCCAGTGGTACTGATGCTCTTCTCAGTACCACAGCTGCTGGGAACTGACATCCGTAGGAAGTATGTCTAGCCTTCAAGCCTGGCTCCTTACAGACCTGAAGTTTACAGCAACCTGCTTCACAGGTCTCCCTAGGAAGTTCAGGTTTCTCAGTTCTCATATAATTTAAGCACCAATCCATTAGGACCACCTCCTGGCCTCCTCAGAAGTACAAATGTGAGGTTTATTTCAGCTGAAGTAGTTTGGAATGAACAGACAGACGCTGCCGCTCTGTTTTGTAACTCCTGCTACTAACCACATACTTTGGATTAAGTATTTAATTAGACAAATCTCTTTTGAGGTAGTTAGTGATAAAAATGAAAAAAAAAAAAAATCCTTGTTTTGTTGTTGGTTTATTCTTATTCTTATTGTCAACATCACTATTACTATGCACTGCTATTGCATTTGCTAAACCAATGTCTCTGGATGATTTAATTTTCTGAGCTGACTCATGTTACTTTCTGCTAACACAAGAGATGGAGCAAAAAGTAAGGTGACTAAAGGGTCACAGCAAATTATACTCTTTAGGCTTCCCACACTCCCAACACATCTTACTCCTATTTATTTATTTTAATGTAAACAATAATAAAAATTACTATAAAGGCATCTTTCATGTCCTAATACATAGTACTTTAGTACTATGTGGATGATTCTCAGAAGCTTTCAATGACAATCCAGATACAAATGGAGACAGTCAAATACCTGTGAAAGAGTTTATCTTTCACTGCCTTCAAATCAAGCTGTCAGCAGCCTCCAAAACACTCATCAGGCTTGTTTCTTTTCCTAAAAATATTACTCTGATTGGGCTGTTTTTGGACAGGTCAGAGACCATAAAATTATTATGGAAAGACAAATCTCACAATCATAATAAAGAAGGCCCTGTTCACCTCTCACACTTCACTAAATATTTATTCACCAGTTAAGGCCTTAATTCAAAGCAGTTAAGCACATTCTCAGTCAGAACCCCAATGGTATAGACTTAATCAATGCACTGACGTGTGTTTAAGTGATTTACCAACTTGAAAAAACAAGTAAGGCTTCCTCCACCAAATCATATCTTATCTTACCCAATCTACTGCTATTTGGACCTAAGTGTATCATCTGCTGTAAAAAACCCCAAACACTGGAAGTTAATAATGCACTATCAGTTTGGATGTGTAGGTTAAAGGAGGGATGTACATTAAATATGAATGCTCTGCTGCAAGAGAAAGCTGAGTAGCAATATAATAATTTTTCATTTTCAATAATTTGTTGACTGGAATTACTTAGGTAATTTTTCTCCATCAGTTCTATGCTAGCAGCAGTCTTAAGGTATTTCAGGGTGGCCATGAAGTGTAATCCTGCACATCCCACTTAGCACCAGTGCGAACAATGACTTTGACTGATACAACCGTAAAGGAGTGGATATTTTCATTTTGGGGGTAAGTATATTCAGAGAAGAAAGTACCATACAACTGAAAAGCTTCAAATGGAGTGTTAAATAATTTCCCTTAATTTTGGAATAAAGAACTGAGTCCTTCTGGCAATGCCTTTCTCAGTCTAGAGTGACCTGTAACCACTGGACTAATGTGTGGGACCAGTGGTTGCAGGTCCATTTGCTCTAAGGATGCTGACTAGGTCAAATACAACCCCTCCCTCCTCTAACAAGATGGGCAGGGGAAGGGCTTGGTTTTTGTCCAGACTGAGTTTAGGAATTAACACTGAACTACTCCATACCAACAAGACCAATGCCCTTCCGGACATGCTCCATTCTGCCCCAAATCTGTAATATATATGGGAATATTATATGGAGGAATTTAAGCCTTTGAATTAATTTTTCTTTTGATCTGGTGCCAAGTGTGTGTCTCCAGTGGTTGCAGGCTTTTATTCAGCTGGGTATTAAGCATAAAAATACTTCTTTTTTTTTATTTCTCTGGACATATTCATGGGCTTGAACTCAAGCATATGACTCAAGGATATGATGCCTCTGTAATAGCCCGTTATTGCAAAAGATCTGTTATCTTAATTTTTCATATGCTCTTCCCTTACCCTCTCACCCTGTTATTTTAATATGCAATGTGATAATAATGAAAACCACATTCATCTGTGCTAATCTACAGTATTTTAGATCTTAATTTTTAATGTCCTTATATCATTTTCTGAACATATCACAGAGGACTCTGCCTAAGGTGTGTTTCAGTTGAACAGCCCACCTTTCTTATTAAGCAATGCTACTGAAAGGACAAGAAATGCAAATCTGCAAAACACTGAGTAATTACAGTTACAGAAGGGAGGCTGTTTTCACAGCTATCTTATCACCTTCACAGACATTTAGATGTTAAATTACACTTCAGAAAAACCTTTACAAAAAGTAGTATGATAACTATTCAAAAACCCCATTTCTTTAACCCCCTTCATCAGCAGTATAGTATCATAAACACTACAAGACAAGAGAGACAGGTTATCAGCATGGGCAAAATGTTGAACAGTTGTTCTTGTTTTCTGTCCTCACCTGGTAAGCAACACGCAGACCTAAAAGCTATGGCTAGCTCAGGATCTCAGCACTGTTAGCAATGCAGATGTGCTTTTGGTCATACAAAAGCTGACCTCTCTAGCTGTCTGAAGTTCCAGGTAAATCCCTCTAAAACATAGTGAGCTTTTCACCTTTTTTTTTTAAGTCCCACATTTCCAAATATTTTACGATCTCATTTACATTTTTTTTCTTTTGGGTGTAGTGGGGAGGTGGGATGCAATTCTCCTTAAGGGTCGTATATATTATGGTGACTGTGCGGTTCCAAATGTGGAACATGCACATGAGATTCTGATGTGAATCAGAGCCTGACTAGCTGACATGAAAATACACACAGCCCATGGTTACCAGATTCCTACAGCAAGTGAACAAAATATCCAAAACATCCTATGCACATCAAAATGCACCACCACTCCAGGGAGTGCCCTCTCACAAGGGAAATGTGGACACACCCTAGACCTCACAAAAGCCAACTTTAGCATGTTCTAAGAAAAAATGAAAGTAACGGATTGGGGGAAGATGTACAATGCAAGGGACATTGGTTCCCATTTTCAAGGGCCTCAGCAAAACAGCAGACATAATGCTTTTTCACAGGACAGAAATTCTGGCATTTTGATAACTCTGGATAAAAAATGAAATCTCTACTTTATACTAAGCAAAATGGAAAATCATGTCACGAGTTTGATGTCTGCACTTCTTTATTTAGGAATGCATTCACCTTAAATTTTATCTCTTTAAAATGTTATGCAGGGTCATGGAAATTAGAGTTCAAGTACTTTATTTCTTTGTTCCGTCCAGCAGGCTGAGCTCCCCAATTAACTTACCTCTCCCATGACACATAGGCAACAGGTGACTGCAATGGGGTGTTACATATCTCTGCCAGGAGATGCTTGAGGTACTTAAGAAATGGAGTAAACTGGACAAAGCCCTTACCACTTGAAAAAGAAAGGGACACATATTACAACGCCCATAGTTGACCATGGTAGTTTAAAAGAGAGATTTAGTATTAAAAATGTTGAAATGTTCCAGGTGCAGGCAAAATAAAAATCCAAATCAAACAAACCTCCCAAAAAAATGTTTCAGTTCAGGGAAAACTCACAAATGAGAGCAGTGGATGTTGCCTATCTTGACTTCAGTAAGATGTTCGACACTGTCTCCCATAGCATCCTCACAGGCAAGCTAAGGAAGTGTGGGCTGGATGAGTGGACAGTGAGGTGGACTGAGAACTGGCTCAGCAACAGAACTCAGAGGGTCGTGATCAATGGGGCAGAGTCTGGTTGGAGGCCCATAACTAGCAGTGTTCCCTTGGGGCCTGTGCTGGGTCCTGTCCTGTTCAACACATTCACCAATGACCTGGATGATGGGATAGAGCGTAACCTCAGCAAGTTCACTGACAATACCAAGCTGGGAGGAGTGGCTGATACACCAGCAGGCTGTGCTGCCATCCAACGAGACCTGGGCAGGCAGGAGAGCTGGGCCCAGGGGAACCTGATGAAATTCAACAAGAGCAAGTGCAAGGTCCTCCACCTGGGGAGGAACAACGCTATGCACCAGTACAGGCTGGGGGCTGAACTACTGGAAGGCAGCTCTGTTGAGAAGGACCTGGGAGTGCTGGTGGACAAGCTGACCATGAGGCAGCACTGTGCCCTTGTGGCCAAGAAGGCCAACGATATCCTGGGGTGCATTAAAAGGAGTGTGGACAACAGGTCGAGAGAGGCTATCCTCCCCCTCTACTCTGCTGTGGTGAGACCACATCTGCAGTCCTGTGTCCAGTTTTGGGCCCCCCAGTTCAAGAAGGACAGGGACCTTCTTCAGCAAGTCCAGCGGAGAGCTACGAGGATGATCAGGGGACTGGAGTATCTCCCTTATGAGGAAAGGCTGAGAGACTTGGGTTTGTTCAGCCTGGAGGAGGGATCTCCTAAATACCTATAAATATCTAAAGGGTGGGTGTCCAGACGATGGGACTAGGCTCTTTTCAGCGGTGCCCAAAGGCAGGACAAGGGGCAATGGGCACAAACTGGAACACAGGAAGTTCCACCTCAATATGAGAAAAAACTTCTTTCCTGTGGGGGTGGCAGAGCAGTGGCACAGGCTGCCCAGGGATGCTGTGGAGTCTCCTTCCCTGGAGACATTCAAAACCCACCTGGACGTGTTCCTGTGCCCCCTGCTTTGGGTGTGCCTGCTTAAGCAGGGGGTAGAACCAGATGATCTCCAGAGGTCCCTTCCAACCCCTACCACTCTGTGATTCTATGATGCTGTGACAAATCACAGAATCATACAGGTTGGAAGGGACCTCAGGAATCATCTAGTCCAACCTTTCTGGGAAGAGCACAGTCTAGACAAGATGGCCCAGCACCCTGTCCAGACGACTCTTGAAGGTGTCCAATGTGGCTGAGTTCCACTCAGCTCCACTTCCCTGGGGAGATTATTCCAATGGTTGACTGTCCTCACTGTGAAAAATTTCCCTCTCATGTCCAATTAGAATCTCCCCAAGAGCAACTTGTGTCCATTCCCCCTTGTCCTCTCCATGTGAGTCCTTGTGAAAATGGAGTCTCCATCTTCTTTGTAGCTACCCCTTTAGTACTGGTACATGGTAATGAGATCCCCTCTGAGCCTTCTTTTCTCAAGGCAGAACAAACCTAGTTCTTCCAGCTTATCCATGTATGGCAGGCTTCCCAGTCCTTTGATCATCTTGGTGGCCCTTCTCTGGACCCCTTCCAGCCTGTCCACATCTTTTTTGTATAGCGGGGACCAGAGCTGTACGCAGGACTCCAGGTGTGGCCTGGCAAGCGCTGAGTAGAGCAGGATGATGACTTCTTTGTCTCTGCTGGTGATGCCCTTTTTGATGCAACCCAGCATCCCATTGGCCTTCTTGGCCGCAGCAGCACACTGTTCGCTCATGTCGAGCTTTCTGTCCACCAGGACCCCCAGGTCCCTTTCCACAGAGCTGCTCTCCAGCCAGGTGGGTCCCAGTCTGTGCTGCACTCCTGGATTATGTTTTCTCAGGTGCATGACCTTACACTTCTTGTTGAACTTCATAAGGTTCTTGTTGGTCCACTCTTCCAGTCTATCCAGATCTCCCTGCAGAGCAGCTCTCCCTTCTGGAGTGTCTACTTCCCCACTCAATTTGGTGTCATCTGCAAACTTCATCAGGCTACACTTGATCCTGTTATCCAGATCACTTATAAAGATGTTGAATAACATTGGGCCCAATATTGATCCCTGGGGGACTCCACTAGTGACAGGTTGCCACTTTGAAAAAGAGCTATTTACCACCACCCTTTGGGTGCGGCCTGTCAGCCAGTTCCCCACCCACTGCACAGACCACTTGCCTAGGCCATAATGCGTTAATTTCTCCAGCAGGAGGCTGCGGGGACTGTATCAAAGGCCTTGGAGAAGTCCAGGTAGACAATGTCCACCGCCCACCCTATGTCAACCAGGCAAGTCACTGTGTCATAGAAGGTCACCAGGTTTGTCAAGCACGATCTGCCTTTAGTGAAGCCATGTTGGCTTTTCCCAGTCACGTGCTTCATTTGACTTTGGATGGCCCCAGGAGGATTCTGTCCATAACTTTCCCAGGGATTGAAGTAAGGCTGATGGGCCTACAGTTGCCTGGATCCTCCCTCGAGCCCTTCTTGTAGATAGGGGTAACATTTGCCTTCCTCCGGTCCCCTGGGACATCCCCCGTTCTCCATGATCTCTCGAAGATTATGGAGAGTGGCCTTGCAATGATGTCAGCCAGCTCTCTCAACACCCTCGGGTGGGTGGTGTCAGGGCCTATTGATTTGTAGGGGTCAAGCTCCTGTAATAGTTCATATACTACTAACTCTTCCTTCACTGATGGTGGGTCGGTGTTTGGATCAATTGGTAATTTTGTTCCCAAAGCCTGGGACCCAATGGTGTTGGTAAAGACAGACGTGAAAAAAGTGTTGAGGACCTCTGCCTTTTCTGCACCATTGGTGATTGACTCTCCTTTTCCATTTAACAGTGGGCTTGTGTTTTCCTTCTGTTTCTGCTTATGGCTGACATATCTGAAGAAACCTTTCTTGTTATTTTTCACGTCTACAGCCAGTTTCAATTCAAGCTGGGCTTTTGTTTTTCTAACTGCGTCTCTGCACACTCTGGCAATGCCTTGTAGTTCTTGATGGATAATCCTCCACTTCTCCCTCTCTGGTATGCTTCCCTTTTGGATTTGAGTAAACCCAGAGTTCATGGTTGAGCCATGGGGGTCTCTTGCTCTGCTTACTTCCCTTTCCTTTGTAGGGGATAAATTGGCTTTGTGCATCCAATAGAGAGTTCTTGAAGGACTCCCAGCACTCACTAGCTCCTTTGTCTTCATTTGTCTTCCCATCGAATCCCTCCCAGCTGAGCTCTGAGTGAGGTGAAGTTTGCTTTTCTAAAATCCAGAACCCTTGTCTTAGAGCTGACCTTCAGCACACTCAGCAGGATCCCGAACTCCACAATATTGTGGTCGCTGCAGCCAAGGCTATCACTAACCGAGATATTACAAAGCAGGCTTTCTCGGTTTGTGAATAGCAAGTCCAGCAGCGCCTCATTCCTGGTTGGCACATCTAACATTTGTATCGGGAAACAGTCCTCCATGCATTCCAGGAACTTGGTGGATGACATGCGAGCTGCCGTATTGTTCTTCCAGCAGGTGTCTGGGTAGTTGAAGTCACCCATCAGGACTGGGTTCTGTTGGCCAGAAGCTTGCTTTAGTGCCCCAAATATCGCTTTGTCGGCTTCATCATCGTGGTTAGGAGATCGGTAGCAGATGCCCACTGTGAGGTCCTGCTTGCAGATGACTCCTTTGACTTTAACCCAGAGACATTCGATAGAGCGGTCGCAGTCACCATAGTTGACTTCAATATATTCAAGGTGTTCCTTGATGTAGAGTGCAACTCCTCCACCTCTTCTACCCTGCCTGTCTTTATGAAAGAGCCTGTAACTGTCCATTGCGATCCCGCAGTCATTTGAGGTGTCCCACCATGTTTCAGTTACTCCTATGGTGTCATACCCTTCTGGGTGGGCACAGAGCTCCAGGTCCTCCTGTTTGCTACCTAGACTGCATGCACTTATATACATACACTTCAGGTGATTACTCTTCTCACAGTGCAGAGATTGCTGATAAACTAACTTTCTTTCCAGACCCAGATCTCATGATCTGCTGATCACTTCATGTATTAAATCGTTACTGACTGAAGTCAGACAATGTAGTATTGTCCATTACACTATCACTTGGAGCTGAATATGTGAAGTCTGTTGTTTGCGTGCACGCTAAATTGCATGTTGTATTGCCCACATGACGAGCTACTTTCAGTGTCGGGGTTTTTTTGGTTTTTGTTTTTTTTTTTTAATATCTCAAACCATTTCCTGTCATTATGGACTATAAAACCATATGTTTCTATTTCTAACGATTCAAGTGATTCATAAGTGCTATCACTTTCAGTACAGAGTAAATAGGAAACTTTAAAATGTGAGTAACCAACACCTAAAAAGTGAAGGGCACTGATTTAAAATATCTCAGGTCAAGAAAAACTGTGGTGTTTGTTTTCCCCTCTATAGCTTTAACTCAGTGTTTTGAAAGCAAGAGTCACCATAAGTCTTTGTATTCCTAATATATCACCACAGTTCCTTCTGAAAATAAGTTGGGAAAGTTATTATGTAAACACAACAGAGGAGCCTGTTGCTCTGGGGCAAGGCCATGCCATGCTGCAAACACATGTGAAAGAGGGGGAAAGTTTTAAGCATGTTTTTGGGGGCTTTTCCCATTTTCATCCCCACTCCATTTGTCTGAATTCCTGTACTAGGCTGAAGCAGCTCTAACTTCACATAAATGTAAAAGTTCTAGGATGTCCTGAATATGGACATTTAAGCTCCATCCTCACTGTATACAAGCAGCTAACATTCTCCAGATTATCCTTTAAAGAGGGAAGCCGCTTTTACCTTTTTCTACAGATGAGGAAATGAAGCACAGAGCAAGGAGGGGCTACATCTGAAGAGCACTGAAGTGAATCCAGAACCCAAGAGTCCGGTTTCACAGGATCCACAGTCCAGCTTACAACTGCCTCCCCTTCCAGCCTCCTTCCACTACCATGTTGCTTTCCTTGAGCTGGAGCCAAGTGCTCCCGTGAGTATGCTCAGCTGATTCAGCTCACGGATTGATCTGGAAATAACGAAATTTTGATGAGGCCACATTCCTACTGACTTTCATGAGCATTGCCAAAACAGATTTTTTCCCATCTGTTTGAAACCTTTGGTAGAAATTAACATTTTACCAACCCTAATTTCATCCTTTCAGCAGAATAATGTTCCATGACCAGTTTTAAATGTCACAGATTCCAAGATGTGCTCTCCCTAATGGACACAACACATCCAAATTTGCATCCAAAGGGGAAAGCAAATTGTCACAATAGCATTAACACACTGCAAAGTAAGTTTACTACTTTCTACTCTATTTACTGCCACCCTGGGCCAGGCAGGTGCAGGCACGATCAGAGGTAGGCAGGAGGCAGGCAGGGCCAGGCAGGGGCATGGGCAGGCAGGGGCAGGCAGGAGGATGGCAGGGGCAGGCAGGGGCAGGCAGGCAGGAGGCACACAGGGCTAGGGCCAGGCAGGCAGGCAGGGGCAGGCAGGGGCAGGCAGGCAGGAGGCACACAGGGCTAGGGCCAGGCAGGCAGGCAGGCAGGCAGGGGCAGGCAGGGGCAGGTAGGCAGGAGGCACACAGGGCTAGGGCCAGGCAGGCAGGCAGGGGGCGGCAGGAGGCGGGCGGGGGCAGGGAGGCGGAAGAGCGGGGGCGGTGCCCGGCGGGGGGCGCCGCCGCGCTCTCACCAATCGACGCCGGCGGTAGGGAGGCGGGGCGGGGGCGGGGCGCGGGTGTCCTTCGCCGCGCCCCCGGCCCCGCCCAGCCCGGCCGGCCCCGCCCACGCCCACGCGGCCCTTGCCGGCCATGCTGGGGTTGCGCCTCGCTGCTGCTGCGCTGCTGCCGCTGCGGGCCGGGGCCCCGGCGGCCGCCATGTCTACCCTGCTGGTCAGCCAGCCGCGCTACGCCTGGCTGCGGGAGCTGGGCCTGCAGGAGGAGAACCCGGGCGTGTACAACGGGCGCTGGGGCGGCAGCGGGCAGGTGCGGGCGGCGGGGGGGGGGGCGGCGCAGCGGGGGCGGCGCGGGTGGGCCTCGGCGGGGTCCTGGGCAGGGGGGCGGCGGCGGCCCCGCTGCTGACCCCCCGCTCCCGCCCTAGGTGGTGACGACCTACTGCCCCGCCAACAACGAGCCCATCGCCAGCGTCCGGCAGGTAAGCGCGGGGGCCGGGCGGCCGCGGGGAGGGGAGCCCCCCAGCCCTTGGGCCGCCGGGTGGGAGCTGCCCCTCCCCTCCGCCGGCTCGGCCCGGGACACAGGTGGCGGCAGGGGTCGGGGTCGGGACGGCGCTGGGGTGCCCGGGCCGCCTGCTGGAAGTCACCCGTGGCCTTTCTGGGAAGGAAAACTGGCTGTTCGCCCCCCCTTCCCCCCCCCGGCCCGCGGGTGCTGAGGGGAAGAGACAGGGCCTGTCCTGCCCCTTTTCCCTCGTTCCTGGAGGCGGTCGCGGAGAGGGGGTGGGCTGGGGCTTCTTTGGCCCAGCGGGCGGGACGTGACGTGGGGGCGGTGTGGCGTTCCCGTGGGACATCGGCGAGCGCTCTGGTGCGAGAAACGTGCTGTGGTGCTAACCTGCCCCCTTCGTGTACCAGGATTCGACCAGCCTTGGGTGTCCAGCAAGCCTGGAGGAGTAGGGCAGTCCTCACAGCCCTTGATTAATATTGTTAATAGTAGTAGTATCTAAGCTGAAAGAAGGTATATGAATATGTGAGGAGTGCCTCTTATAACCGTTCTTTATGGAGCATCCTTTGTCACGTGAAGGAAGACTTGTGCTACGTTTTTTTCTTGTTTAGGCAGCACATATGCTTTTCCTTGACAGTAGCTTCAAGTAACTCAGCATGCCGTATTGGGACCAAACTATGGCAGGATATACACTTCCTGTGAAACTTGTATTCTGTAGTCTGCTAGAAATGTCCTGAGCTGGATGGAGAAGCTTTTCTGTGCCATGGTTTGGGGTTTTGGATATCCTAACTCTTTCTTTGACACGTTTCTTCATCTAGGCTAGTTTGGAGGATTATGAAGAAACAGTAAAGAAGGCTAAAGAGGCATGGAAGGTCTGGGCTGATGTAAGTTAACAGAGACTTACCTTTTATAACATATCTCTGGCAGGCAAAGGCCATTAAGTTTCCTCGTCACATGGAGATGTAAAAGCATGTTCATATTATGTGTGTTGCATCAAAGCAAAAATCTGCAACGAGGACCTCAAGAAAAAAACCTAGACAACTTGTGCGTGTTATCATTGAGGTACAAAGATGAGGACATTGACTTGTGGAAAATGTTTGTTTTGAAAGCCTGGCAAATTTACCCAGGTTTGGGTCTGTAAGCCATTGCCAAAGGGTGTGCTGAAGTTCAGAAACCTTGTAGCGAGCAAATTATCCCCATGGGTGTATTTCACTTCGTGTTGCTGCATGCTTTCTCCTGTGAGAACTCTGCAGGATATTTGGATACCTAACTTCTGATGGTGATAATCTTGTTCTCGTGGAGTGAGCAAAACTGCTGGTTTTGAGCGTGGTTTTTTTGCTGTCCTGGTATTTCACAAACAGCTACATTATTCCAAAACTTCAGTATAACATTGCTATGTCAGACAGTAGATAGGCTGTTTTTCCTTAGGAAGCTGTAGTTCACAACGTCCCTGTACAAGGTGTGTCCAGCCTGCATCCATTCCCTTGCTGGCTGTGGCAGGCTTGGTTTTTGTAACTACCTGCCACTTCTTTGATGCAAGCTGACACCTGAATTTTGTAAGGTATTGGGCATTCTGTATTTTGTCCAGTGAAGTAATTTGTTGTGCCTGAAGAGAACAAAGTTTAGGACAAACAAAACAGCTTCCTCAGGATGTGTCAGTATGTGTTCTTCTGTTACAATTCGTGAATATAATGTTGGTGAGTGCATGTGAGCTTCGTATGTGTTTGGAATTAATCTGCAAGCAGTCTAACAGATAACAAAGAATCAACAGATCAAATGCTTTAAAGCCTCATCTCAAAGCTGTTTGTTTTTAGTATGTGATTATTTTTTTTAATGAGCTTATCTGAAAGATTTTGCCTGTAAAGAGATATGTTTGCATGGTTTATGTATGTAATTTCTGTCTTTCCAGCTGCCTGTTCATCAGCAGTTTCTAATCCTGTAAATCCTGTTGCATGCCTATGGTTTGTTATTAATCCTGGCTATTGATTATTATCTAACAAACTGATAGCACATTAAAAAATACCACCTATTAATATTTGGTATATGGGTTTAATTTTTTCCATGATTGAGGTTTCTGTGTATCTCAGCATTTGCTAACAAAATAAGTGTCAGAGGCCATTGTCATACAGACACAGAAGGTTTGAAAATGTGATGTTAAGTACTTTCAAAAGGTCAGAAAACAGTTAAGTGTGGTTTTATAAAAAATGCTTGTTTCTTGAGGTGCAGGTGACTGTTCAGGGGCATTGTGGGTGGTGTAGCTGAACAGAAGTAGCAAAACTAATAGTCTGAATGTTTCTGGTGATGTTCAGTGGAACTGAAGTTTTGAATAGACATAAATGTGTGCAGTGTTATCAGTCTCTGTGAGGCAGGAAACAGTTTCCTGTAAAGCAGTGCACGTGATAAAAATGAATAAATAACAATGTCTGGGGAAGATAGGGGAAGAAGCATAGCAATTTCCTACTGCAGGGGTACAAAGCTAGCAGTATATATGCAGCAGAAGTCACAGGCGTTCAATGTCAAATAGATTCTTCTGTTTTCTTTTGTTTTGACTAGATCCCTGCACCTAAGCGTGGAGAAATAGTGCGACAGATTGGTGATGCCCTGAGACAAAAAATCAAAGTCCTAGGAAGCTTGGTAAGGTGTTTTAAGAAGCAGCTTAACTTGGGGGGGGGGTATGGGAGGGCTGTGTGTCAAAACTGTTTTTCTTGGTTTTTAACATACCACTCTGCAATACTAACCTTAATAATTGTTAAAATGCTGTTGTTCTGTTAGCTTGCCTAATGAAAATTTAATTTTAAAAAAGGAAAAGAAAAAAAATGTGTAAGATTGCATTCTGGCATCTTACACTGCAAATGACAATATATAACAGGAAGAGAAAGTGTAATTAATTCTGAACCTGTACTCTGGCTGGGAGGAGTGTTACAACTGTTGCCCTGCTGTTTCTCACTTGCCTGTCAGATAGGGCACTGTCTGATACTAAACTGTCCTGAAAAAGACCTGCCTCTAATACAGAGCTTTTAACCTTGAGCTCTTTCTGGTGATCTGCAGGATTTTGTGAACTGGCATGTGGAGGTATAAGGCTTCAGAAGGTGAGATGGTCTTAATGAGATCTGCTTGCAGTGCTGTGCAAGACATAAAGGTTGAAGGACCACTCCTTTAAAACACTTATTAGTTGCTAAGGAAAAAAAGGAGACAAGTGGGAACTTGCCACTTGCCTCTTACAGGGCTTGCCTGTATATGCTGCTGTTCAGAAATAGCTGTCAGTGAATAGCTCCATGTGTAGTCAAGCCCATATTGTTAACCTGCAAAACTTTGTTCTGCTGTTTCCCTTGATGTTGTCTCCTCAGCAGAGTTTCTGTGGTAGAATTAGAGAGCTAATGTACTTTTGTATTCAAAATCGGTACAGCTTCCCTGGTGAGTGTGGATGGACAGAGGTTTGCTCTATGTTCCTTGGTCAAAACTTGTTGCTTATCGCCAGAGCGTTTTTCTAGTTTTCCCAAACAGATAATAAGTCTGTTCAGCCCTTCCAGGGTAGGGGCTGAACTTCAGGGTGAAAGCTGTGCAGTAGGTATCCATGTTTTAGGACTTTTCCTGGCTTTAGGATATGTAAAAGGGAACGGTGTGGCAACTCATCTTTTCGTATTTCCAGCCTCACGATGTCCTTGTCAAGTACCCAGATGTATCTCTACTGCACTTATAGACTCACCGCTGTGTTTCTGAGTAAATACGTCTGATGCCCCTCCGATTTCTGGTGGCAGATAGGCGCCATCCCTCTGCAACCACAGGCATCACAGAAGTACATTTAGTCACCTTTATTTTAGCCTTTGCATGGGGAGTAAAATCTTGTGGCAATCCTTCAAACCTGAATCCTCACTTATCAGCTGCTTCAAAGTACGATCATCAGTCTAAAGCGGTAGATATCTGCATGAAAGTCGCATCTAGATATCAGATTGTGACTGTAAAATTAAGTGGGGGTAAATGGGTGACATCTCAGTTCTTAAGCTGGTGAATTTTCTCACTTTTGGAGGAAAATGTCTTCAAATACCAGCTTATTCTCATTGATGATCTCTATGTCTACTGTGTACATCTAACATGCTTTTAACAGAAAGATACAGTTTAGGATTGACTTCAGCAAAAAAAAAAACACAAAAACCAAAACCTAAACATCCCAGATTACTAAAGTACTAAGGATGTATAGACATTTTCAGCAGTGTCTGAAAATGGAATCTCTCAAACTCAATTTGAGATGTTGTAAAATGAGTAGTTTGCTTATGAAAAATGTAAATGACCATTTTCTTATGCTGGAGCAGAGTAATCCCTCTTCCAATTTATTCCATGCCTGGTCCACAATGTATGCAAATGTCCTGATGGAAATTCAGTGTTTTGTTGATTCAAACCTATGAACCACATCACTGTTGGATATTCCTTTCAGTAGATTATTTTTAATTTCCTCTGTTCATTAGTTTTCTCTTCTAATTTCCTCCTATTGTATGGGAATGTGACTCCTGTCTAGTTGTCTATTGTGTTCTTTCATTAAGCTGTGAATAACTCAGGAAGAGGTGAATCTCTTATTAAATTTTATTAATCTGTACTTGGTATACAGATATACCAGACATTAGTGGGAGACAAAATGTTTTGGGGGATGCAAGGGAATTTTTTTTAAAAATAATTTTGTCTTTCTCTTAATTTTTTTAGGTCTCCTTGGAAATGGGCAAGATTTTTGTCGAGGGTGTTGGGGAAGTGCAGGAGTATGTTGATGTCTGTGACTATGCTGTTGGTTTGTCCCGAATGATTGGTGGACCTATTTTGCCTTCAGAAAGTAAGTATGTGTGTACATATGTTGGGTTTGGGGTTTCATTTTTTAGGGTTTTGTTTTGGTACAAATGAAGAGATGGGGATGTGTCTTAAATATACAGTTATATAGTGCAGCAAAATCTCTGTACTGTGAGTTATTTAGGGAGCATGTCATCTAGGAATAGGTGTGCTGGGATCTGCTATCTAGGAATAGATAGACAGTAGCGCCACCTAATGAAGTATCTAGCCTTTGACTTGTAGCAAGAGAGGCAAGAGATTTTCTCTACACCCTTTGAAGCATGAGATTCTGTTTGATTTCTTTGTTAATTAAGGTGCTAGACTAAAGTATGTAAAAAGTTCATCAGGGTACTTAGAAATGAGAGACCTTTATGCCAGTTATTGGTTAACAAACAATCACCATGCTGTTAACTGGGTAGTTAAAATAGTAAGATGTCGTGTTAGTTTATTAGGGTTTTCCACAATCTAGCTAACCTTGTTCCAGTAAGCTGCAGAGCACATATAACACAGCTCTCCACAGCTAATGCTGTGATGGGCAGAGGAGCGATGCTAGGTGGCTTGCTTACATGGTTTGTTAAATAGATGCAAATAGTGTTGCCTTGTGTCTTTGCCTTCAGGGCCTGGCCATGCCCTTATAGAGCAGTGGAATCCTGTTGGGTTAGTAGGAATCATCACAGCCTTTAACTTCCCCGTTGCGGTTTATGGGTGGAACAGTGCAATTGCAATGATCTGTGGAAACGCTTGCCTCTGGTAAGACAATAGCTCTCCAATGTACTAACAATAGTTTAAAATTAGAGAGCCGTTAACTCAGGCACGAAACTGTTATCAAATGGCTGGTTGTTTCTATATGTTTGATTCTATCTATTGTAGGCTTAATTTCTATTTATTTTTTGGTTCACTTGTAGTCAAAGAGCTTTGTTTTATTTTGTGGTAACCTCTTTTATGAGGTACTGAGATTCAGACCTGTCCAGGACTTAGCCAAATGGGCTGTTAATAAAGAACCCAGGTTGAGGTCTTGCAGCAGTGATAGTGAACAGTTAATATTTTCAGAATTGCTACAGCTAAAATTAGGAATCTAAATAAGTATCCGTACTTCCTTTCACTGCTCCTGCTTTTCTTTCATCTACCTGCCTCACTCTAATGTCTGGCTTAGCTCTTGTCTGTGTGGATTTTAGTAGAAGCTCTGAATGCTCATCTGTGGAAAGAAATGCTTGAGTGTGTGTCTTAATGTGCAGCTGAAAACCAGCCTAAATGAAGTGTGCTGTATTTGAGATACCATAAAAATGATATATTTGAATTATTTCTAATTCTCGAAGAATTGAAAAGAAAATAATGTCAGTCTGTTTTTGTCCTTTTTTTTGTCTTTTTAGGAAGGGTGCTCCTACAACATCCCTCATCAGTGTTGCTGTTACAAAGTGAGTTCTGGTTTCTTTCCTTTCTGTTTTGCTTTTTAAACAATTTCTTTTCTGTTTTAGGTAGTGCTTAGTGGTCAGAAGAACTGCTTTCCCATTGTTACCTAAGAAGTAACAGTATATATATGATGCTACCTATACTGTTGGTCTTTTTTTCTGGGACCAGGGCTGTGTTTCTGGTGAAGCAGGGCTAGCTATATGGTTTGCTTCCTTGCAGAAGATGAATTCCTCATGAAATTCAGCCTCCATCAATCATGCATTCATGTTTCAGAATCATCCCTGTTTTTGGGAGTCTCAGCCCAACAACAGCACCCAGTTTCTTGGCAGATTCCTCTGGCTAGCTGTGCAGTCCTGTATCCTGAAGATGCCTTCACACAATCTTTATTATCCAAACTTAGTAACACCTTAGCATGTGTTTCCAAAACTCATTCTTGATAAAATGAAGAACTCCGAAGAATGAATGTTATAGTGATATTTACTCTAGGTTTTTTCTTACTTTGCTTACTATATTGTGTGCTACAAATAACATCTATTTTTAAATGCTAAATATAAATAGGCCCCTTTAAAATAACTAATTAGTAAGTCTTGTAGCTTTAATATTAACTTGTGAGAACGATGGCCCCAAAGTACTCGGGAGTATTTTATGTAACTCCATGAAGTTACATAAATATCTCATTTCTAATAGCGAGAGGCTATGGCCAAGGTGTTTACACACTGATCTGATGCTTGTCTCTGCCAGTTGTGTGGATACATAATGAATATATTTTAGAGTCTTACTTCTGCATGAGCTATGACTGTAGCACCAATCATAGTGCTACATGTTGTACAAACTGCATGTCAATTAACTGCAAGACTGCTGCTTTTTAGAAATCTGTAGCATCTTCATGTGCATGGTCGGACAGTTTTAATGGTTCATTCCCTATTATATGCACCTGTCAGAAGTCTCTGAAATTTTTACATCTTTTGATTCTAGAATAATTGCCAAAGTCTTGGAGGATAACAAAGTGCCTGGAGCAGTCTGTTCTCTGGTTTGTGGTGGAGCAGACATTGGGTAGGTAACATTTCTTGCGTCTTGTGAAGATGTATAGAGGATAAAGGCTATTCTTTGAGGTTCTTGTAAAGTTATCCTGATCTCCAGGAAGTTCCCAGTACAAGTACATTCCTGTTGCTATAATTTTTATCAACTGGTCTGAAGCTCTGGCCTTGCTCTAAACATAATACATATTTCTGCTTGCTGTTGTGAGTGTAGCTGCTAACAAATAACTTATCAGGTATTTAATGGAGAGGCATGGCTAAGTTTATATTCTACTTATGGATATGTATATATATCTGTATATTCTTACACCCAACTCATCACGTTCTTAAGAGTTTTCAATTTCTAGCCCACTGACCTTTTGGACGACTTGTGGAGGAGAATACTTCTCCATTTTCCATGCTCGCATAGGACTCTGCACTTGCTTACAGATGCATACTTGTGCTTGGAAGCCATACAAATCAAATCGGTTTGATTCTTACAATGTGGAAATTCCCAGTATATTCAGATGTATCTTTTAGGCATTTCAAGAGACGAAAAAACAGATGGCAAGCATTAAAAAAAGTCACAAGTATGCGTATTTTCTTAGGGAACATAACAATTGGAGCTCATCTCACTACATACTTTAGACTGAATTTCAAAATTAGTACATGTGATGCTTTTATGGTGTGAAGAGGGGGAGGGAAACAGCCTTGCTTCTCTTTTCTGACCAAGAACCTTTCATGCTGTCTGCTCAGTCACTTACCTGATGTTTTCAGAGAAGTGGCTCTGACTTTAAAAGATCTTAGTCATTGAAGCTGGTTTATGTGGAAGGTGCAAGTAGCTTTTCCACTGTCTGCTCTTCCACTGAGCGTGGCGATATGTCTCCCATTGTGCAGGACAGCGATGGCGAGAGATGAGAGAATGGACCTCTTGTCCTTCACCGGCAGCACGAAAGTGGGCAAGCAGGTAGCGCTCATGGTTCAAGAGAGATTTGGTGAGTGTGTGAGGTCTCCTCCACTTCATTTCTTTCCATGGTTGGCGTCCTGGTTTCAGTTGGATTAATTTCCCAACCAGAACAGGTGGGAAAGGCAGGGGGGCCCCATAGGATTTTAGAATAACAGCTTGTTTCACTTACCTCTTGTTACCTTTTTTTTTTCACCTGGTAGAAATAGGATGTTGAAACAGGTCAGAGCTAGATACTGCATTTTTCAGTTAGTTCTGTCACAACTCAGCATTTTTTCCAGGGTATCCACAAATTCATGGTCCTACAGTTAATTCTAGTGGGGGCATTCCATGAATATAATTGTATGGAGATTGTCAAGATGAACAACCAGGGCCTGTGGTCTTTTGGCAATGTGTTTGTGGAGAAATGCCCCTCACCTTTTCCTCCTAATAAATACAAGGAAAAAGTTATGGTTTTTGAGGTGCTGGTTTTTTGCAAATATTGAAAAGTGTACAGGCATTAGTCCACGCACAGCTGCTGGATTCTAAATATTTAGTTTTAAACAGAAAACCTTGTGAACTGTATTTTCTCATTTTATACATTTGAAGCTCATAGGAGTGTTAAAAAAACCCCCAAGCATCAGAACAGATTGCAAACGTTCATCCAGAAGTAGATGGTGATTCCTTTTCTCAGATTTAAGATAAAGGAGTTGCCAGAGAAATAAATAAACCTGATTAAATTTTATGTATGCATTTTGATCTCCGTAGCACCTCCTCCTCCTCGTTGTCTGCATCATGCTATTCATGCTGCAATTTTTTCTCCTTGCATCTTTTCCTTACCAGTGCTATTTTTGCCTATTTTTTCAGCCTCTATCTACCCTAACTGCTCTCCAGGTCTCTTCCTTCACACTATGTGACAGATGTAGTATTAGGTGTAAATTCCTGCTTCGGCTAAAGTAATTAGTTGAGTGATGCCTGAAACTTTTTGTCTATCCAGAAAAGTACTTTTAATGAAACATAGCTCTGGTTAGAGCTGAGCTCACTGAAAAAGGTGCAGTGAATATGTGTGCACATGACATACCTTGTTTTGTGTGTTTTTATTAGGTCGAAGTCTGCTGGAACTGGGAGGAAACAATGCCATTATTGGTAATATGCGCTGTAGAAATTTAGTCCTGTAGATGGTATTTGGAAGTTAGTATACAAATATTTGTAGTAAATTGTCCCTTTTTTGTCTCTGTTTTCTCCCGCACTGGGGTTTTGAAAGGTGTGTAGTAGAATGTTGGGTTTTTTCTGTCTGGAGGGGTAGTGTTTTAAATGAAAATTTCAAGCTCTTACGTATATTCACCATTGAAGTGAAGAAGGGAATGGGAGAAACAGGAAGCTTCAGTAATGGGATGTGGATAATGCTAAATAAATATATTTTAGGATAGTTGTAATTTTTTGAACACCACATTTGTAGTACATATATATATATATAAAATCTAAGACACTTATGATACTTGAAAGCAAAGCATGCAGGTATTTATTTCAGTAGCACATTTTACAAGTTTAAGGGTATGATCTAGTTCCTAGATAAACATAAAGACTGTCAAGCTGAGCAGTGCGGCAAAAAGAAAATTTAAGCTAGATAAAAACCTAAATTGCCGTCCCCTTGTGCTGTAGCTTTCTGTTTCACCTGTCTCATATTGTGAACAAATGTAATTGCCCATCTAGAATATTCAGCTCTTTTGAAAACCACATTTGAGCAGGTCTTTCTTTTTTGCTGTGCTTCTTCGCAGCCAGTAGCATAAACCTGCTTTATACTTAGAAAATTGTTTCCTTTTTCATATGAAAGTCCTGGTTTTTGTCTGGAATTGGCTTTGAATGATGGCTTAAACATTGTTTGGTTGGACTTTGTCCCCAGTTTAATAATAATTTGGATACTTAGAGAATTCTGTGGGACTGGTTAAGCTGAGTGATATTTTAGGGATCCTTTGAGGCTTATATATACTAGCTTTGCTTTAAATACCCCCATGTCTTCTAGCCAGATGATTTGTTGAGCTCTTTTGTATTTCACATTATTGTGTACCTGTGTGTTTTAGCTACTTTTTTTGCATGCCATCTGGATACACTTTACCATTGTATCTTTATGCTGCTACATGTCTTCTCAGTGAGAGAAGGACAAGGTGATGACATGGCAAGACATTGATTGTAGTTTCTTGAATTAAAAAGAAGCTGAGGTTCTTTGCAAGCTTTATTGCAAAAGGCTCTCTTCAATTGTTCAGAGCTGCATTTTTGTCCAACTGCATATGTCTAATTCCAGGTGTAAAAGTATTAGGAGTTTTGAGGTGTTTCTGTATATCTTAGTGTACTATGGTAGTGTGACTATTCCTAACGCTGCTTGACCAATCTGTCAGTTTATTATATTGTTTAGTGTCTTAAGTCTTGCCAGCTGCCTGTTTACTCCAGTAACATGCTGATGTTTTAATTTTTGTTAAGTGTTTGAAGATGCAGACCTGAACCTAGTCATCCCATCTGCTTTATTTGCCGCTGTGGGAACAGCAGGTCAGAGGTGCACAACTGCTCGAAGGCTGGTGCGTAAATATGTATTGTCTGGTTTGGGTAGCTCTGAATTTAAACTTGATTCCAGATTAGCTCAGAAAATGCCTAACAATTCCTAGTGTTTTGGAGAGCAACAAATAATCTTTGAAATGCATTTTTACTTTGTCAAAAATCAGTATGATGGTAAAATAAGATGGTAGTTTGTCATTCCACTAGAATTGTAGTTCTAAACAGTTTCTTTGTATGTGTTTCTAAATGTACCTGGTGCTAAAACTCAGAAAAGTAAAACTTACCATACTTCCTGTATTTCTCTCTGGTTTAATTGCCAGATCGTCTCTGCTTGTACCTGGTACAAATTTTGGTGCAGGGTTTAGATTTCAGCAAAGCAAGTGTGTGTGCGTTGCTTACTTTATTATGAATTTTTAACAAATAATTTTCACCAAGTTTAAAGGTGTTAGAACATCAGCCTGTGCCTGTATAGTCTTTTCAGAGCTGGGTTGATTTGGTAAATATTTGTCAAAACTGATGCGGGTTAACTTTGGGTGTTTAGGAAGGACAGTGATTCCTCCAATTATAGAAGTAAAAATCGCTTGAGTATTTGTCATAAAACACTCACTGAAGAGTTTACAGAACACATTAGTACCATTATTCTGAGATGGAGTAAAATTAAACCAGGTTTTTGTTTCTTTGCTTCTTTTAAATCTTCATGGTGTATATATTAAATCTTCATTTCATGGTGTTGGTGCTGTTTCGAGGCCTTGCTCATGTGTTTATTTTTAACTTTGGGATTTGCTGAATATGAGCAACACTATCTCCACACTTCATTCAGCCCTCTTCAAAGTGCAGTAGTACTTCACGAATAGTTACATAGGCTGAGCTGTCTTACAACCTTCTTACCACATTTTGTTTAGTTCCTCCATGAAAGCATCCATGATGAGGTGGTGGCAAAGCTTGCTAAAGCCTATGCCCAGGTCCGCATTGGTGATCCATGGGATTGTAAGTAGCTGTTTCTCAGACAAGTTTGTTTCTTTCTTTCTGTGTAAATTCCAAAGAGAGTATAGATCAAAGCTATCTAATTTTAGCAGTTTACCAGGGAGTGGGGATAGCTGGTTTCATTCAGAATACAAATTCTGGAGGGGAGATGAAGAATCCAGCTAAATCTGCTCATCTTGGACAGATTAAATAATTACTCCTATAATATTATGATAAGAATATTTGCAAACATATGCAGTTTTGCTGAAAGTATGTTTTTGGATCTTTTGTTTTCAGCTGACACTCTGTATGGGCCTCTTCATACCAAAGAAGCAGTGAAAATGTTCCTTGATGCAGTAGAACAAGCAAAACAACAGGGTGGCTGTGTTGCCTATGGTGGAAAGGTGACTTGCTTGTGTTCTCCCTGCTACATTTAGAGCTCTAGGGAAAAAAATACAGTAACATGGTGGCTTAGGCCAAGGTTGTACCTCAGTTTGTCCTGTCAGCCATTGCAGGATGTTAAATTAGTCAGTCTGAGAATGTTTAAATTGCAGTCCTGTCTTTAGGGTAGAAGTGGTCTACTTAGAAGCTACCTTCTCCTCCAAGAAATGGGTAAGAGATTTTGGCTGTTCTTTGCACTACCCCCTAGATGCAGCTGATGGTGAAAATACAAACAGCAATGTAAATGGTGAATATCAAACCCACAACAAATCAAAATTGCTGTTCTGTCCCTGGATTCACAAGACCAAACTACAGGAAATACTGAAGATTCAAGAGAGCTGCTTGCACATCTTCATCATATGGGATGTTAATTCTCATGGACTTAGCGTTCTGGCAGTTCTTGTCTTTCACTGGCACCTTTTTTATTCCTAATATCTTTCAAGTTATAATCAGCTTAAAAGTAGGAGGAAGGAAGTGTTTTTTGTCAGCTGCTACACTTTGAGATTTGATTACCTGCTTAGAAGACTAAGTTATACTTCTGTATTTTAAATACTTAAATGAGTAAAATTTAAGTTGACCTCTTAAAGTTCAGATGACCTGACCTTCTACTTCTGATTACTAGGCACAGCTATAGTAATCAGACCATGAAGGATTCCCTTCCTACACTAGTACTAAGCAGGATGCTGGTTTGAACTTACTCAGTTGTTTCTTCTTTTATGTTTTGAAGGTTATAAATCGCCCTGGAAACTATGTCGAACCAACCATTGTGACTGGCCTTCCTCATAATGCACCCATTGTCCACACTGAGACATTTGCCCCCATACTGTATGTGCTGAAATTTAAGGTAAAATAACAATGGGGAATTAGTCAGGTGTCAAGGATGCTAACAGAGGAGTCAAGAGAGAGATTTCAGATGTATGTCATGTTCATGTAATTGTCTCAGACTTGAAGAAGTGGTAACTTTTGTTCTGCACTGTGGGATATCCACTGTAATAGCTTACCTCACTGTGTAGCTACATTTACGCATTTTCTGTCAAGAGCACTGGAGTTAAAATGAGAGTCTGTACAGGAATAGATTTTTGTTGTTCATGTCAGGTTGCTCAAAAGCAGGTGGTATCCTATCCCTGACTTGGTGCACGTGTATTTGCCAAGTGGCATTCTGTATATTTGCATTGTGGCTGTGGTATATTGGTTTTTTTTTTTTTCACAGTGCTTCTTTGTAACTGCTTTGCTTTGAATGGTCATGGTTTAACCATTGAAACTTGCTCCTTTTAGGACGAAGAGGAGGTTTTTGCCTGGAATAATGAAGTAAAACAAGGTCTTTCCAGCAGTATCTTTACCAAGGATTTGGGAAGGATTTTCCGCTGGCTTGGGTATAATTTAAATTATTTTTCTAGCTCCCTGAATCATAAGCTCACAGTCCTTCTTGTCTTTTGTAAACCTATGCACAATGCTAGTTGAGCATTTTATAGCCCTCATTTTAGGGAATGAGCCTTTCCTGATCCTGATAATTAATTGTGTCTTATTTTTGTTTGTAGGCCAAAGGGATCTGACTGTGGCATTGTGAATGTCAACATCCCAACCAGTGGGGCTGAGATTGGAGGTGCTTTTGGTATGTTACTTATGCATTTTCCTATATACTTTAAATGATGAAATCCTCTATCATCGGGTCTAGACACTTGGTATGATTCCTCAGCTTCATTTTTTTTTTAAAGCTGGGGAGCTTGTTTTTCCCTAATGACTCTGGAAGAGAATAAAGTATTACCACTGTAAAGCTAGTATAATTTAGGTCTCCTTATCTTATTTTTCAAGGTTTTCATTGTTCCATTTAAATTACTAAGGCTGAAGAAGTCAGTGACATTAATTTTGAATTACACAGCTTTAGCAGAAAACAGACATTGACTTGAGGTAGTTGGATTTCAGCTTTTAAAAATATCTGTGCTTGGTTCTTAAATTGTCCATGTATCATCTGCCCCTCCCACCCCTTGCCATCAGGGGATTTTAGCTCAGAAATATGTTCTGAATGCGTTTAGAGATGTGGCTGAGTGGAAATCTCTTTAAAACAGTTTCAGTTAGAACAGTCTTAAGCATTTTTGTTGTGATGTTGGCATGTGTATATAAAAATTACAGCATAAAGTATTTTTGTGAGAAAGTCTTTAAATAGATTTTTGCCTTTATTTCTCTTTTTTATATACACTGAAGGAAGTGAGGAGAAGGAAGAATAAACATTCATCTTGCCATTTAAACAGTGCAAGAACCAGTGTGTTCTTGTACTTTTGTCTCATGTTAAACCAAAATGTCTTTAAAACAAGGTCCTCTGGTGCCAGCGTGATGAGACTTTCAACTTTAGGCAGATTTTTTTTTGGATCAAGCATGAGGAGAGAGCTAGCTGTGTGAGTTGTTTGTGGTGGTGTTCTGGTAATTATTTCAGATATAGAACGAGGGCAAAAGAATAGTTTTTTTCCCATGAGTTTTTATAAAATGTCTAACCTCCTGGAGTTGGTCCAGATTCCCATGCTCCAAAAAAATTATAAGTTTTCATTTATAACCTTTTTCCTACAGGTGGTGAAAAGCACACTGGTGGGGGAAGAGAATCTGGCAGTGATTCATGGAAACTTTATATGAGACGGTCTACTTGGTAAGATGGTCTTTTTAAATTCCAAATAAATGTAAATTACAGATAAACTTGCAAAAGTTAAAAACGTATAAATCCTTGACTACAGGAGGTTATCTTTGCTAAATGGGAGATGTAACTGCCTTTTCTTCATGCAAGAATTTACATCTGTGTTCCTAGTAGAAGATGATTTGAAGAGCCTAGATAGACCTTTCTTTCCTCACTGTCCCTCAAAAGGAAAAAGAAATCTTGTTTTCCTCTCCTGCCTGATTTTAAATTTAGCTAAAAATTGAATTACTGAAACTTGACAGGAGATGCATGACGTGGCAACCACAGTGAGAGGGCTGCTGTTGCCAGTGGTGGGCGATTTAGCTACTTGTTAGGTATTTATCCATAAATCTCCTGACAAGCTGTAGCGGTTGACTATTCCCACTCTGCTGGCCCCTCTAGATTGTACCTGCGCTAACTTTGGTCTCCATGCAAAGGTTTATGAATGCGGGAAATCCCACCTTGATTTTTCTGTATGGACATACCCCTAGTAAAAGATTAGAGAATGATACTTTACTTTCTCCTTGGTCTATCAAGGAAGACATAAGGGGGAATACGGTCTTCCCCTGTGCATAGTTACTACATTGAAAACTGGAGTAAATAGTTTGTAACTTTAAGAGGGGAAAGTGCTTACAGAAGTCTTTTGTATACATGTGACAGAAATCAGAAGCCTTGTATGTAGGAAATGGACTGCATAATGTGTCTTAGAGGCTGGACTTTATCACTAAATACTTGTTTCTTTTCCAGTACAATCAACTACAGCAAAGATTTGCCTTTGGCTCAAGGAATCAAGTTTCAGTAACAGCCTTATGAACGGCTGTGCCATGAACTTGCCTATCATTTCAGAACCAAGCACCTTCTAAGCCTCCTCATGAAGAAGATTAATTATCTGAAACTTAGCTTCAGCAAGGATACTAATTCTGTCAAAAATAATCTACTCTAAAATTGCTTCACTTTCAATGTATGAAATTACTACTTCAGTCTTCAAATGAGACGTCTTTGGGAAGAAGGGAGGGTGACTGAAACTAACAAACTTGGATTCGGGTGGCCTGGATTATCTTCTGTTGCCTTTTCACTATATTTCAGTATCAACACTGTATCCCCTGCCTCCCCACCATTCACAGGTATTTCCAGCTACAAGGTCTTTGCTTCAAACCGACGTGCTGAGTTTCCTACAGATACCTGGTGCTATGGGGGGTGGGTCGTATAGGGCTATTTTTCAATCATAAATAAAGGTACATTTTGTGACATACCTTGGGCTTCTAGGGTCTTTTTGTTCGTTGTTTTGGAGCAGGAACATTCAGCAGACTGTCAGTTTTCACGCACAGAACTGCTGGGTGGGAGGAGTGCCACTGGGTTAAGAGGACTGCTTTAGTTTTCTTGCCGCTCCTTCAGCAACAATTTCACCCTGTGTGTTGGGAGATATGGGCTGGGGCCAAAGGCTGCTGCTGTCTCTTGGAACCTCCTCTTAACAGTAGGAGGAGTCACAGCCAATTCAGGTTGCCACAGCCCTTGTGACACCCTACAGCCAAACCAGCTGAAGAACTGGAGATGCAGCCAGAGGGGAATACTATTCCAGAAGGATTTGCCAGGCAAAGGCAAATTGTTTGTGTGTGTTTCACCTTAGGTGAGGGTTTCTCATGGCCATTGAAGACTACAGACATCACCACCTCATTTAGCAGCCTTTAAATCAGACTCCAAGGTGAGAAAAGGTATGGTGCTACTAGGCTGATTGTAGTTTTTCACAGAGTAACTTCTGAGGTTTTTTAGTATACCGTTTTTGGAAGAGGTTTCTTTTCCTCTCAGTCTTATGTGCCAAATTTCCACAAGCTCTGAACATGGCAGAGCTGTTCATTTGTCAGATTCTAGGACTGTGATTTGGCTTTTGATTTACTTTGACATTAAGATCTTACAATAGCAATGTCACCCAAATTGTGTTAAAGGTCCAACTTACCGCAATGTGATCTGGTCCTCGTTCACCTTAATATCTGGTCTTAAAATACATAGTGTTTTGAATTTTACATCTCTATTACAGAAAGTATTTTGGGTGTCACTTCCTACAAAACAAACAGTAGGCGGCAAAATTTTTCCTTTCTACAGAGTCTCTTACAGCCAGGTGAGCTCCCTCCTGTAATTCTTTGTGGTCGTTTAACTAGGACAGATTTCATGAATGAATGTTCTGTATTTGCACACAGAAGGAACTGAAATCCCCTAAGCAGACAGATAAATACTTAGCAGGTTGAAGGCAAAGAAACAATCCAGCTTCTAAATACAATTATTCTGAAAATAGCACAAGTTATTGAAGCTATATTCTTTAATGCTGTTCTGTGGCACTGAATGTCACTATGAAACTATCTCAACAATGAAGACTAAGCTGAAGAACACTGTTGCTTATTAATAGTTTTTGGGTAGCCTCATTATGTCACATCTGTTGTTCCAGAAAATAAAGGCCTTTTTATTCTTTCCGGATAAAATAATTTCACAAGTCCAGTGGCTTAATTTTTAGGAATAAGGTTAACTCTGCCATCTGGCTTTAGGTATGTCAACTCAGGCCATGAAACAGAACAGAACTAAAATTGGGATGGTGAGTCTGATGTTTGACTGGTCTTCAAATCATTATCTGAAAATGAGCATGAATGGAAAAAATTGTAGGAGTGTAATTGAGAGGGTGACTGTATAGCAAACACACTAATCCATTTTTAAAAGGTTAACTTGACATTTTGATACATAACAATCCCTTCTTCAACACAAACATTTGAGTAGTCTTGCAGAGGACTTGGCTCGAAATACTTGCGCATTAGATCCATTTTATGTAGACAAATAACGGGCTCCCTCTGTAAGTAGACTACAAATTCATCCTGACTTTTGCTGAATATGTGAATTTCTGTTCCAAAGATTGTATTACCTGCATTGTCATTGGACTGCTAGTATGGCGTTGCAGCAGGTAATCATAATGCTTCATCTGCTTCCCAGCCAGCTTTGAATTTCTTAGATGATATTTGCAACTTGCTTCTCTCCACCATTCTATTTATTTAGTTACCTGTGTTGAAGAATCCTACCTGAACTGACTAGCTGAAAGACTTCCAGTGAAGTGGCTCTGGGGATAGTGCCTTTTAAAGACAGCTGCAGATTGTAGTAGGTTTTGGCAAGGATTTAGGTGCCTATAAACCATTATGATTATGATGCAGTATTAAACTAGGGAGGTTTAAAGCTACTGTAAGCATCCTGTTTCTCAATTTCTGCTTTAATTTGGAAAGCCCACTCAGGAGACTGTAAACCGCATTAGCTGTCATTGGGTTATCTCACCCAAGGAAAGCAATTTGAGAATTCATAAAATGTGTCTTGGAGCTGCTGGTATGTGCAACATAATGGAACTTGCAGTTTTAACAGAAATTCTATCAGGCGCTTCCGCTGTTGCATAGACTTCATTACCACTGAGTTTGTTAACACCAGCGAATAACGAGTGTTAAATGACACGTGATCAATAATTCATCTGTTAGCATAGGATTGCTTGCTGTGAAATGGCCTTGATGGGAACAGTCTTACGAGTAACTTCCTTTTTGCCATGTTATTTTTAACTGAAGAAAAATACAAAATCTGCTAATGTAATATTTACTTATAAGCAAACAGAGCAATGGCTTTTGTAATGAATGGTGAAAAATCAGATCTGCAGGCAGGCTGTGAGCTGCTGGCTGCTAATCTTCTATTCTTTTGCATCCTATCACGGTTTCCATTGGTGCAGGAACTGTTTTCAGGAACCAGGAACAGTGGTCGCCAGTAACAGGTCTCAGCTTGGGTTTTTGCAAATAGCTGCCCTGCAGTGCTGAATTTAAAACAACCGGGAAAGTGCTCGCTGCTATCTTTCAGTACTAACAGGCCAACCCATTCATATTATATCACATCGTTTCCTCATGGTATTTCCTTCACTCGGTTCTGTGTCTTGTTTCTGGATGGGTTCAAAACTGCGAGGCGGCCAGAACTCTTCATTTGTGGCAGCTGCCTCTGTTTCTGTATGAGGTATTGTTTACATAGTTGCTGCATTCAAGACTGGTTAGTCTGTACTAATCTGTTCAAGTCTCTGCATTCATCTCAACTGGAGCTCTGTGAAAACAGAACACGTAAATTACAAGAGAGCTCTTCGCCCGGATTGTCTTCTGAATCATGTGCCACGCTGGTGCTGCACCAGTGTATTGCACAAATGTATGCTCTTACTTTCCTATGTGGAAGAGGGCAAAAAAATTTAAGGTAAAATGACTTAATCCCTTAGAATTAAATTCTTGAGTAAAAGCAGTGGGCTGGCAAGGACTTTTTTAATGTCTTGTGTTCAGTATTCTGAAATGTGTACTCCTTGTTCAGCAAAACATACTGTCATTTGCGACATGCCTAGTGTTTGAAAACTAATGGATTAATTGCATTCAGCTGTTCGCAAATTTCTGCTGCCGCTCAAGCGCTTCTCGCAGTGCAAAGCATCTCGTCTAACCTTGCATTTTGAACGTGGTTGCCTGCAGGTACCTGGTACCAAGTTACATACTTGTTCAGAGCCTGTCTTCCTTCTGCTAAATTATTAGCACTGATTTTCCACGCAGCTCACTGCGTTCCTCCAGAGCACAGGGAAACTCTTCTGCTTTCAGGGGCCTTGCGCAGTGAGCCGGACCGGAGCCTGTTTTTTCGGTCGTCGTGTTCCTCCTGGTGTCGCTGTTGGTCAAGCTAAAGCCCGCCGGAGGACGCACGGCAGCAACCCCTCCTGCGCAGAGCAGCCCTTGGGTTTGCTAGCCAGCTGTGTAAAACGCGAACCTCTTCTTCTGAATGTCTTTTATATTCCAGCACATCTGGGAACACTACTTCTGAGCTGGTAGTTAAATACACTTTATTCTGCAAAAGCCTATGTTGATTAGTGCAATTGTTATATAAAACATTAACTCCAAAAGCCAAAGGATAAAAATAGCAGTGTTTCATCCGGCTACTCATCTCTAGGGAAGAACAAATTGTTTAATGCGTGCCTTACCCAGCATGCTTCTGTTCCCTGGCGTTACGGCTCTGTTTAACCCCCACCTTGAAATCAGGTTGCAGGAAAAGGGAACAAACGGTGCAAGCGAGGTCTCTGAACTTTAGGGGGAGGCACATCCTTTCATTACGTTAAAGTCTGGAAAGCTGGAAGTTGGTGCTGATCGTGTTTCACACTTCCCGGGCACTATCCTTACAAGGGTCCCAAACCTCATTAGCAGTGGCAGAGTGCTTATTCAGGGGCATCTCATAGAGGTAATGAAATGACAGCAGGCGAGCTTAAAAATGGGCGGCTGAGGAGGAGCAGAGGTAAATACCACCTCTCTTGCTCCTCAGGCTCTTCTTTAATCACTAAACTATTACTGAGCACTTATTGTCTCCTGTCTTTTGTGGATTTTAAGAGGCTACTCACTCATAGGCCTGTGTTGCAGACTGACTTACGATGACACAAACCTCTCAGTCCTATGTGGCTGCTGTGTTTGAAAAGTGTCTAAAAAGTGCAGCGCATACCTCTTCTTTGTGTTGTGTCTCTTCTAACTATATTTTTTACCACATTTGCTGGTATTTTTATATTTTAACACATTTGTTGCCAAAAGTATGCAGGATACTTCTATAACCCCAGAATATAAACCTCTTTCTAACTCATATGTGACTGTACTCATGACTGTACATGCTCACAATTATGTGTTTGAGAAATGAGGGGTATCTGTTTGCCCCATAAAAAGGCATTCATTCTCCTCATAGTTTGACCCAGATGTGGTCAGTGATTTATGATCTTGGTTATGAAAGACCGGTGGTTTATCCTCTTGGTTTATGACAGAACAAGTAGCAGAGTAAGGTTATGGTGATGTTTCATGACATGGTGCGGTCCTCCTAAGCTTCGCTATGGTACTAAATCTCTGAAGGTTTCAAAAACAATGCGAGGATCTTAGCTGAAGGAGAGGGTATATAGGATTATGGAGTGACAGCAAAGGAGACAGAAACTTACAGCAATAAGAAAAAAGTCAGGGATGGAGCACAAGGTAGGAAATCTAAAAACGGTGAGTCAAGCATTGCTTTTCCAAAGCAGACTTAACCAGCACTGGCTGCTGTGACCCTGTCTCGCCTGCTGATTTCTTTTCCGTATTTTTTGTTTAGCTGTGTTACTGATTTATTTTTCCCTGCTAGTTTAATGCTGAAGGACTCCCTGCAACGTCTGACAAGCACCATAGCTGTGCAAGGGAATCTGTAGGAAGGCAGAAACAGGTCACTGGCTGCAGAATAAGGAAGGGCCTTGAAAGTGAGGATGAGGAATTCAAAACCACCAGCAAAGTAGGTGGTGAAGCCAGGGTGCAGGACACGGGCAGTATTGCAGAGGAGAGGGAGGACCCAGTACCAGGCTTTTAGATGATGGGTATTACACTGGGAATGCTGCAGAAGATAAGATTATGCTATTGCAAATGGGAGGTGGGGCAGAGTGCATGATATAGGGTAGACTGAAAGCATGTTTTTGAATATTCTATAAAGGAACAAAAGGATAACAGAACTGCTGGATGAGGAGAACAGGGAAAGGAGCCAGATGTAGTCTAAGCTAACACGTAAGGCTGAAGTTAGGGCACATGAAGCATAGACAGACATATTCACTACGGAACAATATCATCCTAAATCTCCAGATCTGTTGGGTTCATTGATTGGAGCATGAATCTGGCAGTTGGACAGTCTATCAAAACTACTGTGATTAAGGGAAAAACCAACGACAATGCAAAAGAAAGCATGTGAGAACAGAAGAAACATTCCTGTTGTGATGGTTGTGTTTCTCCTAATGTTTTCTTTATTGCAAAAGTTGTCCCAGTGTCATTTAGCATGTTTTGTGTAAAAACAAAACAAAACAAAAAACAACCCCACATGAATCTCTTTATTCTGTGTTTTTTAAAACCAGCTCTGGTGTATTAATCCATGCATTTCCAGCCTCCGTAGTTGTTAGATTTATGTCAGCCAGTATTTGTCTAAGTACTCCAGCTTGCATGCTGATAGTACCATTTACTCTTCTGGCTGTTCACTGCCACCTTCTGTCTGAACAATACATACAAAAAGTTCACAGAAAGGCTAACCCTCACTGGTACTTAGACTGTGTTATTCCATGCTGTGTTGTTCCGACAGGAAGTAGTAAATCTGAAGCATACTTTGCACAACTCTTGCTATGAGTTCCTCGAATCACAAATTTCCTCATTACTGTGAGAAGCTTGTCATTCCTCAGCATGATAGCTGGTTGTTTTGGGGCTTTTCTGAAACTGGGTTAAGACACTGGTATTTCAGAGTGTGCTGGGTATGCAAAGATTAAGTGATTTGCTTGGCTTAGAAATGGCCCTCAGCTAATCAGAAACCATATTTTGATTTCTGTATTTAAGCTGCCAAGAACATTTGTTTTGCAATGATGTGGGTTAAAATACCAGAAAATCATGGTCTTTCATTATTTCCCTACCAGGGTTAAAAATTTAGGGGAAAAATGAATTGTTTTGACTTTGGCACAGAATTATGGCGGGTATGACCAAAGTCAAACAATTAATTTTTCCACCTAAATACTTACAGGCCAACATATATTTTCTACAGCATCTCCATGACTTTGCATTTGTTTTAATTGTTTATCTAGTTCATCATTCTGTAGCTTCTCATTTCTCAGCACTGAGGTGCGATTAGTCAACCTTTGTTACGGTTCAGTGCATCGGCACAGCAGAGCAGAAAATATTTGTGCTCTTCTGTCATCATTCTGGTTTAGCACTGTTTCTGCTTGAAGAGTGTATGAATCTGTATAATTACTCAAAAATGGTATTTGCTGGGAGTGGAGAACCTGGTTATGCGTGTGTCTCTACCAGGCCACTTAATTAAGACTCGGGGTATTAATTTTTGCTTTATTCCACTGAGACAGGATGAAGTCAGCGAGTGCAGCCAAAGCACAAATCAAGTTCTCCCTGATCTCTGTTAACTACTGTTGTTCAGCTGCTGTTTCCTCCACAGCTCTTCCATAGGAGAGAGGGTACGAGAAGCTGTATTTTTCTGCAATACACTGTTCTGCTGCTCTACGTGTCGAAGAGGTGAAAAAAGCTGTCTGCCTTTCCTTGCAGCCTGAGCTGCCCTGCTGTGAACGCCTGCACCCACCAGGGAAGCGGGCAGAGCTGGGGGGCGAGCACGCACGCACGGCCTCCACCCGCGTCCTCCCCGTTTCCCATCAGCAGAGCTGGTTGCCAGGGGTCAGAGCTACCAAATAAAAGCCTCATGCTATATGAAGCAGAGACATGATGGCCTGACCTCAGCATTTCTGAGGGTAAAAGCAATGCATGCTCACAGCAGTGCACGTGCATCTCAGACTGAGAGAGGTCTGCTCCCCTCTGCAAGATTTCCAGAGCAATTATTATTGCTCTGCAGTAAGCCGGTGCAGTGACCACAAGGTAGAAGCACAGAGACGTCAATAGGAATACAGCTTGCTTCACAGAGCTGTGGCCAGAGCACTCCAAAGCAGGATTTTCGCTTGTGCATTGAATTAGAGGCTGAACAAAATCTTGATTAAACTCCTGCTGCCCCCTGGGACACCACAGTTTTCTCTGTGACCTGCCGAACTGGCTTGCAGTGAATCAGCCACTGTCCCACAGCCTTTGGCTGCCTGATTCAGGAGGTTTTCTCTGAGCCAGGCCAGGGAATCTCACAAAATCTAGTTATAACTGTTTTCTTCTATGACCAGGGGTTTTTATATACGCGTGTGTGTGTGATGGTCCTATCCAAGCTTGCTCTTAAATATAGATAAGTGCTGCCAAAAGGGAATTAGACATTCAAAGCCACATCTTCCACATGTATCCATAGAAGATAAATGTACTTTTACCCTGGACACTCATCATTTCCAGCTGCTCCTTCCCCTGACAAACTGATTACTCCAATGCTCTAATCTATTCAGCAGAGCCAATGTGGCAGAAGTGATGCAACATACCTTTGCACTCTGGGCTTTGCACATCATAACCTCAGCTGATTTTCCTGGAAGCAAATTAGAGATACTGATGCCACTGTGCCACAGGCATGCTGGCGGGGATGGGAAGCAGCAGCACGTGACCAGGAAGGGCGGGGGTGACAGTGGGGTGGCAGCAGTACTGGTCCTTAATGAAGGCAACTGCTGGCAGGTTGGGCAACTGTCATAGCCTGCCTCACTTCAGCGCTTTATAGCAGAGGAGATGGAAATGTGCATGTGTCTGAAGTGACTTGGGCAGCTGTATGACTAAATGATCAGGCAGTGCTCATTTCTTTCCACTCATTTTTAATCTCAGCAAAAACACCAGCCACTCAACTGTACGAGTGGTGCAATAATTATAATGTAGCTGGCCACAGCATTCTGTGAGAGATCGCTCAGTGCAACTGCTAGAGAGGTGGCGGGAAGACAGGGAGTGTAGTTTATTCAAAAAGCCCTGCATGCCCGTGGCCTAACTTATGACGCATGTTATTGTCAATAAAACCCCAGGTGAACAACTTCCCACTCTCCTCAACCAGCCCTATAGGAGAGAAACAGCCGATTGCATGTGGCTTACAGGAACAAGAAGAACCACTGTGTCTACAACAGAGGTGTGAATGGATGTTTTGTTTTGTTTGGCTCATCTGCACTTCCTGAACTGTGCTTTCACTAGGCCAACGAGATTTTGGTAGTAAAATTATTGATTTTTTTTTTTCCCCTCACAAAACCTCTATTGAAGGTAGCAGCTTGGCAGCAGCTTGCACAGTGTTGCTTCTTGGGTGTTGTCATCTGCATTGCTGCCAAAAGGCTGTCAGTGCCCTGAGCCAAAAGCCACTGTTTGCTCAGACCTCTGAGCCAGGACACACTCACTCACTGCAGCAAATCACACTGAAATTACATTATTGTATGTGTTATACAATTGTATGTGATGCAAAGCAGTGGGGAAATGCCCTGGGAGTCCAAATAAAGCCCATCACAATAAAAAGACTTGTCCTTTGGATAATTTCTTGGTAATGAATCGATTAGATAATCTAGGCTGCTAATATTTACTTTTTGACGGGGCAGATTTTCTACCTACTTTCTTAATAAGGTTGCCAAAATGTGTTCTAAACTGATGACAGATACAAAGACAAATATGTTGGAGGAAACATCAAGACTTTATTTTGACTCATAAAAGATCTGTGTTTCATTTGCTCAGATTGCACGTCCTCATTATTCCGCAATGACAGCAAAACTTCTGGGCACTTAATGTTACACTTTTTATCCCAGCATGATTGATAAGAATGCTGCAGTGTCCACTCACAAGGCGGTGGCTGTTAGCCTGCATGAAAGCTTATTTGCTTATGAAATTTTTGTGTCAAGTTCAGTGTAGGGAGCCCCTCCTCCTGGGACTTCTGCCATCGCTGGTGGGACCAGTGTGGGATGAGCAACCACTAGAAGCACATCTCCTCATCCAACAGCAGTGGTATGTAGCTTTAAGTGGTGGTATCACCATAAGTAACAGCTAGCAAAAGTGGTTAAATAGCTGGAGTTTTAAAATTTTCCCAGTGAAGGTACATTAAGGAAGGACTTTGCGATGGGAGCGGAACTGTTCTGCTGTGTGGGGCACTTCCCCAGGCACAGCCAGGAAAGGGCAGTAGCGGAAATCCTGCGCTGTAATAATTCAGTGGCTAAAGCAGCATAGCTGTTACACACTCACCCATCCGTGTTTGGGGTGTATTGTAACAAGTTTTTACTTGTTGAAAAAACTGTCAGAGAGAAAAAAAAAAGTTGTTCTATGATTTAGACATTAACATCTTTGTTTTTCCAGTGTGATTTGAATACAGCTGTTTCTGCAGTACGTTCTTGCACATTGTAAAAGAAAGCCTGTATCAAGTCAGACCAGATAAATGCCCACACTATGGAAATCAAACTAGCTTAAAGATTTCTCAGTCTGAGAGCTGAAAAAAAAGCAGGTAGATTTCAGAACGACAGAAAAATAAGCTTTTGGAAAGAACACTGTATATACTGTATAGTGTATAGTACACGGTACAGTTGTTACTCTATGTCTCCAATACAGAAAGAACCACATTTTTTCACCAAATGCAGAAACATAAATGGAATTTCTACTATTAGCCTAAAGAGCTTATTATAAACATTAAAACAGACCCAGGATTCACTGCCTCTGCCTCTTACAGCTGAGTAGAGCTGATTCAATAAAAAATAAGTGAATGGGAAAAGAAAAATATTAAGCAGAGAAAGTGAGAGAGAGATGACGGAGATGATTTCTGTTTGTTGGTGGTGTCTGGAGACTAATTTCACTATACAAAACAAGGAGGAAAAGTGTGTCAGCATATAACCTCGCTTTTGCAGGAGAAAAATTAATATTGCTCTTAGCTTACTGTCCATCTTATTCTGAGGCCTACTTGCTATGACAGACATGCTTCCAAATTCAACATTAAAGGCTGTCACAACTTTAAAAGAAATCTGATTTTTATAGGTTGGAAATAGTAATACAGCTCTGCACTAGGCGACTCGATCTGCTTCCTGAGGGAACACAAACCAAAATAAAAAAAAAAAAACTACAGGACAAATACAGCTTTCTCTGATGCTCACGGTTGAGTGCAACCAGAGTTGTGTGGAGGCCGAAGTTATTGCTGCTGGCACATTTGGTCTGTCTCACTTATCTGTGCCGATGGCTCCTTGGGGAAGCACAGAGGTACAGGGCAGGTGTACAGTGAGATTGCCTCAGAATATTCTTGCAGTCTCCAGTGTTGTTTCACTTTGCACAGAATAAAATTACAGAAAGCAGTAGAGGGAACAAGTAGTAATGTCAGTAAAATTCGTAAAATATGATTCCAAGCATCCATCAACAGGCCTCTCTACGATGCTGGGCTGTCTTACAGACTCTTCTTCATATATCTGGTGAAAAATTAACTACTTTTGGACAGGTTACTATTTAGCAGACCAACTTTTGGATCTGGGTTACATCTGGCAGCACAAGAAGGGAAATGGAGGCAGAGGATGGGCTATAGGCAGAAGGAGGGAGTAACTAAGTATGGGAGCTCTCAGTAGCCAGCTCTGAGCACTATCCCACTCTTGTGCTTTCATTAGTTCAATTAGACACCAAACCACAAGTTGTTTTCATGTGAGGAGTTACTGTGATGGTCAAAGAGTAATTTTAGAACCAGAAATGTACAAAGGGACTTGGAAGAGAAACGTGGAAGATGTATTCCCACAATCAAGAAGTTTCTTTCAGCTCAACACACATCTTCCTTACAGCCATTACTGTTGATCAGACTCTTTAGAAGGTTGACCATTTCCAAATCAGCTAAGGCAGATTTTTTTCTTTCATGTGTGCTGTTAGTGGCATTGCTTAGAACTGTTTTGTGGGAAAATATAGGGTATCTCTTCATGCTAGTATCTAAGTCAGTGTCATAAAGCATTTATTTTTCACATGACTCAACTGTGAGACAATGTTCATGGTTCATTACATACATCGGAGAACCAGCTGTTAGTACAAGCCAACTTTCCTTCCACCTTGCCCCTGCTCCAGAACATGGCCACGCGCGCATGTTGCCACGATAGTAAGCTGTAAGCGCAGGAAGGGTTCAACTATGTTTTGCCCAGCGTGCCAGGTCCAGTCTGTAAAGTTGTAATGAAGTTACTCATTACCTTTTCTTCTTGGAAGGAGCCCTTATCTATCTATCTGTAGATAATGTGAAGAGCTGGTTTTTAATTTTGTGCTTGACAGCACACTGGAATGATTTTCCTTTAATCTCCTGCTAAGCACTGCTAAAATGCCTACTCAGTGGAAAATTACCTTATCAATACCATTAAGTGAGAACAGCAGTTGAAGAGGCCTTTATTGTACAGGCCAAACTACCTGTGTTGCCACAGACTAATAAATCCTCGTTATGAAGGTTATATAGAATGTCACATGTCCAGAATAGGATGCACTTACTATACCATCATGCGTCATAACATGAGCTTGCTGTTTGCTGTGTAAAGCCTGGGAAAAGGTATCTTTTCAACTTTAAGAACATAATGAACGTTTAAGCACTATCCAAATAAACACAGTACAGAAATTGGCAAGGCAAGAAGGTCACAGACACAATAAAATACATTGGCACAGGCTCCACACACAATGGACAAAAGGAAAAAAAAATGGGAGGGGGAAAGAGCTACCTAGGCTGAATTCACAGAGGCTGGCACCTAGTGAGCCTAGTCAGTATGAAATGTATATGGAGGGCAATAATTTCTAGGACACTCTCTTCAAGGAGCTAACTTCCGATTTTTTTGGCACAGATGTCTACTTAGTAAACAGACATCCAAATCAAGGCAGTTACTCCTTCCACCCACCGTAACACTCTTGGAAAGGTGCTTGGACCTTCCAGGAGAGGGAAGGTTTTTGGCACAAATACTGCCCGTTGCGGGCAAGAAAGGTGAACTGATTCATGCAAAGCATGTGTAACTTCAGTAGGGGATAGCTGGAATATTCTTATACTCTTTTATTAGAAACACAAGCTTGGGGAAGGCTTCGCTAACATAGGATTGCCTTGAATCCCTGCCTGAAGTCTGCTTGCTGAGATACTGACCACTTCTTTGTAAATTATAGTAGAGATGATACCAGGTACAGAGGAAAGACAAAAGCTTCTGATTATTCTATATATCAGTAGAAGCCACCAGGAGGAAAACCAGAAGGTCTAAAAACCAGCTATGTACGTATCAGTGAAAGGCCTGTATTTTGGACAGGAATAGTTACTGGCATCATAACATTGGGTAAAGTTCATGGAACATACCCCTGAAAGTGCTCCTGGATTAGTGCATATAGCGTAGACTGTTTTGTTATATCCATTTGACTGATTTTTTGTTAAAATTCAGGAAGGCTACTGATAAATAGGGAATAACTTAAGAGAAAATTAAATTAAAGTTACTGGCATGTATTTTGTTGTGGCTGTTCCCTGAACAACAGGTTATCATGAAGCTCTAGAATTATAAAATTATATTGCATTGATTTTATAACCCAAGAAAGCAAAAAACCCCATCCCTTTTGTAAAGTCCCATTACATGCAACCATGTTTAGCAGAAAGCTCCATGGGGTTTAAACCATAAACCTGGAAGTGTCAGATGAGATTAGTCAATTTTCCCACTTGAGCAAATTTGCATGTCAAACTCAGATAGTCTCACCAGGCAAACTGAAAGCAGGTGCTGGCAAAATCCTTTCAAACAACATTATTCCTCTGCTGTTTACAGAAGCGCACACACACACACACACACACACACACACACACACACTCAGCACAAAAGAAACTGTTTGCTCAGTTTTCTATTTAAATAGCCAGCCTTTTCATTATCTTTATTGCATGTCACACTTGCTCTGTGAATGCAAAATCTCATATCTTCTTGGGCGTAACACCTCACTACCAGCTGCAGCTGATCCAGCTGAGCAATAGCCCGCGAAGGCCTGGAGAGCACCAGCCAGGAGATTTATTTAGCGTTTGTCAGCTGACTATGAGCTTGAAACTTGGAAATGAATGTACGGGCACAGCAGGAAGCAGAAAGCATTATGGCACACCTGCAGGAAGTCTCAGGTCAAAGCATTAAAATCAATGCTAAAAATTAATTCTTGTAATGCAAAGAATTAAAATTGAACACATACACACAAAACTGTTCATCTTTTCTACAAGTGTTAACAGGAATTACTACCTTTTATGCTCTGATGAGAGGTGCTTCCTCTTCTTGGAGTACTAGCTGCATCCTTCACACCAATGGTATCATAAACTTGATACCCCTCAGCCCAGGCCAGTTCAGGCAAATAATAGGGCAGAAAAAACTAATTTGGCAGAAAACAAATTCAACAATCCCTCAAGCCAACCAGCCTCTCCACACCCACATTACTTTCCCCCCCTCCATTCTGTTGTGAAAATACACAAAAAAATAAGAACTTGAAATATGGAGGAGGGGAGAAACAGAAAGGACTCTTCCCCTTGACAGCAGCCTCAAGACAGATGAATTCCCAAACATCAGAAAATCATGCCTATAATATACTTCCAGGTTTCCACCCCACAGTGACTATCAGCTACTTGGTATGTGTTCATACTAGTGAGGTGGATAAAACCACCTCAGATTAGTCTCGCCAGGCCAGGATGTAAGGACTCCACTGGCGGGACATCTGCAGAATGTATGTGGAAAATCAGGTCTGGTGTATGACTCCTACTCGCAACCACCACCGTGTCTTCGGGGTTTCACAGAATCACAGAATCATGGAATGTCCTGAGTTGGAAGGGACCCACAAGGATCATTGACTCCCAACTCCTGGCCCTGCACAGGACAACCCCAAAATTCACACCATGTCTCTGAGGCATTTGTCCAAGTGCTTCTTCAATGGCGTCAGGCTTGGTGCTGTGATGCCACCCTGGGGAGCCTGTTCCAGGGCTCCACAACCCTCTGGGGAAGAACCTTTTCCTCATACCCAACCTAACCCCCCCGGCACATCTTCCTGCCATTCCCTCGGGTCCTGTCATCAGTCACCAGAGAGAAGAGATCAGCACCTGCCCCTCCTCCTCCCCTTGTGAGGAAGCTGCAGACCGCCATGAGGTCTCCCCTCAGTCTCCTCTTCTCCAGGCTGAACAAACCAAGTGACTTTGGCTGCTCCTTATGTAACTTTTCCTCTAAACCTTTCACCAACTTTGTGTCCCTCCTGTGGACACTCTCCAGTAGCTTTATATCCCTAATGTACTGTGGCGCCCAAACACCCACAGCACTGGAGGTGAGGCCGCCCCAGCGCAGAGCAGAGCGGGACAATCCCCTCCCTCGCCCGGCTGCAATGCAGGGCTTGATGCACCCCAGGGCACGGCTGGCCCTCTTGGCTGCCAGGGCACGCTGTTGGCTCATGTCCAACTTGCCGTTGATGAGAACTCCCAGGTCCCTCTCTGTGGGGCTGCTCTCCAGCCTCTCATTCCCCAGTCTGTGTGTACAGCCAGGGGTTGCCGTGCCCCAGGTGCAAAATCCGGCACTTGCCCTTGTTAAACTTCATATGGTTGGCGATATCCTCAAAATTCATTTTGTGAGAAAGAAAATCGAACAGCCATTTGTTTGTTTGGTGTTTTTTCTCCCTTGGAAGTGGCACACACATGAACCAAAGAAGGTTGGGCCAAGACTGTTACGAAAAATAATGGGGTCACCAATTACAACTAGAGAAAACATAGTGATGTGACCCTGTTGCCTTCCATACATGTCTCCCCCAGTCTGGAAGTACTGCAGTACTACACACTGCCCAACTGTGCACTGAGTTCTGAACAGTACGGCATCCTCCTCCTTCCTCCAGGAAAAGAAGGGTAACAACTGAGGAGCAGAGAAGAGGTGGCCACATTGAATTGCATTGGTGAACTGAGGTGACCGCAGGTTCACAAGCGCCAGTTGCCACTACTTTCTTTGGAGCGTAATTTGCTTCTCCTCCATTTGAGACACTGTTACACCTTTGTCCAGACTTGCCTCCCCTGGCATGCTGCCCCAATGGGCTAAAGGGCCACATCCACCTCTGATTACTCATTCACTCTCGCAATTATTCCACTTGCTTACGGCTAATGATGAAGGCTTAGCCTGCCTGTTTTTCATACGGCACATGCCAAATACTCTCTCTCCCTTTGTTTTCCTATAGCAAAGCACATCCTTGCTGATGTGGTGGAGTAAAAGGTGACTTGTGCCATCAACTTTTTAAACCATAACCAGAGCTACAGACTTCTATTACTGATCAGAATTGAAGGGAGGGAAGTAGAGAAGAAGGGAGAAGATAAGATCGGCGTCCAAAATGTTGCTTAAGCTGTTGCAACTGTTGAAAGAGAGCAGGGAAAAGGATGGACAAAGAAGAAACAAAAAATAACTTATTTCAGTAGCTTTCCTGGGGAACCAAGTATCACAATAATCTCATGACAGCTGAGGAATGAAAGGCAGAGGCCGCTACAGGGAGCTCAGTCAAATCTCACAGACTTCTGACAGACCATGCTCAGCTGGAAACTTGCGCCAGTGCATTACAGAACACATAAGATGCTCTCAGCTGTCTCAACATTAGAATACTCACCCAATATCCTTTAATAGTGCTCTCAGGTGATACCTCCTTAACTCTAAATTTGCTCATACTGTTGCAATCTGGAAAGACCTCAAGTACAGCTGAGTAAGAGGAAGTACATCAGCAAGATGCAGTTCCTAACCCTTTGAGTTGGTTACTGTTTTGCACAAACCTTGTATAGTGAGGTATGAGCCTGCTCAGATCATGAGTACCATGTTTGACTAAAACTGATGGATGGAATTGGGTTCATCCAAATTATACTTCCAAGTCAATCGTTTTTAAAAAATTTATTTAAACAAAGTAGGTACATTTCACAGAAATGGTTATAAAATGCATAGCATATTATAAACAATACTGTTACTTCACAGATACTAGTCGTTATCCTAAATATTGATTTTTGAAAACTAATCAGAAATGCGAAAGCTAAAATCCCCAGTTATCACACCTTAGGCACTGTGAAAGCAGGTGTCCACTTTTTTCATTTACTCTACCGATTGTATTGCTACATCATTAATTCGCAAGTTCCTGTTACGTGGAAATATCTGGTCCCTGGAGTCACATACCAAGAGTAGATTTCCATCAACTGGAACACAAATTGCACTTGCTCAGCCAACCAAAACCCCATGCAACTCCAAGGAAAGCTGACTGAAGGTCTTCACACTGATTAACTTCATGGACAGAGACCATACAAGTAGACAAAAAACCTAGCAGTTCTAAGTTGTGCAGATATGTCACACCCATACTGCTATTCATAAGCAACTTGCAGTCAAGTTGGCAAGTCCATACATATTTCAAGCTTGACTCCAATGGAAACTGAATGCCCAGCAGAAACAGATGTTACTCTCAGTGGCGATGCAATGCCACAGAAAGTGGAATTGAGCCTTCTTACAGCTCCTGAGAACTGCACACACCTTGAACATTCAGAACTTCACATAACCAAACCCAGAGGTGTCTGTTATCTGATCTTTGGGATGCCAGGGCACAAATAAGTAAAAATGAAGAGCACAGCACCGATCCATAACCATAGCTGAGACAGATACCAGCTCATTCACATATACTTCAGCACAAGTTGTGACTGAATTCTTCCCATTTACATTTCAATGACAAAAGGCAGAAATCAAATGCTGAGGTAAAAGGAGTTGCACCAGATTTGCACTGGTGTAAGTATAGAATCAAGCAAGCTATAAAATCCATTAACTCACACACAATAGAGAAGGAAAAATCCCCTTATTTTTAAACATAGATACATGTAGATCAAAACATATATGCTTTCAAAACATAGACACAAGCTGAAGAATAAACTGACTTTCTGCATTATGACATGAGCTTTACCATAGTTTAAGTTCGGTTTGGATCGAAAATAAAGAAGCTTCAACTCTGGCCAGCAGAGCTTTTTTGGAACTGTTTGTGAAGAGAGAAGAATGAGGTCTGAAGCAGTCCAAGAACATTGGCGTTTCATTCACCATCTTCAAGTAGTTTTTGTAAGTTGTGCTGTATCTTAGAAAAAGAGAGAAAAATAATTAGAAGGCAGGAAGTGTTATACTGCATTTAATTAAAAAAAAAAAAATCAAGACATACTCTTCAATATACTACTTGCTGTGTGCACGTTTATTCTGTCACAACCGTTCATACCCATGGTATTCATGTTAAATGCTTTCTGCATTAGAGGCAAAGGAAACATCTGGATACGATCAGCCAGCAGACACCTTGCTTTTGCATTATCGGTATCTCCTGTAATTTCCTCCTATAGATTCTCTGCTTCATTAGGTAAGAGAAAATAAGGTATTAAAAAACTAGAGCTAGAAAGACAGGGGCAGGACACCCAATTATTTTGGACTTGATCAAAACCCAGTAAAAGCCTCAAACTTCAAAGTTGCAGCTCTTAAGTTTAGGTGGACAATTCAAATAGTTTTCTAACAGCTTCAGCTACACAGCCAGCTACGACGCAGTAAAATAAGGTCTTCTAACCATTAGCAGACATGTCCCATTTGCCAGATGTGTGTACTGATTGTGAGTTATCTTCCCTTAGTTACGCTGAAGGCAATGCCAGCCAGTCACATCCTCAAGGATGATTTGCACAAACCTATTTCACACAGCCTATTTATCCACCTTTCATCTTGTCCTTAAATGCAGGGAGTGGGGAATATAGAGGGTCACAACCGCTGGCACATGTGTTCTCTATATCTTAGTAACTAGCAGTCACTAGCTACAGCAGGTGTAGTTACAGCTACTTTCAGGCTTTAATTTGAGGGGCCATTGTACTTCTCGTTCAAGGACAACACTTCTTAATCCTGCCTTATGATTTCTAGGCCAGATGCACACCTTTTTCAAGAGGGGCATTTTGTAGAAAGTAAAACAGTAAGAAGCACCTAATTTTATAAAGGTCACTTAGCACATACACAGGAACTTCATTTTCACAGGCTACATTAGAGTAAGGGAAGAAATAAATTAGGCCATTTTTCTCTCCCCCAATTTAATGCTTTATCCTCTGATAGACATGGTGCATTTTAACAACCTGTTAAATACACTTAAATGCCAATGCAAAATTCTGCTAACCCGTGGTAATTCCTTGGCTCTCAGTTTGAAGTGGAGCTGGTAAAAATCACAAGGTCACACTGAAAGAGCCATTGCAACATACTCTTGTACCGAACATTTTTTGACCGGAGAGTAATTTTTAGTTTTTAACCTAGATAATTTCTGTGCTGTACTTCACAATGCTGCGGTTGCACAGGAAGCGAGGGGAGAGACAAGTTACACTGGAACTTTTAATGCTACCTTTGCTGCTCAAGCCAGCTGCAGCCAATTACTAGTACTTTTCACTGAGGCCTATGAAACAATTAAGCAACTGGAGTAACTTTGCTCAGAGAACACAAAGCTATTCGATTTCTAGCAATTTTGCAGGACAAGAGTAGGGTCAAACATCCTGTTCTAACCACTGCTCATCTAGATTAGAAAGGGCCAGGATGTGGCAATATGCAGCTACAGGCAATACTCATGCAGCTTGTATGCACAGCAGATGATTGCGTCTCGAGTATTTGGCAAATACAAGGTAAGACTTTAAGGGTCCATTCCTGTAGACACTAACTGAAAAGAGCACATGAGTTAAGACTCTAATTCAGGACAGAGGGTCACTTCTCTGGGAATAGCTGAATGATCCAACCATCCAGCTGCCTTTTATTCTGTCTCCAAGCAGAGACTATATAAGGGAGTGGGAAAGTGCTTAGCCCTGCTGCAAAGGGCTGGCTGGCTGGCTTCCCACTCAAATGCAGTGAAGGTCTCCTACGAACCATCTTGCCAGCCTGTCCCAGACAGCTGGAAAGTAGTAACCTCTTAAATGACCTAATTTGGCTAAAGTTTGTATCTGGTAATCATCTGCTAAACATTTTCCTCTCATATTCATATTGTTCTTATTCAGAGCACACAGAGGGGTTATGCTAGCATTACTCTAGACTTCCACCAACCCAGGGGGTGGAGATGTGGGGGGAATAGCCTCTTTTGGCAGTCTTTGTAAAACCTATGCCGCACAGGTAAACAGTGATATTATATAAACCTAGCTTTATGCTATTTGAGAAACTTCGTTTGGGAAGAAAAGGTGTTGAAAGACCTAGGTTTTAGACTCACTATTAGAAACAGAGGCAAAATAGCCCCTGTGACTTATGCACATAGGAATTCAAGTAACTTGTTTCCCTCCACTAATACTTTTTTCATGCTTGACCACTGTATGTATTCCCAACGCCTAACATTTCATACACTTGTACTGGGTGCAGCTGCCAAGGTTTGGGGGTAGGGGTGGGACAGGGGGCTACAGGGGCAACTGCTGCAGGAAGAGGCCAGGGGCTGCCCCATGCTGGACACAGCCATTCCAGCAGCCTCCAGTGGACCCACTGCGGGGCACAGCTGAGCCCCTCAGCCAAGGCGGTGGTGGAGCCTCTGAGAAAATGTGTTTAAGAAAGGGGAGAACATAAAAGAGAGAGAGGAGGAGAGTAAGAGGGAAGGAAACAGCAGAAGGAACATGAAGGTCTGAGAAGGAGGAAGGAGAGGAGGTGCTCCATGGCAGAGAAGGTGTCCACACTGCAGCCCATGGAGAGCCCACACCACAGCAGATGGGTATTTCCTGAAGAACTGTAGCCCGTGGAGGAACTCATGCTGCAGCAGGGGGAAAATGGGGGAAGAAAGGAGCAGCAGAGAGAAAATCGTTATGTACTGACTGTAACCCCCACCAGCCCCACTTGGGGGGCAGAGAATAGGCTGAGGAGTGAGGAGCGAAGGAGTGCAGTCGAGCCTGGGACAGGGAGAAGGAAAGGTATTGTTTTATCATTTGTCCTTATTTCTTATGACCCAAATCTATTTTAACTAACACGATATTAAACTGATTTTCCCCAAGGTGAGTCTGTTTGGCCTAGAGGTGGTAACTGGTAAGCAATCTCCCTGCCTTTATCTGGACCCATGAGCTTTCCTATCCTGTTTTCTTCCCCCGCCCTGCTAGGAAGGGTGAGTGAGAGAGCAGGTGGTTGAGCATATGACTGCTGGACAAGGTTAGCCCACCACAACACCTAAAGTGGAAATAAGGTCTACACACCCACTAATGTTTTGCATAGGTTTCCAATTTAAGCCAGCAGGTGCATTTAGTTTTGCAATTAGAGAATGGTAAAAAGTAAAGGTCAGGTATAGGGAGTATGCAGCTGGCGCAGCAGCATTTGTTAGTTAGTAAAGTGAAACAGGCAGATTCCAGCCACTCCATATGAGGAGGCTGACTACATATGAGTCACATACTACATATGAAAGCCAGAATCATTACTCTTAATCAAAAAACCCCAAAACTCAAACAGAAGTCCCAGACAGAAAATTTCATCAAATAGTAATAAAGGTTAAGTTCAGAATCCTTAGCCTTGATGAACAACAAAAAAAATTTAGGTCTTTACACGCAATAATGGCCCCTGGAGTGTCCAGTTTATTAGTATTCCTGGTGGTAAGCCTCAGCTCAAGGCAAAACATTTACACATACCAATGCTTGTACTTGGGATAATTTATAGTCCAAAAAACTATTCCTTTGTCTAGAAAAACATGCCAGCTTCTGGTATAAAATCTGGGGGTAACCTGGCACTTTTCAAAATACAGACCACAGAAATTCAGCAAGAATCTGATTAGTGTATGAGCATTTACATTATATTGTAGGAAGTTACCTTTTCCAATTTTATAAGATTAGCAGTTAACTCATCACAAAGGGCATCAGCATTAATTTGCAGATGAGATCCCAAACCTTGGTGCACTGGATGTCTGTCAAATAGAATGAAGCAGTGTGACGGAAGTGAAAACGAGGATAACAGAACAGAGAGATACATTAGATGGGAATACAATGGTGACATCGTGAACTGTACTTGTTTGCAGAAACAAAGGCCTAAGTCACTTTTGTACTCTTGACTACATTCTTTATGTGGCCTCATACTCCAGAAGCTTGGATGGAAACCTTTACACCTATTTGCAGTGGAAGTAAGTTGTAAAGTTGCGTAAGTTCCATGACCTGTGCCCTGCAGGAAATCAAAAAGCCCAACCCCTTGATGCTGTAAAAATGCACATTAGATCATCCTGTATCTTGTACTGTTTGGGATCAGAGCAACAGAAAACAGGACTTTCTCATGTGACAGTGCTTCAGAAGACAGGCAGAGCACCCTGCTAATCAAAACATGCTAAAAAGTGGGGAAATGGCTTTTGGCATTGCCTAATATTAGAGGTAGGTTTACCCCCCTCCTTGCATTATTGGTAAAATATAAATGCAAGCCTGCTTAAAATAAAGAACCAGTTCCTCCCTATTCCTTTATTATCAAGAATCTAGCTCTGTCTTCTGACACATGCATACAGGTCCTGCTGCTTTCCACAGAGGACAGCTGAGTGCAGTTGTATCCTAAACAGCATGGTCATTGTTCAATATGACCACAAGTGCATTGTCAGAGTGACCTGTTTGTCAGGGATGGGTCATCAGAGAGAGCTGAATTAAGAAGCACCCTTATTCAAGAACTTGCTACAGGTTTGAAACACTTTGCAGACTGTTCTACCCAGCCTGGGTACAGCTGTTTTGAATTTTATTTTCCCACTCTGTTTTTCAGGTGGTGCTTCTCCAGCTGTCAGCATTCCTGCTCACGCTGCATGTGGTTGCAGGTTTTGCAGTGAGATTTATAAATGACTTTTTAAGCCATGTTTTTCAGAGCAGCTCATAAAAAACCCAAAAATCAGCTATACGAAGGGGAGAAGAGTTAATGCAAAATTTAATGGTGAATGAACTGATCAGTATTCTCAGCAGTATCCAGTTCACTGCCTTCTGTCCTAAGAGAGGAACAGGAAGCTGATACAACTTACAATGGCATGCTGCTGTGGTGTATGCCCCTGCACTGCCTCTCCATTTGATGTCTGCATATTTCCCATCCATTCAACATGGAGACTAAAAAAATAAAAATATGCAAGAGCATATGACATCCATGGCTCTAGCTACAGAATGGAACTGTCAGCGGAACTATGGCCCCTTTCCCTATTTCCTCTTCAAATACTCGAAGAACCTTGACTTAGTGTATTTGGATATTTTGTTTTGGTTTTGTGGTGTAGGGATTTTTCTGTTTTTTTTTGTTTTTTTTTTTTTTTTTTTAATTTTTTATTTTAGCAAGGCAGAATATCAGTTTCTAAAGAGGACAGAGGCAGGCCAAAGCTTCAGAAGACATTATACAGAAAGTCATGCGTATTAGCCCAAAGATTATGAACTACCTTCTGTCATATTACACTAATGAAATGACATTAGGATTGGAGACAGAAGTTGCACCTTTTCCACAGAATCATTGCTCTGGAAAGGAACTGCTCACTTCAGCATCTCACATTTATGTTACAGCTATCTGTAACATTCTCAAGGCAGCAGTACACCATGATATATCATATTTGTACTAAAAGTCTAAAACAGAAAGCTGTGAGATGAGACTAGTACTACAAGAACTACAAGAACTAAAGGACGCTGAAGTATCACAAGGGCACTACAGTAGCACAGTAGTTTCTGAAGGAAATAGATGAGCATGACAGATACTAGACAGGATTTTTAAAACCCCCAAATTTTACAGAGTGTATCTTACTCCTTAATATGTGAATCAAAGGATGTGATGGAAATAAGACGTTCCTCCAGGACACTGATTTTATATTTCATGTAGAAGGTAGAAAATATTAATGCACAAACACTGTAAAAAAGAAAAATAAGGTACATCAGTTAATGGAAACTTTAGAGGTACCTGACAAATTAAACGTTAAAAGCTATTTAAATTGTTACTTGTGCATGTTGAATATAACGTTATCATTCTCAGGAACACCTCAGGAATACCCATCAGTGGCATCCAGACAGTAATGAAAACCTCAGCCTTGAGTATGGCTTGGCTATGTGGCATGTAAAAGGAACTTGCAAGTTTAACATTTCCTGAAACAACAGACCCTTTGCTTTTAAAAGTAAAAGGCCTGTGAGAAAGCCTGCCCCAGCATTTCTACTTCTGAAAAGTATAAAGGCCACAATTTCCAATAATTTCCTTTTTTCAAGTAAAGCGTAGATTATAAGAAAATCGTAGTACTTTGACAATCTTGGTATCAACTTCTAACTTACAGAACTGCGTAAAATATGAGTACATGGTTCAGAGATAAGAGCTTCTGGGACTTCACTCTGTGGAAGAGCCTGAAGGCTTCAGAACTGCCTGCAAGAAAATGAACCAAGTGTTACTTTGATCAAAGCAGACCACGGCACACAGTGTTTTGAAGCATGCATCAGATAATACAAACAGAGGAATAAACAAGAAAGAGATCTTCCAAATTACATGAAGTGACATAACCATCTCAACTAACTCTAGCTGAACATCTCTCCTTTACTCCTTACCATTTCGAGGACTGTTTTGGATTTTTCCGTCAGGTCCACGTTTACTGTGTGCGTCCGAACGGATGGACTTTGCCTCAGTCTTGGAAACTTTCAAGTGAGTCTGTGTCTCAACAACATGATAATCTGTCAAAAACAAGACTTTTAATAAAGCTGAAATACGAAGCCAAAGTTGGTAGCTTAAGATAGTCAAGTAGTAATGGAAAAGGAGGATTTTAAAAGGTGCATTTCTGAACTTGGATAGGAGGCAGCAGTTCGTTTAGTAGGCTTAAAAGAGTTTGCAAAGTAATTGCACATCATCACAAAATACAAAGCACTTGGACTGGAAGAGGATGATGTATGCTGCATTTACACTTCCAGACCCTTTGAAAGATGACAGCCTGTGCAAACTTTAAAGGTTATAACTCAATTTCTCGTCAGATGATTATACACACAGAGAAGTCATCTGTCAAAAGGACTGAATACGGTAATGATTCCAAACAACTTTAATAACAACATCAAATGGAGACATTGCATTGTTACTTTAAAAGGGAGATTATATCCCCCTTTCCTGACTGTTTTTTAAGTGCAGATGTCTTGAAAGAGATGGGACAGAAACATCCACTCACACACAGTTTTGTTCATGCTTTACTTGCACACCCTGGACTACTCTAACAATGCACAACAAACAGAACCACAAGTGACAGATGTGTTCCTCCACACTCCTCAATTCCTTTTTCTAGCATGATTCTTTAACTGGATAGAGGTTGTGTAATTGTGGAAAAGGAAAATGGAAGGGTCTGAAGCAGTTATTAGCTGTAAGGAAGTAAGACAGCAAATTAAATCATTATTCAGAAGCATTCATGTGGCAAGTGATGACACAACAATTTCGTTACTTCTTCACAAACACTATCAGACAACTAAAAATACACACAGAGTAAATACCTAAGAAAGCAAATAGCCCCAAATCATACTACTGGACAAAAGACACACAGGGAAAAACAGGAGTTAAATAAAATGAATGCAACAGGAAACTGCTGTAAAAAAATGGTAGTATTTAATTTAAAAGTAATGATAAAAATTTCTTATACACGTTTTTTTATAGTCAAGGTAGAACCTGCATTAATAACAGCATAACAAAACATTAATATGCTAATATATATTAATTGTAAAGCAGAATAATACCCTAGGCTTTGCTAATAACATTCAGCATGGGCTACATAAAACAAGTTCTGCTGTACTTTTGAACTTATATGCAGTGAGTTTCTAAACAGCATTCTTATTAATTAGGTGAAGGACTTGAGGCATGTGAGACTAAACAGTAGCATTAAGAAAGAACAACTTTGGACAGCATCTTCGAGTTTCTTAATAACTGCAAAAAATAAAATGAGGGTTTAAAAAATAAAACCAGAAAAAAAACACCTCAAAAAACAAAAGCCATCACAGTACAGAATGTTATTTGTATAGATTACAAGAAGTTACACTGTAACATAAGCTACTTCAAAATAGGGGGGCTTGTTTGTTTACTTTTTGGTTTTGTTTTTGTTTTTTAAAAAGGAGAAGCATCTCCTACTTTGTATCTCTGCTAGTATATCTGATGGGGGACGTGGGGACCAGATAGCACATGGATAAGCAGCTGGAGGCAGTAGTGACAAATCTAATCTGCTGCTGACCAAGTCATTGCCTGAGTCGGGATTGCAAAGGGATATAATAATGGAAACACAGCTACTGTGGCTTTGAGGAAGACCTTAAAAAAAACATGTAATTCACCAGGACTGTGGAGAATGTAGATTCCACATCAGAAGGGGATTAGAGGAGTAATACTGAGAGCTACGGCATTCTCATTTTCTTGGTGTCCCATAATCCCACTCACCTTGGAAGCATTCCAGCTCTGGGGTCTGTGAGCCTGTGCTGCTGGACTCTTCCATCTCTTGCCTCTGCTGCTGTTCTATTCCATCCAGATCAGAATAGTCTTCATTGAAATCCTAATGGGGATTAAGAGTCACTAGAGAGCTCAGCCCTGTTCTAAATCTAAAATCATGTATTTCCTCTGACCTCCCTCTAGAAAGTGAACGAACAATTACAGATTTAAAACTGTTTAACCAGGAACGACCTCTGATATCAAGACGTTGAGATGGAGATAGTAAAATAAGCCCCATATGATCACCAGAATTCAAGCCTCATTCCCTACCTTCATTTAAGTGAAGAGATTAAGTTTGTGTGCAAAAGAGACTGTTAAGTTAGACAAACTGAGAAGTCCAGGACAGACATTACTAGACTTAGACTGGTCATCACAAGTGGCTACACAGCTCTTTCAGATGTCTGAATTGCCTCACAGCGGAAGGACTGCATTAGAAACACTTCAAAAACTGTTCACGGCAAGGAAGAAGCAACTTTAAGTCAGTACAGAATGCTGTGAAAGCTGACTGCTAAAGAGAGATATGTAGAGCATGCAGACCTTGGAATATATCCAAAGCATACACATATATATATACTGCATGTCATCAGATCAAATTGCACCTATGCCAATAATTCCCACTGCTTCCTAATGTTAAAATACATATGGAAGCTTTAGAAACAGATGTCATTGTTTCCTTCAGTTTCCTTTCTTCAGACATTGTAAGTAATACTTGCAACAAAAGGTGCCACACAACAAAAGAACGAACACCTAAGCCATTTACCAAGGGCAGAGTTGTAGGACGATCAGCCCTGAAGCTGTTTTCTGCAGAAAAGGGACTTGGACTGTTGCCCATGCTTGTATCCTGAAAAAAGCAGCAGTGTTAACAAGGAACACACTCAGAAACTACCTAGCATTTAAAAGCAGGAAAGCAGTAATAATGAACACAAAGCTACATACCATCTTCACTCCCACTAGTACTTACCTCAAGATGTCCACAGATAGATTTTAATAGCTTGTAGGTGGTATCTCTGGAGAGTAAGGAGACAAACACGTACTGAAAAACAGAAGTTCCAAAACTGTTTGAGAAAAGGCATGCAGCACAAGCTTCCTTTTATCTAAATAAAACTTAGAGGTGGTTTTGCTGATCAAGTAACTATTTTCAAGAACTTTCATATAGCAGGAAAAACCTCCACTCCTTCTAAGCCTATTACCTGAGGTTAACCACAAGGAAAACAGAATAGGCACAAAAAAGTTACCATGTTCTGCTGTAGGAACCAGAACATAGTCCAAATATGTGGGTTGTGTTTTTTTTTTTTAAAAAAAACAACTTTGCATACTACGTTTTACCTACCCCTTTAAAAAAAAATAAAAGAAAAAACCTCCAAACCAACCATAACTTATTTTTATCCAGTTTCCTGCATCCACAAAATACTTGTGCAATGAAAATGGGCTGGTTCTAAAGCTGGTCTCAGCACAATCACATTTTTAATGATTGATGCAATTACTATTCCTGAGTATCACTGGAAGCAATTGTATTTTGTGCATCTAAGGTACTGCTGGTCAGGTAAGAGACTCAAGTAAATGAAAGGATACTATCAGAGCTGCCAACAAGGCAGGTGCATGCACTTCCTGACCCAGCTGTTTCAGTTCCCCCAGTGCTACTACACAGCAGTCTTGGAGAATAGGGATGATAGATTACAAGAGAACAGGTGGCAACCAGAGGTTCTGTTTCTTATTTTCTCACCAAGTTCTACAGAGCTTTGTTTACCTCCGATCCAAAGAAAAAGACAGGGAGTTAGTAGGAGGAATAAAAATGGTCTGTGTTTGTTACAAGAAAGGAGGCAGAAGAAGCTAGAATCATCCCCTAAGAAACCATTCCTCCAGTGTCCTAAGTCTAAATGCCCACATATAACCAATTCCTACAGCTGTTTAAATGGCCACTTGGCATCTCCAAGAACACCTCGTATTACTGCCAGTGAGTAGGGCGGGAAAAAAAATAAAAGTAGAAGAAAAAAAGAAAAAGAAAGCAGGCAGAGCGCAATAGCTTTGCCCTTTACCGGTACTTACCCTATCTGTGACTGTTGCTATGATCAGAGCATTTGGCACAAGAAGGGCAGTTTTGGTTTTCTTCAAAAGTGTCACTGAGAGCACAGGTATACTAATCTGAAACAAGATCAATGTAGTGTTAGGGTCTCAACATGCACATACAAATCTGCATGCTCTTTCACAAGGAGCCAGCCTACCAACTGTGATGAGCCAGACCTTCAACACTCTTCACTTGAAGATTTCTCTACTATGTCCCTGACTACTAGTATTTCACATGGAACAGGTATGGTTTCAGTTTATTACTATTTTAACTTCTACTTTTATCAGATGCCACTCCAGGCTATCGTTTGTGTCTTCCCTTCCTGATCCCTTCTGGCTCTCACAAGACTACAGGTTTAGCTCACTGTAGATCTGCAGAACAAACCAGTCTTAAAGCTGGGCTCCTTTGTTTAGAAACAAAACATTTCAGAACACATCAGATAAGAGAGGCTTGTTGAAAACGAACATAAAAGTCTTCTCACCACTTACAGATACCATAGTCTGCAACAAGCAGCTAAGCAAACAGCTCATCCTTCCACGATGTTGAAAGATGCAATACCCACACACCCACTGATTTAACAGATTCCTGTGTGCGCCATCCAGACTGTCTACATTTACATTGAAAAGTTCTCAATTTTCCTTCCCACTTTGTATTTACAGCCAATCCCATTGGCTTAATGCCTGCTAAGTTTCAGGCTATTTCACTTCAGATATTCTGTATAGGCTCTTCTTGTAAACTCCATATTACAAAGGACCAAATACCTCATTTGACTTTCATTTGAAAAGCCTAGAGCTTAGCGAGTTAGGCAACTATAATAATCCCGGATATACTATTAGTATACAGCTCCTGTTAAAAATTGCTTTGGCACACACTATCACAACTCCCTGACAAATTTGGAAGCAAGATTAGAAGTGTCTAAAGATTGTTCTACAAGCGATCAGAGCATAGAATTAAAGACATGTTAGCACAGAAGGAGAATGAAGTTACTTTGTGCCCAGTTTCCTATAACATTGTTAATTTTGTTCAGAACAGCAACACAGTCATGAAATGAAAAATTGTTTCAGGTAACAAAAAAGATATATTTGTGTATGTTAGTCACAAGATTGCCAGCCACTGTTTAAGCATGGCTGGCCAAGTATTATCTTTTTGTTATCTAAGGGCTAGAAACTCTCTCTTTAGTTGGTAGTTAGTTTTGCTAAAAAAGTATGCTCGCAGAAAAAAACCCAAGCCAACCCAACCCAACCCAACGCAAATAATTTTAATTATCTTAGTCGCAGACCTGGATCTAAGAATTTGTAAATCTAGCCATCATTTGTTCTGTTGTTTTTTTTTAATATCAGCTCTATTTGTCCTGCTTCAGAAGGCATGTCTTCTGAAAATGGGTAATTAAACAGGTCCTCCACTATACCTTTTCCTCCTAAACCGGACATTGTATTTTTCCTCAAAGTTTTTGCAGGAGTTTTCAAAACAGCTTTTTCTGGGAGTGGGGAGAAGGGACCAGCTATTACGTGTGTTTGATGGGAAAAACCCAGAATCCTCAAGTACTCAGAACAGAATCTACATCACTTAAACAAAAAAACAACAACCAAAAAACCAAACCAAAACAAAAGATTTTTCAGCAGAAAACCTGCTCATAATAATGATAAAAAAGCAGCTTAGAAGTTTTCTAATTGGTTCAGGTCACCTTGAAGAACCTTAAATCAGAGATGTTAATGGCATTCTACTGGATGCTACTTTTGACTGATAATATTACTGTAATCAAGACTAATGTGTATTAAAGTGGGATTAAGTACTTGCTTACTGCACTGTTACCCCAACGTTAGATAAAAATGGCAAAATCAAAGTACTTTTTTCTATCTGAAGGAATAATTATTTCAGGAAACAAGGTTTACCTGCAGGCAACTTGGGAAGCAACTAAAATGTGTAAGATAACACTTAGGTCCAGGAAAGACTCAAGGCCAATACATATAGCCAAAACAGAACTACCTGGAAAGACAGTGATGTCTTTCAAAGCCTGTTCAGTCCTGCAGAAGCAGTCTTCTGGTTTTGAATATGCAGTGTACACTGCAGATTCAAATCTGCCGACTTGCACAGCTATTCCCCCCCACCAGAGCTTTCAACAAAATAAACTCTGCAGGTAGAATTACTGTTGAAAAAATTATTAGAATGTGAATAGTTGCTATTTCTCACAATAAAACACTTTATCATTAACCTTAAATTGTTTTACAAGTTCTAAGCAATAGAGGTTTTTTGTCTTGGAAACTTTGTCAGTGTATCTGAGTGCTAAGAAGGTTCCTCTTCCTGTCAAGCTTGATTTCCTCCTCCCCCTCCCATTACATTATTTTTCATTATATCCCTGATCTTCCTGCTTTTTTGTTGATGGTATTCCTAAAAGCTTTTGCTTGCTGTATGTGACTGAACACAGCTTTAAGTGTGTGTTGCAGGGGTAGAGGAAGACAGCTGGAAGTAAATGATCAGGCCTATCCCCTTAATTCTTCATTTTCCCTGCAATGTTTTCTGAAAACAATGACCCAGAATTGAATAATTTGGACTATCACTACAGACACATTTACAAATACTGTTGACTCTACCCTATCTTGTAATAGGTTTTCCCTTTTCATCACACACATAAATATGTATATAGTCCTGCATTTAAAACGCTGTTGACAATTTCCTGGTAATACATCATTATCATTCTGCACCTCTGCACCTTTTTTCCAGGTTTTTCTAGTCTACTTGGTAGAGTTCTACCAGATTTTTATATATTAGCTTAGTTTGAATCTAGAAAGCTTTCCCACAGTTTGAAGTAGTCACCTTTGTGATGAACAGGAGACTGCTAGTGCAGCAGCTTCAATTTGAATGAAGCCAATTGTTAAGATAGCTGTTACTAATTATGAATGACAGTACCTAACCATTTGTTGATTTTGATTTCCTTGTTTGTGTCACATGGCTTTCACTGGCATATACACCATCTGCACTAATGTACTGCGTATAACTAATAGAACCCATTAACTAGGAATCAACAGTAACCCAGTTTCCAGGGCCAAGCAGTAGAACAGAATAACCCAATAGGTCACTACGAGCAATGTGTTCTTAATAATTTTAAGTATTCTTTAAACCTACTCCACCTTCTTAGAAGCCATTTCGAAGATTGATCGTGTTCCATCAAAATGGTTGACAGCAGAGAAATGTGATACTGTCAACTCCTAAACTGGCTTCAGCACCCAATTCACTGACAGAGGGTCTGGATCTAACCAGGAATTTTGTTCAAGGAAGTATTTGAGAAAGAAGCCGAAGAAATTCTTGCAGCAAATTGAGCTGTTTTCCAATAAAAGCTCAAAAACAAAGTAGAGTTTATGTAAGCAAAGAAAACCACTCCAGAAGCTCCAAATCAACAGAATCAGAACACAAGTCTTTTGGGAAAGGCTTTGGTTTTCATCTGTATGCATATCATTCACAATAGGGGGCCCAAGACTTGGGTGGGTCATATCTGCACTGCGAAAGAGTAAATGACAGTCTTGTGAATTAGGACTGTTCATGTCCCTTTTCTGCACTTCGTATCAGGCTCACAAGTAAAAACCTAGCAAACTGGTTTTTCTTTCCCTGTTCTCTGTTTACACAGAACAGAAGGAGTGCTAGAAGAATCCCTCAAAGACCTTTGTCACTCATATCAGAAGCCAGTTTTACTTCTTCCTCTTTAATTGTCTTCATATGCTTGGGCTTTCCGTCCAGTTCCCCAGCTAGAGTCTCATATTTTTCAGCCTTCCTTCCTCCTCCTCCTTCTCTTCTGCATACTTACCTCAAGAGAGACATTTTTGTACAGTTTATGCTACATGGGCTTGGCAATGCCCTCACCGCTGCATGTCAAATCCTTTCCTTTCAACTATTTTTTTCAGACAGGAAGTCCTTAAGAAAGAGACTCAATCTTTAATAATAATAGTGGTCCTGTTATAGAGTGACTTTCAGGCATCGCTTCTGAACAGTGACTGTATTCAATAATACTTAGAAGTATTAGTAGTATTCTAGCCTTGCATAATAAAGCGAACTTCTGGTGATGAATAAACTGTTAAGGAATAGCATTACTGTTCTGTATTTAAAGTGTTTACTAACCTTAGTGTCTTTACCAAAAACCTTGGAATGGAAGCAAATCCAGTTTTCAGAAATGAATAACTTTCCTTGGTACAGAATTTCTTTCTGCAGAGCACAGGTAAAACCTGAAACAAACAGATACTCTACCATCTTTAAGGTAACCACAACCCAAGCCAACTGTTATCAGTTTGGCTTTTGTGCTGTTTTTTCAATGCCATAATTTGTTTAAGCATATACCTTTTGATAAACACTGTCAAACCCTGAAATAGTCAAGAAGTTTAACTAATACCAACATGCTCAAAAGATTTCACAGGCCTACGTTTAGACTTAAAATATCTGAAGGACAAAGACTGAAATGCATAATAACACACAACTGGCTCCCAGAAGCCAAGAATACTTTCTGAAAGAGTACTACCCAGCTTCCTAAAAACTTTTTGACTATCTTTCAGGTAACTATTTTATGTAAAAGTGAAGAGCTTAATAAAAGGTTTTAGCTTTAAACTTTTAGCTCTATAGCAGTTTCTGGGACTAGATGACCAACAGAGGTACAGCACACATGAAGTAATACTGCTTTTACTTCACAGCCATTGAGCAAACCATTTCTCACTCATGAAATGCTTCCCTCGTATTCCTTTCAAGAAACTTTTCTTACACATACCTTGTAGAATTCACCTGTTATAACTACCACAGAAAACAGTAGAATCTTTAAACATTTAAAGTCCTCTCCTACCTCTTCTACCAGTGTTTTTAAATCTTAGAGCAGCAGCAAAAACTCACGCTAGTCACTAGACCAGTGCCATCTAAATTAAGTAGTGCCTTTAGTAAGGAAGTTTCAGTACCAAAAATGTTGCACTAGGTTATTCTGCTAAGAATTGCAAAGTGGGCTACAATTCCCAAAGATGCCCAGCATCTGAAAATCTAAGTTTTACAAGATTACTACAAAAACACCCACTGCATGCAGATGAAGGCCTTGTAGCTCTAGGCAGCTGAAGTTTAAGATTTTTAAAATTTAGGTAGTCCCTCCTGTACATCACCACAGTTGGCAGGTCACAACGTTAGCTCAGACCCATAGCCAGCAATGACAAGGGGGTTAATACTTACTTTGTTTCAGTGGCTCATCCATGGGAACATCTAGAAACAGCTTATGAAATTGTGCATTTGCCTTCAGCTAAAAAACAAAAAGCCCCACACCCAGAGACACACACCTTATTAGATATTCTTACAATCAAGTGATCCATTCCACTTCCTGTCCTCCCAATACCTTCTCATTTTGCCCACTTGTTTTATAATAAATCCTCATTTTTGCTATGTGGATATTAAGTCTGTATCCTGCTTTCCCCATACTCTAACACAGTGATGAAAGGCAGTCTATGTCCTTATACAACCATGAACTATAATATTGCTAAACAAGGGGGCTCTCATGGTAGTAATGTATTTACCCTTAATATATATAAACAAACAAGTCCATCCTCTGCCCTACCTGAGTTGAGGCATGCTTTTTCCTTTCAATCTTGGAGTCACTCTTGATATCCATTGTCAGGAGTGGACTATCCGTGCTGTTCTTTGTCCTGAAGATTAAAAAAGGCGTTCCATATAAGCTTGGCCTCAGTTCATTAGTCTTGGTAAGTTATCAACAGGATGTGTTTTTCCATGAAACGTATTAAGCCTTTAATAACTATTATCTGATTCATCAAGGATTATGCAGCAATGAAGAGTATATCTTATTCTTAAACCATGCCAGCCCTCACTGAAGGTCGTCTTTTAATTTAGAAGGACTCTTCTAAATTACTAGTTGGAAGGAAGTGAAAACGTTCAAGACATTTTTGTAACTTAATCAATTATCACAGTGCTTAGCTCCACCTCCATTTGTTTCTGGGAGACATGTGAAATACTAACACTAAGCATGCTACTTACTAATGCAAGTAAGATTAAACTTAGTAGCTGAGAGTGCAAGGTAGCGTACTGAACACTATGAACTTATATACAAAATGTGAGACCGTCTGGAATATGCAACCGGGAAGAAACATAGGTGCACGAGTCAGAGGATGGCTATGAACAGTGTAGTGCAGTGCAATGAAATAATTAAGATAACCAGTAATCCCCAAGATGAAAGGGAATTGTGAGTGCTGGTTGTGTAGCAAGCTGTACCTGTACAGCTCTAGCCATTCACATTGGAAAAAGAAAAACAGCCAAAACCCCAACAAGTCTAGAGTAGAACAAGTACAGAAGAAAGTCTGCAGACGGCTGGGAAAATGAGTTTTGTTCATTTTATACAGGAGATATTAATGGCATGGACTGTTCAGAAAAACAAATGCAGAGGTGGGAAAACAATGTTTCATACATTAAGAAGAGAAATTACTTCTGAGAGCTATTTAGCACAGAAAAAAAGCATTACCAACAGGCTATAAAAATAAGGTAGCTCTTTTTTAGAGGCCTTCAGATGCAGACTGAAGAACAGAAAAAGAAACACAACACAGGACTCCTGTACTGAATGACCTGAAGAACATGTTGTACTAACAATTCAACAGGGAAAGAAAGGTGCTACAAAAGTTTCCGTTACTGCACCTTACCCTGTACAATAAGTCTTCTTTGCTGTCCTAAACTTGAGAGGTTCAGGATTTCCAGTAAAAACTGTAAGGGTGATAGAAAGAACCCCCAAGCGTAATGGAGATATAGCTGGATTTAGGGAAGTGGTTGTACAGTATGACTGATTTAAATAGCAGGGGTCTGGCTGCATGTGTCAGGTGGTCTCCCACAGAAGAAAACTCTAAAATACATGTGTACATGTATTTGTGTGCCTATGTAAAGTACAGGTCAAACTGAAATGAACAGTAAACCTTACAAAAAACTTATGCCAACCCCTCACCAGCACACAGTCAATTACACTGTATGTGAGAGGTAAGACTGAGAGTTTGCAAGAAAAACAACAAAGTAGTCACATTTTTCTTCAGATACCTTCCCCTCAAAGATGCTTCAGGAAATCAAGTGATGTTTTTTAAATATCTGCCTTGTGACCAAAACCACAGTGACAGGTTGGCTGCTGACTTCTGCAGTGGCTGCTCAGCTGACAAAGTGAAAGGGATGCAAAATTTGTACTCAAGCCCTCCTCTTTTTAGAGGAGCATTCTAGTTCTTCAAGAAAGGAAGAATGACTACTTTTGCAGAGACATTACAATAATCTGATGCAACTTCTGTCATATCTTTACCATGGACAATCAATATTCCAGCATGAAAGTGTTCTGGGAACAGCTTAGGACTCAAGCTGCAGCTCAGTTTGATTGCCTGTCAAATTGACTGTGAAAGGCATGTAACTAGCAGTGGCACCAAACAGTGCAATGTATTTTTTCCTAGAACAGGGAAGCTAAGCCAGACCAAAGTCTAAATTCCCACTATTGTGACTGCTTGTGGTAGGTAACGGAACAACCCGTGGAAGGTGCCTCTGATTCCTGTTTACTTGCATAGTGTGCAAGCTAACCCACAACTGGGATGTCTGATGAATCTTGCTTTTCAGCATAGCTTCTTGAATGGGTTGTAACCATTCTGATTATCTGACTAGAAGAAAAACTGACAGCAATTCTGACATTACCTAGCAACATCAACTTTTTTCCGGTCATCAAAATACTCCATTTCACCGGTAGGGGTCTGTAGCAACAGAGTAGGCGATCTTCCTGCTTTTCTTTTTTCATCTGTTCCATTTTCTCCATCTGAACTGCAGAGGGAGAAAAGAAAAAAAAAAAAAAGAAAAGAGAAATATGTACTGCAGGATTCATACCAATGTCAAATGCCACTGCAACATGTTGACAATACAGCACATATTAAAGAACGAAATCATAACATAACTTTTATATTAAGGTCCTGAAAGGCCTTCATCTACTGACTTGACAGTATTACACATCTGAACAGTATTCTGAGCTCCAGTACTGGAATTTCAGCAATGAAGAGAGGAAAGTTGAAATACTGCCATGGATATTTCAGCGCTCACAAAATTCGTAGCTCTAGCTTCCACTCCAAAGAGAATGTCTCATTTAGGAAAAATGCATTCCATGTTCAGTACTCAGGCCCGATGACTAATGGAAATTAATTTGATTGGCAAGTTGGGAGAAAAACATCCTGCATGACAGTACCTAGCACTTAGCAGATTATTTGTGGCTCAGTGTTGCAAGAGGAAGCTGGGTAGTATTTTCCCTCTCACTTACCTCTCCTGTGAGAGAGCACCTGCAGGATTTTCACAATAAAGGGTCCTCTCAAAGTATCAAAAGTGCTGGGTTTAGTTTACAAAAGCAGCACTGCCACTACAGTGCATTGCCCTTTCACAGCACATGCCACTGCCTCAGAAATACATGTTAAGGAACTAGAGTCTGAGGGCTAAGACATGTGCCATCAGAGATTTTCCCTGGCTTCCCTTTTCATAATTTTCTAATAAAATGTTAACACAGAAAATTTAGAGGGGAAAAAAGCTGTCATTAATAGCAGTTTAATAAACAATTAAATGAAGAATGACAGTACTTTAAAATAAGACATCACAAATATATACACACACCCTCCCTCAGAAGACTAAAGCCTCAGAAAGATTACAGGATGCTCTTAGCATTGAAGAAGAAAGTCAAACCATGTTGCTCACTAACTTAAAGCCAGGCCTGAATGACCAGAAGCTTTCCACTATAATGTTCATTTTCTGCAATTTTATGGCAACAACACAGCCACTGCCGTCATGTAAGGGTGTCTTGGCAATAAACAGTTTCTTTTCCTAAAAAGACAAAAGTTTTGCCGACAGAGGTTCCCAGAGTAATTAATCTCCATTTTCTTTTAGGAAGGGCATAAAAAGATCCATTGCTTTGATTCACTTTGGTGAATAAGATTAGAAGATACACCTCACAGCATCTTAATTGAGACCTAATGATGTGGAGTCCTGCTTCGCAGCTAAACTAGAGCTTATGTCACAGGACAAAAGCCACAGAGTTTCGCCTTACTGGTGCTGAGACTTGTCCTCAAGGGCTTTGATGTTTATGCACAGCAACTATTCCCCTATCTAATCCTTCCTCAACCCTTAGCACTCCCCACCACAGGGACACAACTGACACTTCCCAAGTTAGACTTTGTGTATACTTGAAAGCGTTACATAATAAAGTCATTAGGGAAAAAACCAATTGTTTCCCCATTGCTGAGGAACAGGGTGAGGCAAAATTGTCATATTCAATCACACCTGCATTTCAAAAGAGCAAGGCACCATGGAAACTCCCAAATGAATAAGACTACAAGACATAGAGCATTTTGAAGACGTAGTTGCTTCAGCCTGGAGCCTGACTGGTGTCTATCATTGCCTTGAGCAGCCTTCTATTCTTACACAGCAGTGCTATTGACTGATCAAAGCAGCCTGTATCACACCCACAAATTTGTTTCAAAAATACCTACAATACAGGTTTTAGTGTTCACTTACACCTGCTAACATAGATGTTTTGTTGCTCTTAAATGCTTTATTTACTTACCACTCATATTTCCTTTTCCCTGACCAATAAATTAATCCCTACTTTGCAGTTAAACCTATAAGCCCTACCTATCCTGTCTGTCTTCCCTATTAACCACTACTGAACCTCTACTGTCTGAACTTGTTCCCTCTGGCTGCTTTCAGATGGTGGAGAGCTAGGGCATCTGAACATGTTAACCCTGCTGAGTGTTGTGTGTGGAAGTGCTGAGGAATCTCATGTCAGTCTGGACACCTCTCCGTGATCGTCTTCTGCAGCTGAGAACAGGAGAATGTACCCAAATAAAGCAGGAGTTTCATACAACACATCTCAGGTGTGATGAGCTTCATCCATTTAACACATGCTACTGACAGTAGCAACTGGGTGTATTCCTACTAGCTGATATGGTCTTGCTATGTCTATCCTTTACCTTACGTACCATATGCCCCCTTCACATAATGAAAAACTACATAAGGATTTGTCCTTACACTTCTGATAACTATAGCTCCACACAGCAGCTAAGTTCCTGGTAGGTGTCTTTAAAGTATCAGAAGAATCTTAGCTGACCTAGAGAAGGCCAGATCACAGGTATAACCTAAAAAGAGTACAATATTGTTCAAGTCACAAGCAAATTAAAGCATTCCTTACATTTTGATGTGTGAGTCAGGATTCATAAATGCTTTGTAAAAAGAGCACAAAAGTGAGCAATCCATAAAAAAAATTAGATCAAGTGCATGTAAGAAACAAAGGGATACTCACTACACCTGTTAGCAATTGTCACGTATATTGAACTGCATTTGCAAGTATCAAGGCAAAGCATGTAAACTTTGCGACAACAGGACTTTGTTGATATGAAAAATAACATTTTCTGGGGGTGCATTAAAAGGAGTGTGGCGAACAGGTTGAGGGAAGTTATCTTCCCCCTCTACTCCACCCGAGTGAGGCCACATCTGTAGTACTGTGTCCAGTTTTGGGCTTCCTGGTTCCAGAAAGACAGGGAACTACTGGAGAGATTCCAGCAGAGAGCTACAAGGATGATCAGGGGACTGGAACATCTCCCTTATGAGGAAAGGCTGAGAGACTCTGGTTTATTCAGCCTGGAGAAGAGAAGAATGAGGGGGGGTTTCCTAAATACCTATAGATATCTAATGTGTGGGTGTCCAGACGATGGGACTAGGATCTTTTCAGCTGTGCCCAAAGACAGGTCAGGGGGCAATGGGCACAAACTGGAACACAGGAAGTTCCACCTCAATATGAGAAGAAACTTCTTTCCTGTGAGGGTGCCAGAGCAGTGGCACAGGCTGCGCAGGGAGGCTGTGGAGTCTCCTTCCCTGGAGACATTCAAAACCTGCCTGGCCGCGTTCCTGTGCCCCCTGCTCTAGGTGTGCCTGCTCAAGCAGGGGGTTGGACAAGATGTTCTCCAGTGGTCCCTTCTGACACCCACCATTCTGTGATTCTGATTTTTCAAATATACAGAATATATTGTGTATAGGGTACTACTACCAAGCCTATTTAAAACAGCAGCTAAAATAAAAAAAAACCAAAGTTGTCTCTTTTTTCCAAATAGAGAACAGTTGTCATAGGGAGTATTTTCAAAGCCAAGGCTTGTGCTTACTATGGGATCATATCTTGTATCTAAGCAAGTTAAAATAAACGCTAGTTGCAAGCACTCTAAACTTCTTGCAATAAATGTTTATTTTCCTTTTTTAAATATACACCAATAACTGAACTGAGTAATTTAACATTAAATCACAGAAAAGGGAAAGTACTATGAAATACATTAACCAAAGAAGTGAACTAAGTTTGACTCTCAGGAAGTGTTCAGAAGTGCATTATTCATCAATGTATTTCAAAAGTCAGAGGAACTTCACCTCTTCTGATTTGAATGGCTTCTGTGAAACTTTCTGACAGACAGGTGTGTCAAGTTCCTCATAGTGCAGAAAGTTTCCTGAACTTTAAAAAGTTTTCTTGTTTGGTGCTAATCTTCTTAAGGACCTGAAAAATTCTGACTTCTTGTTAAAATTATGCTGTGCCATATTAATGGGGATTTTTCAGGAGGGAAAAAAAGAAAAACACTAATCTAAAATATAAATTTTTCCCGTTCCTTTCAAAACTTCAAAATAAGAAGCACTGATCAGAAATAACATGAGAGATGTGCTAATAGGCCACGGTTTGAAAGGTGAGCCTTAAAGAAAAACTGTTGTCTTTGACAACCCCAATACAGTCTTACCAGACATGACTACTTCTCAGTTATATGTAAGAGAGACAGAAAACTCCACAACTGTCTTTAATTCCCTACAACCATACATACCTTTTTCCAAAGCTTCCTCAGATCCACCCCCAAAGGAGACCCATGTTACTTGGTCCGCATGATAACAGGTATAAAAAGTTCAGAAGCCACAAGAAGTTGTGACAAACCAGTCCCCCAGTCCACAAACTGCAGATCAGTTACATAAGAGGAAAAAGGCATCTTGAATAACTAGAGATGCTAGCTACAACTTCAATTGTTTGCATAACTGCAGCCAAACCAATATTTCCCTAGGGTTTTATGTGAGCCAGCATTGCTGCAACATTCCCTCTGCTGATGGAGCCTACATAATGGATCATGTTACCTTAGAAGCCCTGTTTTCCTGCTTTGTCTCTTTTATACGAAAAGGATTAATTTTGCAACAGTAGTTAGAGTGCTGTATTATTGTAAACGATTAAACAAGAGTGTGGAGTAATTTCTCCCCTACTGTCCACAACCATGCTTGGTACAACATATGTGGAAATATCTGTCACAAATACAATTACATTCCATATCTTTTGGTTCTGTTGGGTACTACTGGATTTACTACGTAGCTGTTAGCAGAATGAAAGGATTTGACAAAGGAATCAAAGTAGCGTGACAGGCCCAAATACTAACAGATAGTGTTATTTAAGCTGTTCTTACTCCCAGACTGAGTCTCTTCAGACAATGGATTTGGTTACTCTTTCAGAAACTAGAAGCCAAAGGGACAGGCTCCAAGTATTTCAGGATCCCAAATCACGATGACAGGCTTTGGCAGGCTTGAAAGCACAGGAGAGGGAGCAGGATGAAGAGATTTATCTAGGCAGAATCCATGAGACATAACAGCAACACACTTCAAGCAGAGGTGACTGCAAGGGGGTAAGATGAAATGTGCTAGCGCTTGAAAGGACACCCTGCTAAGCACGCTGCAGGCCAGAGGCTGCCTCAACACAGACCTTCCTTGACCTATCATACCCTGAAGGTGCAATCATCTCAACCTTGCTTTTGCTAGGACTGTCTTAAGTCTTAAATCTTCTTTCAGAAGGTACGTCCCATAGTTCCACTAAACACCTTTTCTATGCCACACTAGTCTGAACAAATCTTTTGTGGATGTGTAATCAGAATCTGGAGTGCTCTGTCTGATCAGCTTGCTTTCATACCTTACACAGTTGAATTATTATACCCCTGCATGGAAGAAAATAACTTTTCCATTGTAAACTCTCCCGCTGTCCTCTTCATAGCAGATTAGAGTGGTCTCTGTACTGGATAAGCTAACAACAGTGCTCAAGTAAAGGACTTAGACATTGTCTATTCCTACACATTCTGGTCACTCAGAGGCAAAATGCCTCCAGTAGCTCTACAGCCATGCTGCAGTATTATGTGGCACATGGCACTGTTAATGGGAGAAAATACATCTCCTAAAAAACATGCCTCAGAATAATGCTATGACCAAGTATCACTTTTACTGTGCAAATGGAAAGCCAAAGATTGACTATCACTGAGACTCAAAAACTATCAAAACAGGTAGAAAATGAGCTACCCTAACCACAATGGAGCAGAGAGCTGCATAACAGCTGCTATAACAGATGTTAAGGATAGCCATAATGTATGCATTTGGTATCTGTATAATTTCATATGCTTAGTACGCAGCCTGTACTTAAGGCTGAAGAGTAAAGGAAGTAAAGCAGATGATTCTGAAAGTATGGCATTTCTTATGGATTTTGTATGACAGATATACAGCTAGCAGATGTATTTATACCAAATATGGAGAGCTGCAAAGCATTAATGAAGGAGCAGAGATGTGAAAGCCTACACGAAGGAAAAGGTTGGGATTTTAATATGAATAGGTATGAACCAGACTGAGATTTAACTACCTCAGGTTGTTCAAGGTGTAGGCTAACTCTCTTCTCACAATACCACACTCAAACTTGGCATAATGGAGTCAAAGTTACAAAGCTGCACATTAATTATCATATCCATATGGATGGACACACATGCATATACACCTCGTGTTTCTCTGAATGCCTAGGATGAAACAGGTCAGCAGGGACAGGTGGAATCTTGAGGTCAGCTAGCACTAAAGAGGAACCAACCTGATTGTTAAAAGACTTCTTAAATTGTGAATTTTTTTTTTTATATATGAAGGAAATTAGTTTCAGGAATATTTACTGTGTTCTGTTTTACAGCTACATCTTGGAACACAATTGATCATGTGTGAGTAGTTTCATAAGCCTGTGTTGCTATGTCTTTATTAGAAGGATGGATCAAATTTTTGAGTCTGAACAGGAGCCCCTCCAACACTGTTAAGGTTTGAGGAAGTAAATTTTTTTTCCTCAACTGAATAGACATTTCACTTAATAACCAGATCAAGTTGCACACTACCTTACCACTTGGACACCAGCAAGATCACTGTGGCACCACAGACATCATTAGCAAGTATGTAAATTCTCTGCTTTAAATACAATCTATTATTAACTGTCTGTATTCCCTGTCTAATCAAAACCAGACTGCTATCAAGTTCCGTAGGAAAAAAAAAAAAAACATGCAGAAGAATTCCCTGTGCTCTGAAACATGAGACACTATAAAAAGATATTTTATTAAGTTAACACTAGAACAGGAACAAAAGCCATTTAGCTCTCTTGTCCTTTCAAGGGTTTCTGTTTCAGATATCCACTTCAAAAAGCAAAAGCCCTGTTGTATGTATCTTCACTCAGCTGCATGAAATACCCATGATGTAGCTTGCATGGCCATCTCAGCAGGGTGACCAACAACTATTTAACTGAACACAAGCATGGCCAAATCCAAAAGACCTTAGGGGAGACACTCATTTACATCTACTTTGGACTGGAATATGCATTCTTTTCATTCTCCAACTCACTGGCAGCCTTTAGGGGGAAAGGTTTTCCTATCTCCTAGTTCTAGCCTACCTTATCTTCTAACCCAGAACAAGACAAAAAACAGGATCACAATTCCTACTGAAAAGGAAGCCTGCAGCCTTATATCAGATCGCATTTTTATTTTATTTTAGCTTCTAGAAGTAAGAGAAAAAAGGGAGGAGAAAGAAGAATTCCTGATCTACAACTTGTTCAGGGTGCAAAAAAGTGCAAAGGCACTTCAGTGACAGGTCTACCAATTGTTCTATACAGAATTCCATAAGAAGGATAAATACAGCATCTATGCATAGTCTACATGTTCAGTATGACCTCGTAGGCATCTATCGAGTAGATCTGCTCCGTAACTCATAACCCAGGCAGAAACAACACAAAACTCTCTCTGGAACAACATAAGCATCTTTACAAATAAGGCCTGATCACCAGAGCATAAGCATAAAGGTTTGGCCTCATTACCTGAAGCCACGTCTCCCTTTTTTGGGAGAAGAACTCCAAAGCAACATGCCTCCACATGACACAAGACTTGGCTGCCAGTTTTCCAGCATTAACTGTGTTTTTGAAAAAAAAAAAAATTCTTCAGCCTGAATTAGGATTTAAAAGAAAAAAAAAAAAAGGCTGATACCAGCAATTATATTAACTGCTATTAAGAATGCAGAACAGTTAGAGAAGATAACAGAGGTTTGGGAACAGTCATATCAACACCTTTATTCCTTTCTCTGCTGCTTAAGAAAAACAAAGTTAAAAAATGAAGCTGCCACTGATCACCTGATGAGAAGTTTCTGTTTTATGGCACTTTTAGAAATAATGACTCAGTATGCTGCATATAAATAATGAGTCAATATGCTGCGCACGAAGTGTTTTAATCAATATATAGGGAAAAAATAATTTTGGTTCTTCAGACAGGATATAAACAAAGAGAAAGATGGTTAGGTTTGATCATGCAGCAGTTTCTTTGAGAACTGGCATTGACAACAGATAAGCCATGATCATTAATGAGGTTTCTCTGTTTAAAAGGCAACACTAATTGAGCAGAGAAAATTTAGATATTTCAAGGGATGCTTGAGTATGTTTTTTGCGTGCTCCCCAGCAAGAACAGTGCACAAGAAGGCCTAATGGAAAACATTGAGATGAAAAGGAGCATCTACTTATGTCTGTCTACCCTGTTTCATCACACCTTCCATCAAGAATAGAAGCTGATCAAAGTGAAATCACTGCTTGAGGGTCACTGTTCACCAAGGGTCTGGCAATATTGAATTTCCCATAATTATATCTTTGCAACCTGTAATTTTTCTTAAAGACCCATCTATGTGTTCGCGGAAAAGACCAGAACAATGTAGATAACCTAATACAAGAGCTATTATTTCACAGTAGGAAACAGTAGCTTCCAACAGTGGGTCTGACACTAATCACAACAGTGCCTTTGACTGCAACACTGCATATAAGGAATGATTTTTCTTGCTAAGACCTGGAAAAAGATACTCTTATTAGAATCAGATGTGGCACATGGTGGTCAGATCCCTCTTAGGGCCAGCTTGACTTTTTATTTTCTGTGTCACCAGGACACTGAGTCTGAATGCTCTGTAAATCTCCTCCTTCAGTATGAGCCTTTCCACTGTCCACACGCTGTCCTCCAAGGCAACACCCGTTCTCTCCTATGCTGGCCATAGCATATTCACATGTATTGTAAAATTTCACAAAAGCAATGGGTGTATATAGAATTTTGCTATTTACTGGACTTTTGTACCATAGCACTTCTTCTTGACCAGAAGAAGGCTGAACAGACCTAAACAGCTCTTCCTGAACTAGTATAGCATAAATGGTAGCTACAAAATTACCATCAGGAGTCTTTCACCTAGTCTGCCTATCTTTCACAAACAGCCTAAACTGAGATTCCCAGAGGGCTAAACCACTGAAGCACCTACAGGAACGGATCTCTGTAGAGGACATGCCTAGGTATGGTTGTTTTTGGGGCGATGTCAGGAACTGTTGTTTCATAGTAAGGTAAATACAAGGCTTTCCCCATCTACCAACGGAGGAGGAAGGCCTCAGTCTGTCTCTACACCCTCTACCCTGCTGAGTTTCTCTGCTGCCTATCCAGAACCTGCACATTATTTCCTGCCACTATTTCTGGAAGCTAATTAACCTCCCACACCTTCTGTGCTATTTTTCAAGGATGAGGGCAGAAGGCAGTCAGTGCCAGGTAGAAGTTAAAGGAAGTGCATACTTCAGTACAGCACTGAAGTTCAGTTACCAGGGAACTGAGAAGAGGCAACGGTGTTCTCCTTGTACATACCCTACAATCCCTGGTTCTCCCTTTTAATTCAGGTGTCCCACCTCCCAGTACTTAATTCCATTACCGTAACAATCACCCCAGCATAAGACAGCACACCATGCCATTTTATAAAGAGGAGACAAGGGCCTTACACAACGGGCTGGCAGGCAGCAGTTGCCCATGACCTCCTAGAATCTCCCACTGACCCTTGCATTATGGAAAAATGCATGTGTTAGATACTTGTTTACAGCTTTCTGGCAAGAAAGCAATCTCTCTGTAATTTTGGGTAGCTAAGAGATTTTCTAGATAAAGCAAGAAGTTTCTTTTCAAGGAAAAGTGGAGAAACAGGGAAAGACAACTTGTCTTGATGTACTATTATCCTCATAGAAATGATTTGCTCTGTGACAACAATATTTGAAGAGACTTTGCTGATCCACCTGGCTGGATGCAGACAGACACCCATGAATTTTGGTTAAAATAAGTACTACAAAAGAGATCTGTAAAGATTGCTAGACAAAACACTACAGCTCTCTGGCATAACAGTAACACAACTCAAAAAAGGTTAACTGGAAAGGATATATATGGACTCGGCAACAGCTATGTACAGAGCATGAAGGTAACTAGTCCCAGCAGTGGAATCACTAGATAAGCACATACTTTCTAACCACATGACTGCAACATTTATGGAGATGACCATAGGAAGACAATATGGTGATACTATGTTTATGCATCACCTGTCAAATACCAGCAATAAATCCTGCTGCCCAAAGCTTATCTGTAGTATATATCGCCTAACAAGCATTTCCGACAGACTGCATATAACCAGGAAAGGCAGCACATTTGGGAGTATTTCTGGTTAGCCAATGAAGCACTTTGGTTCAAAGAAAAGGCTGTTCAGATCAATGGCATGCATTTAAACACAGCACAATTATTTTTAAAAAGCTGCTTTTGTAACTTAAGCATGTATATACAGTGAATAAACCAAGAACGACAGGGAAAAAGGGAAAAATCATCTGAATTAAACATCATCATGAACAAATGGAGGTCATCCAGATTGGAAACCTCTTTTCTCTCACACCTCAAATTTAAATGTTTCACTTTGCAAGACCATCCTTCTTTTCAGATCACGCATTACGACTTTCCCTATAAAAACAGGAAGAACTACCAGGGAAGAATTAAAAAATATGATACTTAATATGTGTTAATATCTTCATCCACTGAATGTACAGCACATGGATAACACAGGCACATAGCTACATCTTTTTCCTTTCACAAAAAAACAGTGTAAGTTTGGCTGCTTTAAAGGAGTTAACCTGGATCAAAGCTGAAATAAACCTCTGAATCAGTAATAAACAGCCTCCCCTTTCTTCGCTGCATTTTGTATTTCTGTGAAGTAGGAGAGTTGAGGAAAAAGTTAGTGAGTTGTGACTATGTGCCCGTCAGTCAGTTGTTTCTTAATTTACCAACTGATAAACAGTTATTAGAAAACATCTGTTATGAGAGCATAACACGTCAGACAAACAAACCATAAAAATCACATTCTCTCTTTTCCCAGAAGTACGTAATTTGCTTGTAAGCATTTTCCACTGCTTTCAGTAGCATATTTCCCCCAGTGTTTGCAACGTATTTTTGCTCAAAAAAAATCCATCTAAAACTTTCCATGTCTTTCAGAGTCTTAAGTCCCAGCCTCCTCATTTCTTTAAGTTACACTCAGTAACTGGACATTACCTTATGCTGTAACTGTAAGAGGACAGAATGTGCCACTTAATGTTGGCGGTATCTTACCATACAGTAGCTCAGCATGTTGCCCTAATACAGACAGATTTAATTGTACCAGGCCAAATACTATCTGTGGAAACGAGAAAATGCTATACGGACTTCAACAGATGCAAACGTGTGTGAAAGCAGAAGGATGCCGACATGGAATATGAACTGCTTGTTATTTATTACACCTTTGCCATTTCTCCTTAATGTCCCACACCCAGTTTTCAACAACGCAATAACTGTTCCATCAGTTGTCCCTGTACTGGGGCTGACAGCTTCTGAGGCAGGTCCAGCACCACCACAAACATAACACACCCCACTTTCAAGTCAGGAAAATAAAAATCCTCTAAATACAATGCATGGGTTAATTCCGTTTTGGTCCAAGGCTGCATCAGGACTTAACGGTCAGGGAACACCACTCTGAAATGTCTCTATCCAGGAACTTTTGACTTGCTTGGGAGGAACTCCACATAAGGACAAACTCTTGGCACATCACTATTTTGGGTGTGCATAATAACAGTGCCCATCTTTCACAGGATGTTATCTCTGGTGTTGTACAACCCACAGAAATGTACTCCGAATTTTGTAAAGATATAACTATTGCTAAACATGCCAGAGAAGCCCATTTTCTAATCAGTATGAATGTACTTAACTCTTTCTGTATAAAGCTTCCTGAATGACTGGCAGATAAATATTATCTTCTCAGATCTAACCTTGAAATAATTAAAAAAAAACAAACAATCAATCCAACAAAAAAACTCCAAAAAACTTCTACAGCTTCAATCCTTCAGAAGCACCTATCCCCCAGGGACACCTGGGGAAGCATAACAGCAGAAGCATACTGAGCTACAAAAGTAAACAGAACAACATTTTAACCATACCTCCAGGAAGTACAGCTTGCAGTACAAACATAAACCTCTCTCCCCTGAGCTTTGGAAAACACTAAAAGATTCCCTAAGCCTCTATTACTTTGCTAGGATTATTTTCCAATAGAGGTCAGTATGAACTCTGTTAGTTGTGTGTATTCTGTAAAAGTACACAAAGGGAATGAAGCTCCACAACCACACACACTTATTTACGAAATTTTCTAAAACCAAATCTTCAGTGATCCAACTTTTAGCAAGTTCACTTCTAATTGAATCAAAACCAAGATTTTGTTCTTGTTCTTCAGCAGAACAATCTCCCCTGTAGCTTCACATATGTCAAACCAAAGTTATGGTTTCTGAGATTAACTCACAGTCAAATGAACACAGCAGTTTCTCAGAAGGATCCAGCTACCAGTTAGATGGGATTGGCAAATAAACTCCAATTTTGTTTCCAGCCAGCAAATGCTTAAACAATTTTCTAGTTTAAGACAAAGCATTTAAACTTTTGCCTACCCCATTCTTTTCACCCTTCTGCTGCCCAGGCTAGCGCTGCTGAACACTGCAGCTCGCAGCGCAACAGACCACCTAGCTCTCCTCTGCATGACACCTAATTTCTACTGACGAGCAAAAACTGAAGCTAAAAAAAGGAGAGTCATAGCGAGCAAGACTTCCCCATTTATCACCTGTTTAAGACAGACCTCATTTCTACAACTGTAGCTGATTCAGCACTGAAACACCTGGGGACAAAGCAGGTCAGTTAGCTGCTGCATGTGCAGTGTCTCTGACATCAAGCTTTCTACACTTCGTCTTGGACTCCTAGTCCTGTTCAAGAGAAAAATCAGATACAGATCTTGCATACCTGAAGAACTTTATTAAGTTTATTGGCATAATTTGGGGGGGGGGGGGGAGGGAAATCATGACCCAAGGCTTGAAGTCAGGCAGCTGTAGAGAAGGCCAAGGAATTACACTTCATTTCTAATGTGAAGTCACTGATGGGACTACACCATACAGGATAAAGGACAGTTAGAAGACACTTTGATTCCCAGTGCTAACAAGCAAGTTATTTCTGGCAACAGATTTCACTGCAATACATACTTTGGGAATACACCTGCTTAGAGACCAGGGATACAACAGTTGGAAAAAAAGAAATGCACAGACCTTCTCAAGAATTTCTGTCCAGAGGAAGAGCTAGTTGCTGGTAACTTGTTCTCCTTTCTCCTGGACGCTGTTTACAATCAAACCTTTGTGAAGAAAAGTTCTTTGGGGAATGGAATCATCCCAGATTAGGAGAAAGTCACCTTTTATTTTTCTTTGGAGGAGAAAGCCCCAGATTTTTTTAGTTTCTTTTTTCACATACGCTTAACTTCTCAAAGAGCACCCTTGGGACTGCCAAGTCCCAAATGAATTGGGAGCCCTGTATGGAACCAGACAGCTGCTTGATTCCAGCAGTTTTCAGATGATGGTCATTACCATGGCATACAAGCACCTAAACAACTTGAGACCTCCACAGGAAGCCAAAGACCAATGCAGGAGATGGAGTCTTTAACCCCTAAGGTCCCCAGGCCTCGGGGTGTGCAGGGAGCCCTCCTGCCCATGGAATGGGAAGCCCTCCGACTCCCCACTTTCCATCAATTAGCCTAAGCAGCCTTTACCAGCCAGCAAGGCCTCCTCTTCCTCATGAAAAATATTAAGTATTTTTGATCTCTTCATCTGCTCTATTTTTACAATACCTGTCAGGTTAAAAGCCAGGAGGAGGCCGGGTGCAGGCACGGCCGGGCTGGGTGAGGACCGTGGTGGGGAGCCCACCGTCTCGCTGACATGGCCCGGCCTGGCCCTGCCCGCGACAGAATTCAGACCGAACTCCCGTTTTACTCCATCTTGCCTGTATCGAAGTTTGGGAACTTTTGACAAAGTTCTGGGTTTTTTTGGCACGGAGAGAAGAGGATCACAGCTTCCCACTGGAGCCCATACCCATTGCTGTAAGCGATAAAGTAGAGCTGCTGAGTTTCTGTGCCACGGCAGAGAAGGATTTCCATGCTGCTGCATGAAAGCACTAGAAGCAATATGTATGCGCCTTGCTCCTAAAAGTAGGGCACTGGAGTTTAAGGCTGTGCTCGGGGCCGCCTCCTGAGGAGCGCGAGTCTCGCCTAAGCGGAGATGTTCGTGCTTAATCTCAGCCTGGAGGCGGAGACCCCTCGGCAACACTTCCCTATGAACTTCCACCCAAAGCCAACGCCTGGCGCCGCGAAGCCCCCACTGGGCTCCCCCTACCCACCCCGCCCGCTCCTGCCCGCCGCCGCCGCCTCCGCCTCAGAGGGCCCGGCCGCCGCCGCGCCTCCGCCGAGCAGCCCCCCGCGGCTGCCCCTCCGGCCCGGGCAGTACTCACAGCCGCAGAGCGACCCTGTTTTCCCGCCTGCCGGCGGCCCGCGCAACCTTCGGTTCCTCCGCGTCGCACCGCTGCTCGGTCATGAGAACCATCGGCACCGCACGGCGCGACACAGCCCCGTCGCCGCCGCTGCACCACCGCGCTCAACCGGCGGGCCGGGCCACCCCGCCCCCACCCACGCCCCCGCTCCGCCCCGGGGCGGGCGCCGCCGCTGTGGTCGTCGTTGTCGTGGGCCGGCTGGAGTCAGAGCGCGGGCCCGCGGTGGGAAGCCGCTAAAAACCGGTTCCGCCGGTCAGTCTGGGGCTGTCTGTCTGTCCGGGGGCTGGCTGCTGCCCCGGGCCGCGGCGGGCGGGTTGGCCCCGGCTGCGGCCGCGACGTGACTGAGGCGGCCCCGGGAGCGGGAACCCGCGCTCCCCGCGTGGCCGATCCGTTACGCGCCTTAAATTATTTAGCCAGGGCGTTGAGGCGTGAGAGGCTGCCTCCCGCCGGCTCGAACAAAGGGTGTCCTTAATGTTTTATACGTAGGGGACGGGAGATGCGGTTTCACGCGGGCAGGCGCGGTCTGGGGTGGGGAGGTGGCCGGTGAGGAGAGCCCTGGCCTCTTTGTGAAGCAGGCGGTAGCCCCAGTACCGGTGCAGGCCTACAGGCAGCTGTACTAACGTGAAATTCTGTGGTGATTAGCTGGTATTTCCATCTGTGGCTGCCTCAGGTGGCTTTTTTGTTTATTTTCAGCAGCACCCTGGGCTGGTTTGTCTGCCCAGGAAATGACCTGATGTTGCGCAAAAGTCTTCCCCCGGCTTAAGCTGGTGGGGCTGTCCTGGAAGTTGGGTGCCCTCAGAAGCACTAAATGGCAGCCTTTGGCACGAGTCATATCACATGCACAAATTGTGAACGTGCATGTGAAAAATGTTTTTGTTGCCTGGTTAATACCCGAGTTGAGGTTCAGTTTGCTGAGCAAATAATCTTCACAAAGCAAAGATGGACTCTGCAGCTGTAGCAATACAATCTAAGGAAGGCCAACCCTGGGGTGAGATTTCAAAGTAACATCTCTAGAAAAAGGTCTATTTAATGTGTTAGAACATATTAATAGAATTGATAACAGAAGATTTTAATTTTTCTTTCTAACTGCTGGACTGTTCACAGGCAGTAAGGGAAAAATATATACAGGAGAGTGGTGTCTGTTAGCGGACATAAAGGTAGGAGATAGATACTAATGTGCATTTCAGATTAAAAGATGTATGAAGAACATCAACTTTCCTGTGGCAGTGTTAGGATTGCTTGATACTAACACAGTATTTTGAAGGTGCAAGGACTAAGCATTAGGTATTGTTGCAATATATTCAGGAAATAAGTAAAAAGAAAGAGGTGTTAAGGGTGAAAAGGCTCAGGACTGCCATAGCTGCTTGGGCACATGGATTGTGCAGAAAATGCGAGGTTGCTCTATGGTCTTAGCTAGGCCAGGTGGCTTTCATTAGCTCTAGTCCAATAAAATTTTAAGACTCTGTGCCAAGCTGCATAGAAAGTCAAACATTTAAAATGGCCGTATTTCTGGGAGACACGATTAACTAATGCTTATGTATTATTAAACATGAAACCAAGGTACATAAGGAAAAGCAATGAGATGTAGTTTACAAGAAATATTTTTTTCAGGCCTGTTAGGTCCTGCACCTGTGAAACTTTGATTGCTGCCTCATGGTCCCCTGTGAAGCACCAGGGCAGGTTTGGCACTGCATTACAGATCCTCTCCCACTACCTTATGCTAGGTGCAACCTGTGAGTAGCGGCATCCCATTTATTCAAGGGACAACAGAATAGGCCCATTCCTGCTGTCTGGGCTGCAAGTAGAGCTGGAACTGAAAGAGTCAGGGAAGGCAGGGTTGGCATCTGTTTGGACCCAGGACCCTTTGCTGGCATGTAGCAACCTGTATGAGGTTTTGGGTTCCCTGGGAATTGTTCTTATGTCAGTGTGCACTACCAAGGCATGCACAGCATGTCTGGAATCAGTAGGAAAAGAGTCTGCCTGCCCTTCATCTCATTTTTGGAGGCCTTTCATTGCACTAGAAAGGTATCAATAGCTATTTTAGTCCTCACTGAGGCTGAAGGCAGATTTGTGGTAGAATAACGCTTGTATAGCTCTAACCACTCCAGCAGAACAATGCTGGTATAGAGTAGGTGAGAATCTGACTTTTAGATATTTAAACAAATAAAATCAGCTGCCTTTTGAGTGCTTAGATTTTCAGTCTCTGGCAGATTTAGCTACAGGAAATAAATGCTACTGCTGGCTAGTTTTGTTCACTCATCTCCAGAGGCTCCTGCCTCTAGCAGAGTGGTGCAAGAACTGGGAAGGAGCTGCTTGGTCCCTGGAGCTTAGTCTCTGTTATAGTTTTGGTTGACTCCATTCTCAAGGTCTGAAAAGCTCTCTGTTTTAATTAGTCAAGGTATTCACTGTAGAAGTAACTTAAATTGATGCATGCAGCCAAGACAATAGAAATCAATCCTTACTAAATACTTTGTTCCATATCATGATATCTTAACTTTTGACAGAGACTTGGTTCTGGCAAATTTTAAATGCATGCCTCTCCAGTACATTTTGTTATTATCTATTAGTACAGTGAAAGTAATAAGCAAGTAACTATAGCTTGTGTTTTTTTGGAGGATTTGAAAGAGAAATGAAACTCTGTGGCCAAGCTTTGTCAAACGGTGCATAGTGTACCAACTCCAGAGCAAGAGACACACTCCCGAGTCCTGAATGCCAGGATTCTCAGGAATATGTATGAGGTGTGCCTTATATTAAACACTCAAATATGCAGCTGCCCATGTGGGTGGAATATACTTGAAAACCATATGCTATGCTTTTGTTTTGGTATGCTCTGGTGAGTCTTACATATGCAAAAAAAAAGCACAAAGGACCTTTTACCGTACAGTTATAATTTTTCAGGTATACAGATAAAGCAAGTATGTGAAGATCAAGCTATCAGCAAGAGAGACCCATGTTTGGTGCAAATATGGACCACGTTTTTGTCTAATTGGTGTAGTCCAGACTGGGGAGAGAAAGAGGTATTAGTGTACTATAAAATTACTGATTACTGTTTAATGCGTGCAGTACTGGTGATGTCATGTAGGCAAAAATTGACATGTTCCTGCTCTGAAGTGACTGCATTAAGCCTCAGAAAGATTTGAGGGATTTTGATAATCAGGACCTTCAACATTACGTTATAGCACAGCAAAGGATGAAAAACTAGAAATGAAATAATAGGAAAAACTTTCATTGTAAGAAAAGATTCTTTTCTTCTATTCTTTAGCCTAAGATGAAATCTATAAAGGGTGTTTTCAGGACTTCTTTTTTATCTGTGAACTCTCTGATAGGTTCAGATCTTTTCAGAAGTGCAGTGCCCCAAGCTGGACACGAGAAGCCTTAAGAAGGCTGAGTAGAGGCAAAATTAAAGGATTACTTTATCTGTCCTATACACACTACGGTTGTTTATATTTCATAGTAACATATTTACGCATTTCACAGCAGTGTGAGGCTGGCTCAGGTTTAATTGTTGAACCACTATGACCTGGTGACACTTTTATAAAGGACAACTGAGATGTTCTTCTCTAATATATTAGCAGCTGATTGTTAGACTTGGCTAAGTATGACCTTCTACATATCCTTTTTTGATTTCACTCTTGTTTTTTCAGATTGTTTCTTCAATTTGTCAGAATAATTATGAATCCTGTGTGGAATGATGTGAGAAGAGGAAGAAGCCCAAACAGACACACTGGAAAGGTCAATACAAAAAGCAGTAGGACTGCCACCCATTCTTGCATAGGATATTGCTGATGAATGATAAAAAAAGACAGTCTAGCTGGAAATAAACAGGATTAGAGATTGTCTTAGCCAATGAGTATTTATGTGTCTTGGGAGTTTATTTCAGTACAGTCACCAAGGCTGTTCATAAAGAATTTCTCAGTTTATATGGTGAGTATCAGCATGCCTAAACATGAGGAAACTTCATTGGGAAGGAGCAAAGCAGAAAATGAGTAGAGGGATTTTGGCATTTGTATGCTTCAAGCACATTTTTTCTCAGTAGAGAATTCTTCTGTACTTCTTTGCAGGAGTGAAAGGGTGCAAATTGATACACTCTTAACAGTACCTGAATACAGGAACTTTTGGATTATAGGTCCTTGTATGTCTTGTCTTCAGTTTTCTGTATGATATTCTGCCTTGGTAAGGATTCTGTGAAAGCTACTCAAATGCCTTAGAAGCCATTAAGTGATGAAAGACCCCCTAAATAAGTCCTTATATTATTCTGTTGAAATATGCAGAGGTAAGCAGACTTATGTTAGCTACCATAGAAATATGAGCTATGATAGTATGAATTACAAACTAATAGACATTTGGGAAGATGTTGAAACAGTGAAAAACTTTGGTTTCTAGAATATATGCAAGCCAGCCACAAGCCAGAGTGAAACGGCTTACAGCTTGGGAAACACAGACTAGAAAAGACAAAAAAAACTGCATTAAAAGAGTCGTTCAGCATTGGAAGAGGTTGCCCAGAAAGGCGGTAGACTCTTATCTTTGGAGGTACTCACAAGACTCAGCTAGACAAAACCATACCTGATCTGATCTGGTGTCAGTGATACTCCTGCCTCAAGCAGGAGTGTTCAGAAATACCTGCAAGTCAGTCAGCATACTTGAAGTATGCTCAAAATAAACGGAGTAAACCAGGGTTCTAAATAGTCTGTGTAAGATAACTAGGGCCAGAACACAGTAAATGGTGCAGTTTTGTAAGGAGGGAAAAGCAGTTTTGGCCAATTGATACCCGTTCCTTGCCTGGATTAAAAGTTCAGTTATTAATTTGTTTCTAGAAGTGTGAGATTGCTTTATAGAGACCTATATCTTGTGATTGGTTTCTTAGCAGTTTGCTAGAAGTCCTATCTGCCTATCTGTTCCTGTTTTTTGTTTACAGGAGCCTGGATTACTGTATCAGTTGAGCTCCCCTTTGGACAGGGAAGTGCATAGGGCATATGAAGTAAGCTGGCTAAAAGTTAGAGCACATTTCTCGCCACAAATGGTGAGGCATGCTGAGGCTGTTTGTTGTGGTTGACTACCAAAGCAATTGGATGAAACAGACTACACTACAATTAGGTACTGTAGCACCCAGCAGGAAAAAGGAGAGAAATTCTCACCCAAAGCCTCTGGGGTAATAGTAATATGGTGTCAGCCCCCCTCCCCCCCAATGAACGTGTAACACGTTGTACATGTACTCCATCAGCACATTTACTGCCATTTTGATACCAGTGACCTTCACGCAGTTTACTGTGCCGAGTCACAGAATACACACTGCATACTGTGCATCTTACTGATGTGTCTAACTGTGTCTAATACTGATCAAAAGGACAGTATGGGAAGGAGGGTTAATGGCAAAACGCAGTGGAACTGGTAAAGTAAAGGAGCATTCATCTCCCTCCAAATTGTTCACGGCAACTTTCTTCTGAACAAAGCAACCTTGTGACATGTAATAGTTCAGTTCTGCTACCTGTGATGTGGCCCTCAGCCAGTTGGCACTATGCTGGAAAACACAGGTCAGTGTCTCCTTTTAGTTCAAGAGAAAAAAAGCAGTCATGCCATACTTCCCAAGCAATGTATTGCCCTGGATGCCTCATGGATGGCATTGTTAGAATGCTGTGGTGCCTAGATCTTGTAATTTTTAATTACAGTACCAAATCGCATGGCAGTAAAATCCATTTTTCTGCATTTATAACCATCATTTAATATATTGGCCAGCTAGGCAGGAAAAGATTAATACAAGTATTGCTTTTTCTAACCTGATGGATCAGCTTAGCTTGATTTGTCATCCTCTGCCTCTAAATGTCCAGAGGAAATCCTGGGTGACGTCCAAGTGTGACATCTCTGTATATGGATTACATGGGCAAAGATTTCAGTCCAGGTGCACTGGTATGTTTCAGACGCCAGATTACGTGTGTCTAATGAATAATGCGCATGCATGTATGTAATTATTGAAACTGTGTATTATAAAGGAATATATATGGATACCTCTTTGAATGAGAGATGCATGCATGCACCCAAACATTCATGGTATATCTAAATATGGTGATCATTTCATTGGGAGAAACCTTTAGTCATCTGGCAGTCTCTGAAGAGCAGCAGTATAGTACATTAAGTATGTAAGAAAGGGAAACTTAGCACAGCTCCTTTGAGGATAAATTAAATATTCCACAAGAAAAAATAGTGCTCAGACTTTCCAGGAGCTTAGGAAAGGATTGTTCTTACTCTGAGAAGAGGAAGGTTGAAGTGAGGGACACAAGATAATGTGAAAGAATGAATCATGCTATCAGTTCTCTCACAGTCTTTACATTAGATGTGATTGTGAATAATAAGTTATTCTACTAAGCTGGATAGACTTACTGTTTCGTCTCATTTAAAACTAGGAGCTACATTACTCTGGGGGAAAAAAAAACCATAGATATGTCTTGCATATCAAGGCTACGTAGGGTGAATACCAAATCCCAGGTGCAAGCCTTTAAGCAGTAGCAGTAAAGTGGTTGCCAGTGTTTCAGGTGCTCATAATTGAGCTATAAAGACAATGCACCTTTTAGAAGATAGTAGGCATGTGTTTATCTCTTTAGCATGACTGCTTGGATTAGTCTGAACTAAGCCTCAGCCTTACAGCAGTGCATTGGATGCTTCTGAGGGGTATAATTTCAATGCAGAAGTAAATTTTCCTAAAAAAAGTTCACATTCCCATCCAAAAATCTTCAGAGAGAAAACCTGAATGTACAGGTCCTTTCTTGTGTCCAAACAAAAACCCAACTGCAACACAACAATCTTTACAGTTTACAAGTTGTCACACACTTTTTCTGTTTTTCTGCTGTATGCAAAAGACAGGTAAATATTAATGCCAGATCACAGATGGAAAACACAAGTATAGTATTTAGAATCATAAAATGCCCTGAGTTGGAAGGGACCCACAAGGACCATCAAGTCCAACCCCTGTCCCTGCACAGGACAACCCCAGAATTCACACCATGTCTCTGAGGGACTTGTCCAAGTGCTTCTTGAATAACACCAGGCTTGGTGCCATGATGCCTCCCTGGGGAGCCTGTTCCAGGGCTCCACCACCCTCTGGGGGAAGAACCTTTTCCTAATACCCAGCATAAAGCTCCCCTGGCACATCTTCCTGCCATTCCCTCGGGTCCTGTCATTAGTTGCCAGAGAGAAGAGATCAGCGCCTGCCCCCAAATTTAATTGATTTACACATTGCAATGTACCAAATGAGCTACCAAGCCAGGATTAGAGTCCAGGACCATTTTGACTTCCATTTCCATGACTTCTCCATACTTCTCCATACTGTACTTTTTGGTTGGTTGATTTAATTTAATTTAATTTAATTTAATTTTATTTTATTTTATTTTACTTTATTTTACTTTATTTTATTTTATTTTTTTACCTAATATCAATGTTACTGGCAAATGCTGAATCTTCACTTTTTCTTTCTTTTTAAACAAGCATTTGATATACAATCTGCATTTGATTATTGCTAGGGCTGATGTTAACATATGTAGCTGTGTGACATTCACAGAGCTGGTGGTCAGGAGTCCTGATCTAAATTGTTTAAAAATATCATTCTCTTGTGTTCAATATATTTTTTTCAGGGTCATTCTGAAGAGTGGTCAAAACCACAAGGCTCGAGATTTTTCTAAAGATTAGGAGATCTGGATGCAGGGTATTGACTCACATCATAGGGAAGGGCTCCAAAGGGGAGGTTGAGGTCTCTATTGTTTTTCCCAATATTTTGATCTGGACTGCTGGAAAATGTTTTGTTCTAATGTCAGAACAACTCTATGCGTTGATGCTGATAAAATGCTGTATATACAGTGGCCAATACTTTTATCAGTACAAATCTCTGATCTATTATGCATGGCTGACACCTCAGCTACAGCTCCAGAGTCTTAATTTGCTTCTGAAATCAGTTCCGCTCTGTGTCAGGAATAACATGCTGCCATGGTGATAAACTGTGAGCTCCCTGTCTGAAATGTTAATAACCCCTGGATTCTGGCAAATTTGTGCTCATCCACATGGTGCCAATTACAGTGAGGTGAAAACAGAGATATATAAAAACTTAGGCATATTGTCAGTTTTTGTCCTCAGGCATAAATAGTTATGATAAACAAGCAATGATTAATATAGTAAATTTTCTCTGTGGATGCATCCTCATATATGGGAAATATGCTCTAAGTAAATAGGACTGTGTTGAAAATAGCACCTAAAAACGCAGAGCCTGCATTTCTTTTTCCCAAAAGCATTTTCCCTGATTTTTTCATGTGTCTCACGTTGGGTAGGTGTATTATGACTGTGACAAACACATGAAAAGCAAGTTCAGTGAGAGCTCAGTCCAGCTACTAGCTCATTGTGTGCAATCTTGCATTCTTCTTATTAGATTGTCTAGTATTTGCAGCCTGCTATTCCATCTTTGCTATTGATAGAGGTATAGTTTCACAGCAGGGCTTTGAAATCATGTTATCCTTCTTCCTGAAACAACAGGTGAGCAAACTGGATTTCTAGAAGGCCCGCCCCTGCCACTTCCTACTTGGCAGCAGGTAGATTATTGAGAAATCTGAGGCAAAGGACTCTGTTCTTTGTAAGGTCTGATCACGTTGCTCTCAGAGCATATATGGTAGCTTTTTGCATACTGGTTATCTACTGGTAAATAACAAAGTAAGCAAATCTGTCTGCCCAGTGTTTCAGGCTGGACAGAGAAAAAAAGGCAAACTTTCTGTTGCCCAAATTAGAAATGGTTAAACGTCACCTCCTTGTGCTGAACACTGCATGTGCCACTGTATGTACTCATGTCCCATGCCTCGTCGGATAATGAGATCAAGAGAGGCATACAAAAATACATGTGGAAGTTGTTTTAAAAAACAGGCTCTAAATGATTAGGTAAGAGCCTTTGAGAGCTCTAATTAAAACCTAAAATTTCTGATTCCTTCTTCTCTGCTCAAACTGTTGGACATTATCTCTCTGACATTGAGTTGGAAGAAAGGACATTACGCAGATAAAATATTAAAACGACCTAGTAACATTTCAAAAGAGGAAAAATGAGGCCAGCAGCCTTATTTATGCTTGTGACCCAATTAGTGATACGAGCCATCACCCCATATAAAGATTTTGTGCGCCACTACAAAGAAGTCCAATTCAGTCACACAGTTTACCAGATGTCTGATGGAAGTACAAGACAGCAGAGGAGAAACAATCCAGGAGGTTCCTGGAGTGTGTGGAAGATAACTTCCTGATGCAGCTGGTAAGTGAGCCTACCAGGGAGGGTGCCTCGCTTGACCTCCTGTTCATAAACGGGCTGGTGGGAGATGTGGTGGTTGGAGGCCATCTTGGGCTTAGCTACCATGATATGACTGAGTTCTCAATCCTTGGTGAAGTAAGAAGGGGGATCAGCAGAACCACTACCATGGACTTCAGGTCCTGACTGGGAGAGTCCCTTGGGAGGCAGTCCTGAAGGGCAAGGGAGTCCAGGAAGGCTGGGCTTTCTTCAGGAAGGAAGTCTTGAAGGCACAGGAGCAGGTTGTCCGCATGTGCTGCTAGACAAACCTGCAGGTAAGACAATTGGCCTGGCTGAACAGGGAGCTTTTGCTGGCACTCAGGAAAAAAGAGGAGAGTTTACCACTTTTGGAAGAAGGGGCAGGCAACTCAAAAAGAGTACAAGGTTCTCGTTAGGTCTTGCAGAGAGAAAATTAGGCAAAAGCCCAGCTAGAACTCAATCTGGTCACTGTTGTAAGGGAGAACAAAAAATGCTCTTACAAATACATTAACAACAAAAAGAGAACCAAAGAGAAACTCCATCCTCTATTGGACGCAGAGGGGAACATCGCCACTGAGGATAAGGCGAGGTACTAAATGTCTTCTTTGCCACAGTCTTTAACTGTCAGACCAGTTATCCCCAGGGTGTTCAGCCCCCTGAGCTGGAAGGCAGGGACAGGGAGTGGAATGAACCCCCATAATCCAGGAGGAAGCAGTTTATGACCTGCTGAGCCACCTGGACACTCACAAGTCCATGGGACTGGGTGGGATCCACCCAAGGGTACTGAGGGAGCTGGCAGAGGAGCTCGCCAAGCCACCCTCCATCATCTATCAGCAGTCCTGGTTAACAGGGAGGTCCCAGATGACTGGAGGCTTGCTGATGTGACACTCGTCTACAAGAAGGGCCAGAAGGAAGGATACAGGGAACTACAGGCCTGTAGCCTGATCTCAGTACTGGGGAAGATCATGGAGCAGTTCATCTTGAGAGAGCTCACCAGGCAAGTGCAAGACAAGCAGGGGATCAGGCCCAGCCAGCATGGGTTCATGAATGGCAGGTCCTGCCTGACCAACCTCATCTCCTCCTATGACCAGGTGACCTGCCTAGTGGATGGGGGAAAGGCTGTGGGTGTTGTCTGCCTGGACTTCAGTAAAGCCTTTGACACTGTCTCCCACAGCATCCTCCTAGAAAAGCTGGTGGCTCATGGCTTAGACAGGTGTACTCTTCACTGGGTAAAAATCTGGCTGGGTGGCTGAGCCTGGAGAGTTGTGGTGAATGGAGCTAAATCCAGCTGGCGACTGGGCACGAGTGGGGTTCCCCACGGCTCAGTTTTGGGGCCATCATTTTTAATATCTTTATCAATTGTCTGGATGAGGGGATGGAGTGCACCCCCAGTAAGTTTGCACGTGACACCATGTTGGGCAAGAGTGTTGATCTGCGTGAGGGTAAGAAGGCTCTGCAGAGCTATCTGGACAGGCTGGACCGATGGGCCGAGGCCAACTTATGAGGTTTAATAAGGCCAAGTGCCGGGTCCTGCATTTGTGTCACAACAACCTCATGCAACACTACAAGCCTGGGGAAGAGTGGCTGGAAAGCTGCTCTGCAGAGAAGGACCTGGGGGTGCTGGCTGACAGCTGCCTGAACATGAGCCAGCAGTGTGCTCAGGCGGCCAAGAAGGCCAGTGGCATCCTGGCTTGTATCAGGAATAGTGTGGCCAGCAGGAGCAGGGCAGTGATCGTGCCCCTGGACTCGGCACTGGTGAGGCTGCACCTTGAATACTGTGTTCAGTTTTGGGCCCCTCACTACAAGAAGGACATCGAGGTGCTGGAGCGTATCCCAGGAAGGACAATGAAGCTGGTGAAGGGTCTGGAGAGCAGGTCTTATGAGGAGAGGTTGAGAGAACTGGGGTTATTTAGCCTGGAGAAGAGGAGGCTGAGGGGTGACCTTATCGCTCTCTACAGCTACCTGAAAGGAGGTTGTAGTGGGGTGGGTGTTGGTCTCTTCTCCCAAGTTACTAGCGATAAGATGAGAGGAAATGGCTTCAAGGTGCATCAGAGGAGGTTTAGATTGGATATTAGGAAAATGTCTTTACTGAGAGAGTGTTCAGGCACTGGAACAGGCTGCCCAGAGAGGTGGTGGAGTCACCATCCCTGGAGGTATTTAAAAGAAGGGTAGAGGTGGCACTTCAGGGCATGGTTTAGGAGGCATGGTAGTTTTGGGTTGATGGCTGGACTTGATGATCCTAGAGGTCTTTTCCAACCTTAGTAATAATAATTCTATGAAAGACTATGTAGAGGTGCTCCCTCCAAATCACTCTTCAGGGCGGCTGGGAACTAAACAGATATTAAGGACAGCACTTGATAAAGAGTTTTCAAGTTGGTTAAGAACCAATATCTCTAAAGGTACTCTGAATAGCTTTTTAAAGTTATTTAATTGATAATGGGTTGACATAAATACTATGGATGTTTACTTGTCTCTCTCCTGCGGTAGATGGTGAAGGATAAGTTGTAAGTGCCATTAACCCTCTGACACTGCCTCCCCTCATTTAGCTATGCTAAAATGTGCATGATTTATCCAGAACATTTCATTACAATGAATTCCACCTCACTCTAGGTCCACAGTCCAACAAGTCCACCCTTCCAAATTAAGAAAATAGATTTCCCCTGAAAAATTGTGATTGCTGTATCAGCAAACTCTGTAGCAGTGTTCCTTCATGCAAGCATTCAATGTTCACGGATAGTCCTGGTGATTACGGTAGCATTTCTCTTGAAATATAATTTAATAAGCATTCATATAGGCCTAAAGACACCTGAAAATATTTTGTTACATTCCCTATTCTAACAAACATTACATTTGTTTTGTAGAGAGATCCACTCAAATATAATACATAGTATTGTATGACCTCGCAGGGGTCATTTTAAGGCTTGAGCGTATTAGTGTACCGTGCTATACACGATCAAAGCCTTACTTCAGTGTAATAGATAAAGAAAGAGAGAACTACACCCTCCTATCTTCCCTTAAAAATTTCTCCTTTACGGTAGCACTCCCTGCCCAGTGCAGCTGGTAGCATGAGTGAAATTATCACTCCTGCATGCATTGCCTTCTCATTTTAAGCTTCCCCTTCAGGCTATTTTCACCGGTGTATTTGTACCAGTGCCCTCCTGTGTTGTGGCCCTGTCCCCCCCAGCATCAAGTACATACTGAACATTCAAACACATCAGGATTTACCTTATAAATACTGATCCGAAACTCTCTGTAGGGCTGACTGGCGTGTCGTTACATGACATTTGGAAGCTGTTATGACTTTCAGAATGAAAAACGGAGTCCTCCAAGGAATTCCCCTTTCTCATCATTGTAATGGAGTTAACCGCAGAGTTAAGTAAGTTCAGTTCTAGAGCGATCCTTCAAACACAAAGCCTTTCACTGCTATGGAATCTTGATGTGAATCCAGCTCAGGCTAGTTTTTAAAATCAATTAATGAGTAACTTATTGATGTGACATCATAAGGTGGTTTTCTTTTTTATCTACAGCACTTGGAAGGTTCACAAACAAAAACAATCAAATCTAGGTGCACTGTGTCTTTGGAATGTCATTAATAATAGCAATAACTTGTTCTGATGAGTTAAGAAGAAGTAAGAATGTAAAACAAGAACTCTAATTCAAATGAAGTTTCATTGACAGGTTTGTACCAAAAACTGTAACATGGTCTGTCCTAAATTCTGCTTTGTGAATTATCTACCCATCTCTAATTACCCAAGCTTGAATAACATAATTGTGTATCTTTCAGCAGTGACTATATCCACCCATCCTGACATGTCAAAATTACTATATTGCACTTCTCCACTGACAAATTGGTGCAGATTTATGCATGGAGCCGCTATAAATCCATCATTGCAGTTCATCTTAAATACAGATAATCTTTTAATTCTTGGTGCACCAAAACCCAACTAAACAAAACCAGTTTGCCTAGCCATTTTTTTCCATAGGAATTGGCACACATTAACTACAAACTTAAACAGTTTTCTGTTTGTTGAAGATGAGTATAATGATTAGGTTAGTCAAGGAAATGATAAGTGGTGTTTCTTTAGATTGCCAGTCCTCTTATAATACTGAATTAGCACCCCAAGGCCTCCAGAAATTCTGTTAAACTTCATTTAGGGCCTGCATGGTAATAAGCTTGTAAATAATAAGGTAATAAAGTCTATGAGACTGAAAAAACACACGGAATGTAGTGCTCTTTGTCTGTTCTCAGCTTCTATAAATAGATTGTGAAACAATACAAATGCATTTGGACTGTTCCCAGGTTTACTCATAATCTCAAAGACACCTAGTCAAACTATGACGGCTTTCTCCATGTTGTGGGTTTTTTTTGTCTCTCGTTTCTTTACATGACTAAATACCTGGACTTTGCTTTTTAAAATATAAAATTTATTTTGTGATCAGTATTACGCAAACTGTAATGAAATCTATAAGTGTGAGAAACAACAGGAGAAACAGTAACTACTAAAATGTAGGATTAGCATAATAGCTAAGAAGCAAAGGTAGAGATGAAAGAGTAATTTCCTTGGAAGTGAAAATCCTGAGTAAATGTGAAACGCCTTGAAAGAAAAAAAGCAGAAAAGGAATCAAATACACACTCTTCATCATCTTAGGTATTCCCTGTGAAATGGAAAAAATGGAACACTTGTACTTAGGAGCAGTATGTAAGCTGCTTGGAAATTGGGTTGGTCTTCTTGTTTTTCCCCAGTTAAATGTTCTGAATTTATGCCTTCTTCAGTAGCTATGCTATATGTCTTTGGTTTCCTGCTATCTAGGCCTTTTTGTTACTTTGATTCTCCTTGATCCTGCACGATCATAGTCTATAAATACAGGGCTGTCTAGCTAGGCAAAGTCTCTGTACTTTATTCCTTCACCATAAAACAAGCAATATAACCTTCAACAAATACAGTAAACAAAAGCTATTTTCCTCCTCTGGTCACAAGGAGAATTGGCCTTGGCTCTGTCACGTTGTTCACATCTATCCACTTAGGATAGGAAGTCTGTTCTTTTCAAAGAAACAAACATCCTTAAAACTGATTAGAAAACTTAAGTGACATAGTGAGCTCATAAATCATTAATATGTAATATTTATCTTTGAAAACAATCTATTAGTACAGTAAAATGTAATGAAAACCCTTCATTAAAAGTCATAATGGCAACTTTGTTCCTTCTGTTAAAGAGCAAGTACATAGAGTGGGCAATTGAATTTTTCCCTGAATGGGTAATTGCAGGAACATTTTTAGCAAGGACCAACCATGACACGATTTCCTTCCGTCAAGCGTATGCATCTTTGCTGGTGTCCACAAAACAGTTAAATTCTCGAACACAGCACTGTGCCCCCCTCTGAAGTATTGTATTCCATCAACCTCTACCACACACTAAGTCTATGCTTTCCAGCCTGCAATTATATGACCACACCACGTATGCCTGTTCTGAAGGGCTTCTAGGTTTGCCCATCCTAGTGCTATAATTAACCAGGTCAGGTACTTAGCTGGTGAGTTAAATGCTCTTGTGGCTACACAGCTGGTATTACTGAGCTAGTTTAGGACCAGCTTAGACCTGACTATGTAGAATCATAGAATCATTTAAGTTGGAGAAGACCTATAACATCACCAAGTCCAACTGTAAACCTAATGCTGCCAAGCCCACCACCTGATTTTTGTTGCAGTGACACTGGCATTACGTGTTGCACTGGCCATGTGAAGCAAAACGCTCGTGTGAGAGTGCCCTGAGACTCTCACTGCTGCTGCTTACTAAGAAGGCTCACCTTTCTTGAGTGTTGCAGCAGTGACTGCTGGAGCGATAGAAAGAAGAGGACCTGGCCTACAGGATACATTTCTGGTGGAAGCAGAGAGGTACAGTGGTGGTAGCAATGTCATTGTATGCCCAAGGGATGGACCTTTCCTCTTCGTATTGCCAGGCTCAGACAAACTGAGTTTACTATTGATTTCTAGTCCCTCTGCACAACTGTTATCTTGAGATGTTTTGCAGATTGTTTTGGGGCTGGAACAGAAGGAGATGGTAATTTGCAATTAGGAGCCCCAAAGGACTGACCTGATGGTGCCTGTATAAATGATATGACTTGAATTCATGCCATTTTTATTGGAAAGGGATTTAAGCTGTATGATCATCTTCAGCATTGCCCTATTTTGATGCAATCATATGCAAACCTTGTAGTTTATAAATCACCATGCAAATTTTTAAAGCAGTCAATCACTCCCTGTTACTGGTATCCATAAAATTTTTCATGGGGGTTTAGATACCTACAGAAATTTCACCTGCAGAGGCGTGTGGCAGATACAGTACTTGCTTGCTTCAGATGTCTTAGCAGTAGTTAACGGACACCAATATCTTTTCTCTGTCCGATGCAGTGGATCAGGTGTGGGGAGAAGTTGATACTCCTGATGGTGTGGCTATCTGCTGTACACAGACATCTCCCCAGAGAATTGTTCTTTATGTTCTGAAGAAATTGGTAGCTCAGTGGCTTGTAAGCTTTAATACATTTTTTACTGTCTCTTGCTGTCCCATATAATGAAAACAGCTTTTTATTTCATGTTTCTCTTCCTGTAATCTTTTCTTGAACTCCATATGTGTATTTGGCCAGGTGCGTCCTTATTTTTCTCAACTATGCCCTTTAATTCTGACCTTTGTCACTGACACTCTGTTATCACTTACCTGCTAGACTATATCTTGTGGAGTCTAGCACTGTTGCAATTGTTTCTGATAAGCAGACAGGGGAAAAAAAGTTGTTGGTGCCTTTGAACCTCATATAATTTTATTCTCAGTCTACAACAGCCATAGTTGAAAGGCTAGAATTTGTCCTGAAAAATTTACGATTCTCTTCTTTATCCTCATGACTGCTGTGAATTTGTTTTTTCCAAGTGAGTTACTCCAGAAAAAGAAATGGTAGTTTATTTTTGCTTTCTCAATTCCCGAAATGTTTCTCTGAGGATAGAGATACGGGGAAATATATTAGCAATGCCAATAGTGTTGCACCTATTTTAAGTCCTATGTCTTTACTAAAATGACCTCATGTTATCGGATAGGAAGAAAAAAGTGATTCTGGGTATTCAGAGTGAGGGCTTTATTTATGCTAGGAGAGCCTTTGCGCCTTGTGATAGGTAACCGCTAAGAAACTACATAGACATCGCAGGTTGATGTGATGATAAGTGGGAGGCGTTGTTAAAAAAGGTAAAGAGATAGCTGGAAAGATGTTTGAACAAAACATGCAATTTTATTACTATCCAAGAAGAATCAAATCAACAACAAACCAGCCATTGTACATGTGGCAGAATGTCATACTAGGGATTTGAGATGGTAGTGAATGTTTTTATGTACAATCTTAGAACATCTTGGCTGGAGTGCAGCCACAAAATCTCATAGATTTTATAATAAAGGGCAGGGGAATGGATGAGTAGGTGTTTAATCAGTTTGTTCTGAGTCTCAGAATTTACAGGACTCTAAACTGAAATAAGATTGTGCATGATTAGTCTGTTATGATCCCTAGAATAATTGGGAGGGGGGGAGGTGACAACATTTAACCAGTAGCCTAAAGCACAGAGTTCCTGCTTTTGCATTTGGCTCACCTAATTTTTGTTCTCTACGGTATATAAAGAAGCAGGTGCTCTGATTCAGATCTGACATTGTCTTTCATGGTTAGGACTGCATCCAGTTTTTATTTTCTTTTTTGCTTGCTAGACCAAGCCTGTGCAAAAACTAGTATTTTTCCTCTGAGTTGTACATTTGAAAAGTGCACCTTTCCACAGATAATTCCAGAATTAAATATGGATCAGATCTAGTTCACTATAAAATCAGTTTGGACATTTTTAGATAAGTTTTATATCTAGGTTCCTTTGTTCTGCTCCTCTTTCTAATCTTAGATTTTTTGGTTTTCTTCTTGAACTTGAGTTTGACCTGCTCCACCCTATGCTTAATCTGCAACACAGAGATACACTCTGCTTGTATGCAGTGAGTTTTGAGTTGTGCCTGTTTCTGCTTAAACTTACACCAGTACTTTCTTGAGTATGAGGGACGCTACAAGCAGATACCTAGGATTGCAGTAGCATCCTCTGTGCTGCTCCGAATGCTGGATGAAAGCAGAACTGGTAGAATCACAACTACATTAGAGTAGCGAGTCAGAAAACTTCTTCAACTAGTCAGGTGCAGTGAAAGAGGTAGATGAAAATGTAGCATAGAAGAATGACACCTAGAGGTATATAGGAATGAACTGAATGGTGTGGTGACCATAGTTCTTGAAGCCAGTGGCTGTTTTTCTCTCAGTAATCTTGTTGCAGGAGCATGCACTTAAAACTCTTTTTTTGCTCTCTGGCATGGTGGTGACACAGTGGATGCTGTTGTGCTTACTCCAGCATATGAATGCTCAGCTTCCTCCCCCTGGAGCTCCCTTATGCTCAACTCCTGGGACCACATACATGAGAGATACTATTCCACTTGGAGTAGTCCGGCTTATCTGTGTTTGGGAGCCTCTACTTCCAGGCAGGAAAGAGTTTTTTAAAAAACAAACCCAGACCCAATGAATTTGGAAGAAAGCCATTGGGATGAAGAAGAGAGTCTGGTGTGGTGGGGTTACAGAACGCAACTCTGACTTGAAAGGTGGGGTTTTGTAAAATTTTCTTGTAACAGTAGGAAATGCTGAAGTCTAAAAATTTGGTGTATGTACAGCTTTAGTGCTTGAGCACCAGAGGCTGATGAGGAAATACAAGACAAAAAGTGTCTGAGTTTGTTGCCCTGTGTGAGTGAGAGATTTGGCTTTGTTAATAACAACAAAAAACCCACATCTTCTGGTTGATTGAAGGATTCCTGCTATTAATAATGCCTGGCCTGAGTGCCTTGAGTGAGAATGAGAGTATAGATTCTGTGGAAGTAAACAAGAGAACATAGGCATGCGAAGCCAATAGGCTACTAGCATCTGAGTTTTGCAGGGTGCTGCTTATTTGAGTGAATGGCTCATTCTTTGCCTTATGGATGTTTGCAGCATACGCTTTAAAAAAGTAAAAAAATCAGCTTTGTAAATGGCTGCATTTCTCATTCTTGAAGTGATGTCTAGAGGCTTGCAGTACAATCAGTCCAAGCATTAAAAAATGTGAATTGATTTTCTTTCTGTTCTCTTCTCTGAGTACTGTAAGAAGATAATTAAAATAAAGAAAAAAAGCCAACAATTTTTTATTTGTGCATTTGAAGCCGATAGATTTGTCAAGGTCATGTTTTCAAACTTTCTGTGGTAACGGTTAGGATTACAGCCAGGCCTGGAGTAAAATGTTGCTAAGAATGCGAAGTGACAAATCTTACCAAGCTGTGGCTGCTGACATGAAAGAAAAAGTAAATATAGTTAGCAGCATTGTGAAATATAGAAAATTTCTGCCTACCCATAGTACCGTCATCTCTGAAGTGAGCTTATGCTAGCTGTTTTCTATCTAGACCTCTGCTTTATTAAACAATTCACTTGGTAAACGAGGTACTGGTCTGCAGATGTAAAATACCGTTGCTGACTGTGTAGTGACGCTCCCTCTCAAGGACTGCACGGCAAAAGGCACTAGTGAATAAAATAGGGAATTCCAGGGACATTTAGCTAGTGTAGCACCACCAGGAATATGCATGAGACAGTAATGTCAGTGAGATGGCAGCTGGTGAGGCAGTTGTCAGTAAAACAACAACAAAGTGGTAATAGGAATAAAACTCCAACAAGGCCAACTCCAATATATCAGTGTAGCAAATCCTTAAAACAGGAAGAGCATTTGAGGCATTACACAAAACCCCACTGAGGTGAGCAGAAGCTTCATCAGACTTCTAACCAGATCCCTGTCATACAACCCTGTGCTGCAATGGTGAACTTAATTTTGACGTAGGAAGTATGGAAGAAACCTCGCTTGATAGAAACTTGCCTACAGTAACCAATAGACAGTCTGAACAAATCATGGATTTGGTTACTTTGATTTTCTTAGGAAGTGATGACTAGTCTATGAGGAAACTAAACAGATCGAGGAAATTTAAGCACTTCAAACCTGTTTTTCTCTTCTTTGTAAAAAAGTGGCAACTTACTGCTCTTGATATCCTAGAGAAAATGGAATTTCTGGAATTTTCTGCTAAGCCATAACAATGAACTATGTGAGCTTGGAAAAGCAGAATTTGAGATAGAGAAGCACTTGTTTTACGACTATATCCTTGAGGAGAGCCAAGAGACTGATCAAAGCAAACACCCCCTCTCAGAAGCCGCTGAGAACAGGGTGATAAAGTGTAGAGTCAAGGAGAAAACTAAGTGGGATAATGATAGGAACTAAAACAAAGTGCCCATTAGGGGAACTAGCCTCAGTATAATACTAAAAATCAGGCTGAAAGGCCAGGAACCTGCCACCCCACCCCCAATAAGTCCCTTGCTCTCTGAGCATGCCTGGTAAATTAAAAGTGAGTGTACCTTTACATCAAAGTGAGAAAGAAATTAACCAATTACTAGCCGAAGCATGTGGATATTAGCTGTGACTGACACGTTTAACTGTATAAATGCATTGTAGTTTCTTGGTGCAGTGTTTTAGCTTTGTGGGTTACCACCTAGCACCCGTCTTTGCACAAACATGAATTAAATAAAATACCTCCGCTCTGTGTTTAGTTTGGTGCTTTGCACACTGGGCAAACCTATCTCTCACCGTATATTTTTGTGTTTAACACAAAAGGAGGAAGAGTTGGAGAGACAAGTTTAATCTTATGCGATCACACAGTAGAGTGCTTTCTGAAAGTGAAATAAAAATGTTTTTTTTTAAAAGCTTTTTTTCCTTTTGAATATCTTTTCAGAGGTACATTTCTGTCCCTGTGTGCACAAGTATCTCTCTTAATCTGCTGTCTTTCTCTGTGGAACTGTGCTAAAAGCAGAACATTTTTGCCCAGGTATGGCAATTAGAAGGAGCCTTGTCAGGGCAAAAGGGGAACTAAGGCTTAGGTACGGCTCTTCTCCCTTGAAGGTCTTATTATATTTAGCTATGTACACGATTTAAATTACATAAGCCTCGTGTCTTTTCTTCCTGCAGGGCAAAAAAAAAAAAAAAGAGCATGGAAATACATTGTTCAGAAACAAACTGTTTCAGAAGCAAACTTTCTGTTTGCAACATGGATATTTATTCGTTCAGTTTTCCTTTTGTTTTTCCCTTGATTTGCTTAACATCTTCTATCCCAAGACACTCTTAAGCATCGTCCCTGAGTTGTTGTACGTACTCATCCTGCCTAGAGCATTAGTTGCTGCATTTGCCAAGTTGACCGGTGCCACCTGTGCCTCCTGCCACCGCGAGCCCAGTTGCAGTAACAGGGTTTAGCTCCTGTGACCGTGCCCTTGTGAGAGAGCAGGCTGTTTATCCAGTCCTCTGGGGTTGCTTCTCTTGTAGTGTGAGAGGAGACAGTGAAAGACCTGAACTGAGGGTGTCAATGAAGGCTGCTGCTAGAATGCACGGGCTGGGTGAGCTGTAGAGCCTTGCTGCTGCTGCTGCTGTGTCAGCACATCAGGCTGTGCCCGGGGCCCCAGAGCAGGAAGGAGGCTGCAGCACTCTTTAGCAAGTGGGTGAGGTGCGGGTCACATGTGCGTAGTGGTTTTTTTTCTTTTTAAAATATTTTTTTTACCTGGAGCTAGTAGGCATACAGTCTGCAGCCCAATGGGAAGGTTTGTTTTAAAGTACACATCATTGAAAACGAATTGTTGTGCCAGTATTTACCATTTAAGAGGGTTTGCACCACGTCAGCTACTTAGAAAAAAACTGCAGTTATGCAGTGATAGGTTATAACAATAGTGCCTCAGTCTAGAATACCTCTGTGCATGTTCTAATGAGGAGCTTAAAACATTGTACAAACAGCGCCTAATGAAGTTAATGCCACCCTTGAGAGTTGAATAACAGTAGTCCTGTTTTTACAATTACATTAAGTGAAACTTGAAGATGTGAGGGTATTTGGGAGAGGTTAAAGGAAGTCGGCTGATTTTGATCTAGTCTCTGTTACCAATTAATGCTGAGTGTTTGAAAAGCCTACTCAAGCCGCCCATGTCATTCAGATAAGTGAGGTAGGGAGAGCCTTCAAAACTTCAGTTTGACCAGCAATACAGGACCGTGTCCTTGGAGTCCCTAATACCTCAAATGAATTACTTAAAGCTATTGTTTGGCTCAATTTGCAGTAGGTAGCATTGCTTAAAGGAGCTGAACCGTGGTAATTTTGGACCATTCATTTCTGCCTGCATTCCTCAGATGGTGGTAACTGGGGTTAGGTTTTTAGCAACCTCCTTTACATATCTTGCTTTAATATTCTCAAAGCAATTTTTCCTATCCCTTGAATGAGACTGAACAAAATGTAAAACAGACTAATGCAACAACGCTGGCAACTTGCAAGAAGAACATTTGTATTAATCACTAGTGTACGCAGAAACATATTTGAAAATATAAGGAAGCACTTCTAAAATCTCTACTAGATCTGGCGTTACGCAACAAGCATTTTGTACTTTCCAGTGGTTACACAGGTTATAATTTAAAATTAGAATTTCCATCCAGACCATTACTCTGTATTATTCTGTATTGAAAAACAGCTTCTACAGTGAACAAAAAATATAACAAGCTACCTTGTAAGCTAATAGCATAAAAAGCCCAAATAAGTAGTTGATGGGTCCAGAATAATCTTTTATGTTTAAGCATAAATATAGATTAATAGAACAGTTCACTATGCCAAGCTATCCATTTGTTATTGATAACATAATAGTACTGTAAATTATCAAAGTCTGTTTGTGCTTAAACAGGAGACACAGCCCAGTGTCCCAGTGGACCTGGAAACAATACAACTAGGCTTTTTAGCATCTAGCTTTAAATTTCTAACACTATTTTAAATTACTAGCAATTTTTAATTATAATAAATATTACCTATTAATTTCCTTTCTGAGTGATCTAATCTGGCAGTAAATTATTTTAGATAACAAAAGACAGAAAATATCACAAATACATGGATTTGTTTTCTTAATTGCTAGTTTTGTTGGTAACCTGTAACATTTTTTGTCAGTTTTATAGCTAGAAGATTAAATTAAAGCTCTGCAGACATACTTAGAATCAATTTTGGATTATAATCAGAATCATTGCTTAGTTTAAGAAGTTTAGTTTTATATCAACCATTCTAATGTGATGTTAATCCTATGCCCTTAAAAATGCTGTTAAAACTCACTGTCTTATACTAGGTTCTTGAGGTGTGATGGTAACTTTGCACGTATAATAGCAGTTTTCATCAGCAGATTGCTTTCTGTGCATTGTTATTCAGGCAAGCACTGGGTTTGTTCTTTGCCTAACATATGTTCAACCTAGCTTTTGGGTTCAGCCTTGTTCTGAGCTTTCCCTTATAAGCTAAGAAAGGTAGATTGTAATGTGATTCTTTACTGACCATCTGGAATTGCTGCCTTGAATTCTTCTCTGCTAACTTTATTTAGGCCTTCAGCAATAAGACACCTATTTTCCAAATTCTGTTGAAACGGCTAATGATTAAATCTCCACTGTCTTTTATTATGACTCATATCTTTTCTGATGCAGTCTGCTGTGCATTGTTGGCTTAGTACTTTCCGTACTTTTTTGCCTCCCCACTTCAGTAAAGTTTCCCTTTGACTCAACCCATTATTCCTCCCCTTGTAATCCTACATAAGTGTATAAGTCTTTTTTTTTTTTTTTTCCATTTTTTTGTGTGTGTAACATTGTTTTTCCACGAGAAAATTACCACCCTTTGTGGTTCAACTGCCATTTTTACACCACATTGTCTGAAAATATTACCTCGTTTGGTGTGTCGCCCCCTCACCCAGTATACCCTCAAGGGGTATGGAAGGGCATAGACTATTACTTTGAAATGAAGACAAAATGGAGTAGGTCATCTGGAAAAAATAGTCTTTCTCTTTGTGTGCAGTGAACTTGTGACATTTATTAGTGTATAAACTGGAAAAAAGTTCAGGAAACAAAAGGTCAGGTTCTGTTCCCTACAATCTGATTTTTTTTTTTTTTTACCTACAATGTAAATTATCTTTTCTGTGTAAATTATTTTCAAACATGTTGACTATTTCTTTGAATTAATAAAGTATGAAGAATCTGCCATACAACCATTTAGTATTTGCTTGAATAATATACATTATCACTAGACCACTAGGCCTTGAATTATTTTAGAAAACAATTAAAAAAGAGAAAACACATCTACAAGCTTGTGACACTGGGCAGAGTTTAATTTTCTGCTCTAACATTGCCTCAAGAAAAAGATGTGATGGAGCCAGTACCGCTCACACGGGTGATGAGGAGAAAGCGGATAAAATGTTCCTCCGAACCTTTATCGTATTTTATTCTTTTTATAAAAAAAAAAAACCCGCTCCCCCCAGTGAGTACTTTCGTAGTCTTAATTTGAAGTCCACCTCAGAATGTCCCCACACCGCGGGGGAGCAGCACCATCTAGTGGGTGCCGCCGCCGCCGCGGCCTGTGCGGGGGGGGTTTGCGAGCCCCTTCCCGCCGCCGCCGCCGCGCGCCCGCCCGCCTGCCTCTCTCCCGCCGCCGCGGCGTCCCGTTTGCTCGGGCTGGCGGCCAGTACCACCGGCAAACTGCAGGCCCTGCAGTCAGTTTTGAAAACAATGCTGCAGAAATTTAGTGCGTGGATTTTCGGCAGCGCGGGGCGAGTTCAGGATATTTAATAATCCATTTTTGTATTCTAAAAATTATTCTGATAACATTTCCGTTAAAGAGCATCTCATACAAATATTCCCCGTTTGAGAATGCTCTTGATTATCTCTGCAGTGCACTTATTAACACAGCTTTTCAGCAATGGTCTTTCTGCCAAAGAAAAACTTGTTCAGCTGTGATCCATTAGTCCTTCTGGCTATCATAAAATGATGCCTAAATGTAGTTTATTTTTGCAAGAATAGAATTTAAAACTACTTTAAGGGGCTGAGCCAAGAATGATGAAACAAATGAGAAAGTTGAGATCTGAAAACAGCCAGGTGTCAAAACAGGTGCTTGTTAATTTACCCATTGTGAGTTATTTGCTAGTTTTGATGCAAAATGACAGTAAGGCTTCCTTTGAAGGAAGCCTTATATATGTTTTCTGTATACAGAAAGTATGTTTATAATGCTGCTTTTTACTCGGCGTTGTCTACATTCTGTGACGATACTGTATTTTCTACATCTGAGATTATTGGATAACAGTAGAGCACGAGTCCACTTGCTATGAGTGAGTACTAGTGAGATCCTCCTGCAGGAACTGTAGGTCATTTGTGATGTGGATGTTTGTGGTTTGTTAATGATAAGGGAAGCTATAAAAGTTTTGGTGAATAATTCATACGTTGCATAGTGGTTGTGGAGAATAGCAGCCATCTTCTGTGAATTAATAGCTTCAGCTTCAAAGAAAAAGAGAAAAGGCGGGGAAAGGAAACATTCAGGCAAGCGTATAGCTCTGAGAAGGCTAGTTAGCTACAGAACTGCAGAGTCTGTGCTCTGCTTTAGCTTCATCAGCTCGCAGGGTTTAGTTGCCATGTGCTTTTTTTTTCTTCCCAGTCCTCTGGGAGAGTATTTCTCATAATCCAATTCATATGCAAGAGCTTTAAAATATTAGGTGTTTGGTGTATTAAATCAAACACCTGAAATGAATTATGGAGAGTGACACATACTAGATCCTAATCTGATCTGATTGTGAAACGCGAGAGTTGAGTACGTCCTGAATATGATGGGGGAAAAAATTGTAATCAAAGGAGGTTTAGCTCCAGAATTTGGATTTAGAAAGAAGAATTGTTTTTGTGTATGCTAGGGAATTTATGCTCAGTCACAAACCTTTCCTGATAACTGTGTGATCCATAGCTTGTCTGCTTTCTGGAATACACTTGTTGAAATGATGAACGCTAATCCAGACTGCCTATTGTACGATATAAGCTTGCAGTTGCAGATAATGCAGTAGTCTGACAGCGGATCAAAGTTGGTGTGAAGGCTGCTGCCAGTCTTGCGTTTGGAGAGGGCACGATGATAACAGTGCTTCATTTGCCAGGATGGCGCGCAGAAACGTGAACAGGACGTAGAGCCTACTTTATGTAGGTGGGAGGCCTCTGGGAGTAATTAATTGTTCTGACTTCTGTTGCTTTATTCCCCTGTAGCGATATACCTAACAGTGTGAAGCTCTTCACCTGTTTCACATGGAATGTCCATCTCATGTTTCTTCGTATACAGAGATGCACTTATTCTGGTTACTTCATGTGTCCTTCCTACTTCCCCTTAGTGCTAAAAGGTGAAGGAGTATGATAGTGGTAGAACATGTTGACAGACTGATTCTCTGGCTGTAAACCTGCATAACAGTCTTGCAACAATATTCTACTGGAAACATTGAGTTTGCATAGCTGAATGCAGCCCCACTTGAAGCTGGAAAAATAGGAGAGGTGACACAGTCCTGAAGCTGATGTAGAAATGTATGCAATGCTGGTTGATATTAGCAAGGAGTGCTACTCACTGAGTACTTCAAATTACATGTGGAACTGAGTATGCATCTTGAATTCTGAAAAATCAGTGGAAATGTACTAGAATTATTTCTGAGGAAAAAAAAAATGTTTGTATGATTTGCTTGCTTGGGTTTTATATGCTTAAAAGAGCCCCTCACCCCCTGAGAAAAAGAAGGCCCCAAAGTTGCTTTTAGCATCTTTGGAACCAAAAACCTCTGAACAACATTTTATAAATTACACTTTCTACACTTTCTCAAAGGGGATGAATAGAAGAGGGATCAGAAATACCAGCTTTGCCATGAAGTATGCTGGGGTGTTCTAGTTTACCTTTACTTCACCTACATCTATCTGTTTATGAAACCATGGCTTCTGAAGAATTCTGCAGCGTCTAATTTCATCTTCTGATCTGGAGACTGAATTTTTCCACTCAACTTCTCTTCTAAATAGCGAGTAGCTCTGCCTCTTGCACATGGATAGCCACATAGTCCATAGCCAGGGTTCTGTATCACTAGGATTGCTGACTGCCTGTATTTGCACCATATCTACCTTAAACACTTTATACTTTTGCTTGTAAGAGCAAGCTTCGTGGGCTTGAGAAACAATACTACACAAAGTAAAATAAGGATTGAATGTGCTTGATCTCTATTTCATCACAAGTGCTAAATTTCACGGTTTAGTTACATAGATGTGGGACCACACATCATTTTAGTGGACGTTAAGTGTGTCTTGGCATGGTTCCCTTGACATTAACCACAGCAAGAGTGTTGAGGCTGCAGGAAACTTTACTGCACATTTTCCTAACATATTAGCATATTATGCCCCCCCCCATCCCCCCCCCCCCCCCCCATTAAATTGCATCCTTATTCTTGTAGGTTTCCTTCTCAGAGTTTTTCACAAGTTTTGTTGAAAAGAATAATGTGTTGGGAGTATTTAGAAACATATTTTAAAAATTAACACAAGCAAGCGCTGTGTTGACCAGGAGGAATGTACATGTTTGTCAGTGAATTATAAAAGCAATTTGAAAAAGAGAGTATTTTTCAGTCTATAACATATCTGTATATAACATCTGTGGAGGGAGAAGCAGCTCTCAAATTAATCTGAACTGCTTCGGGGGACATCTTTTTAACTATCTAACTGATGAAAAGATTATATATGCATGACACTCATCCTGCTTGGTTTTGTGGTTTAACTTGATCTTAAGTGTTATGTTAGGGATATGAAGAATGTATTCAGTTTGTCATGCACTTAAAGGCCTATCTGGGATTCCTGGCTTGCACACTGGCTAAACTCTAATAGCAAATTAATTTTCTGGTTGGATTACATTGAAAAAGTGTATATTTAGTAGCCTATCTTCTGAAAGCCTGCATAGCACTTACTTTGACATCTGGTTGTTAAAAGTGTCTGAGGAAAAATCCTCTTTTTTCAGTAAGTAAAAACCCTGGGATTTTTAAAATAAGTAAACTTGTACAGTTTCAAATATTTTAATTTTGGGGGATTTTTTTGGTGTCTGTCTGTGCTACCCAAAACTACACAGGAACACTTTGAAAGCGGTTTCTCAGCCTGTAGGAGCTTACAATCACATCACAAGTGAAGAAGAGAATATTCAGTATCCTTTTGATTCTTTTCCTGAGGAAAGCAGTTCTTAATATACTTCAGTGTTGAAAATAACATCTCATCCCTGGCGTCTTTCGCCGTTGTTATGGTAACAACTGGATGTGGTGGTGGTGCACATTAGGAAAGACTCAGAGATGTTTTGATTTCATAGTATGCTTGATTTTATTGTATGAAACCTGTGTGTGTAGGAAGGTAGAAGGGTGTCGGCACACTCCTTGCAACAATCAACACTATTGGTAAAAAAGAACTATTAATTTTGGTAATGCTTCCCATCTTACTTATTGAATGGACTTCATTCTAATAAATACAAAACTTCCCTCATCAGGCAGTCAATCAAAATGCAGGCATTTGTGTGCTATTGGAAAATTGGCCTTTCAGCTTGTCCCGAACCATGGAAATTAAATCCAAAGTGTGCAGGTGGTGGTTTGTGATCTCCAAGGCCTGTTATAAAAATAGGCAAAGCTGCTAGCTGAACATGCCTGTGTTTACTTATCCCCAGAGGAGCTTCAGCTGGCATATTATATTCATGATGCCTTGCTTTCATTCCAGGGTTCAGAGTACCCAGTCTTTAAAAGGCTAAAGGGGTTGCTGGTGAAATGTGCAAGGATGGAAGGGGTGCAGCCAAGAAAGCAAAGTTGTCCAGGTCTGCATTGTTTATACTGAAGGTACATGGCAAAGGTTGCATTGGGTCCTCTGTTGCCTTTTATTTTTGGAGGGCGCAGCATCAAAATGCATGCTTGCCCTGTGAGGCTTTGGCTTTTATTCTTGCTATCTTATTCAGTCTCTGTATAGTTGTTCTGGTTCTTTTGAGAAAAAATGCACTCTTGCTGTACTTAAAAGACCAATTGTTTTTGCGGTTCCACATGTAGAGTTTCAAATGCCGTTCCAAACTGAGCTAATGACTACACCATTAAAATGCTGGTGTATCTGAAGATACAGCTTAATACTGAAAAAGGGAATTTAAAGAATTGAAAGATGATTTCTTTTTCTTTAATAGTCTACACAAATTTAGGGTTTGTATAATTTAGACACATTTTTATTTAGTCAAATATTTCTATAGCTTGAAGGATTAGGAAGGGGCTTTAATTTCGTCAGAAGTTAAGGTGCAAACAACTGAGGCTTGCCAGCAAAGTAACTGTTCACATTCTGGAATCTTCATATTGTTTGGACAAGATTTCAGCAAAATAATAAAAGGCAGAAGGAGAAGACAAGTATAGCTGCACACCCTTAACTGTGAGCATCATTTGTAAATTTCCAAATTTACTTTATTCATATGCCTAAATGCTGTAATTTTGAGTATGTCTGTGTCATTTTAGATATGTTCTCAGGATGGAGGCCTTGTAAACATGCAGATGAAACAAGTGTTGCAAAAATGTTGCCGAGAGATTTATTTCCTTGCTTTATTATTCCCCTATTTCTAGAGAGCAATAAGGGGACCCGTTTTACTGTCAAGTAATGCGAAGAATATGGGCAGCCCCACAAATAGAACTGAGGTGTCATTGTGCCCATCATCCCCAATCCAGTGGGGCCACCGGGAGGACAAACTCCCATTTTAAAACACAGCTGGCAAAAATTTGTGCAGAGGCTGGCCTGAAATGTCTGGATGTGTTATCTGTCCCGCTAATGTAATTGTAAGAAACACTGTGAAGAGAAAATATGGGCTGTCACCTCACGAGGTTTTCATGGGCATACCTGTGTGACTGTCTCACCCAGCACTCCCTACAGTCAAACATAAAACTAACAGATAATGCTCTTCTTAAATATTGTCAGCTATTAATGAAATGTTTAAGGACTTTCCACAGACTGCTGAAAGATGTTTTAACACAACACACCACTGGAGCCTGTCACTCATTGAAATCAGGAGACTGAGTCTGCATTTAGGTATACCAGTGAGAACACGTGCTTCAGCTGCACTTTAAGGGACTTTATCGGTACTGGTAATTACTAATGCTGTAGTCATGTGCAAGGGCCTGCTTGATGGATCCATGTTTCCCAGGGTAAAAGGGTGACACCATCTTCAGACACAATGCAGAAAGTATCACCTGTCACAGCAGAGCTGGATGATCTGGATGAACTTCCTTAAATCAAATGTCAACAGAAGTACAGGCTACAGCCCTGCAAATAGTCTTTGATATCTCTATTATCGTCATCTGAACGGGTTGATCGTTTTTGGAAGTTGTAGGTCAGGATTTTGCATTTGAGTTTATATTATTACTGGCCATATACTAACCTGTAAGAATTGTTACATGGTAAAGACCTTAAGGAATGGAAGATTATGAGGTGTATGTGACTCTAACAAAAATGATGAATATGTTAGAAGGTAAGGAAGATGAAAAGGAAGAAATGCTTGCCCTAATGACTATAAATGATTAGTCTTGCCTCTCAAATAGTGGCAGGAATGGATGATGGGACAGCACGGCCCATGCAGTGATCAATCCTGGGCTCCCACAAGTCCTGGTCTGGGTGCCTGTGGCCCTTCTACCATACTCTAGATCTTTAAGAGAAGAAATCCTTATCTGAAGGTGTCTGAATTAATTTTAAACAAATGAAAAAGCGAGAAATGGGAATAAAGCTACATGAAGCAAAGCAAATTTGGAAATGGTAATTGAGAGCAAGCATATGGAGAAATTTGAAAGGCTTGCAATGGTGAATGTGCCAGTAATAACTGCTCATGAAAGGAGGGAATATGAAGGGGAAATTAAAATTTTAACTGCTCAGGCATGGAATGCAAGAAGGTTCACTGCAAGAAGGGGTTAAGCTGGCAGGAATCACGAATGTTGGAGACAGAAGGACTCCCTGTAAGGCAGTGAAGTTTCCCTTGGTGATGAGATAAGAAACAGCCCCAGTGTTGTCTTGTAGCCATCCTGGAACGGGAGTGTGCAGGGCCACCTCTGGGTGGCAGATCTGGGCTGGGGCATAGAACCAAGGCTGGGCTGATGTGTCCCCTGTAATCGCTCATGGGATCAGCACTTAGGAAAAACATTTCCACAGACATCTGGAGAACCCAGGGGAAATACAGGAGGCCAGAGGGCAGCTATTCAGGGCACCACATGGCCAAGGCCAAGCCATGTCCAGAGGACAGACACCCCACAAACCCTGCAGGCTGGGCTCTGGCTGCAGCCCCAGCCCAGCCCATCACAACTCCTGCTCAGGCAGGCTCTCAGGTGGGAGCTCCAAAGCTGCCACTACAGCAAAGAGGGCGAGGACACTTCTGCATGTGGGAGAGGTGCCCAGCTGGATAACCTCCACAGCTGGGGCGCTTTGATACCTAACGCTGCTGCCTTCCCTCTTCCTCCTTGGCCAACAGCTCCTGCAGCCAACGGGACACAGCACTGCCCTGGCATTGCCTACAACTTTTCAAGACAGTTGGATTTACTGCTCAAATCTCAACTCCAAACACCTGCAGCTCTGGAAATGTCAAGCAACAACCACTAATCAGCACCTTCCTCCTCTTGCTGCTGCAGCATGCCAGGACATGGGTGCCAGGCTGTGATGTCACTGCCATGCAGCACAGGTGTCACGGTGATGTTTGAGGACTTCCCCCAGCACCTGCAGCCAGCCGGTGCCAGTTTGTGGGCACTTGCTGTTTGGCAGGACCAAGCCCAGCTTGGTCAGGGAAATGCCTACAGCTAGGCACCACTTTGGTCTAACCCTGACAAGAGGGTTTGAAAGCCATCTCCAGAATGTTAAGTAATGGCCACTCTTGTCCTTCCACCTAAGAAATGACCTGAGAAAGAACTGATTCTCTGAGCTTTTCCTGCCCTCCTCCTCTCTCCCTCTGTTGCCAAGGCTTATGGTTTGAAGACATCTCCAGGAGAGCTATCAATCACCTGCTTCTGGTCCAGATGAGCTCACTGAGTCAGGAGACTGAAATTTTCCTGCCACAGAAATACAGAATCACAGGTTGGAAGGGACTTCAGCAGTCATCTAGTCCAACCTTTCTAGGAAGAGCACAGTCTAGACAAGATGGCCCAGCACCCTGTCCAGACGACTCTTGAAGGTGTCCAATGTGGCCGAGCCAACCACTTCCCTGGGGAGATTATTCCAATGGTGACTGTCCTCACTGTGAAAAATTTACCTCTCATGTCCAATTAGAATCTCCCCAAGAGCAACTTTTGTCCATTCCCCCTTGTCCTCTCCATGTGAGTCCTTGTAAAAATGGAGTCTCCATCTTCTTTGTAGCTACCCCTTTAGTACTGGTACATGGTAATGAGATCCCCTCTGAGCCTTCTTTTCTCAAGGCAGAACAAACCTAGTTCTTCCAGCTTATCCATGTATGGCAGGCTTCCCAGTCCTTTGATCATCTTGGTGGCCCTTCTCTGGACCCCTTCCAGCCTGCCCACATCTTTTTTGTATAGCGGGGACCAGAGCTGTATACAGGACTCCAGGTGTGGCCTGACAAGTGCTGAGTAGAGCGGGATAATGACTTCCTTCTCTTTTCTGGTGATGCCCTTTTTGATGCAACCCAGCATCCCGTTGGCCTTCTTGGCCGCAGCAGCACACTGTTCGCTCATGTCGAGCTTTCTGTCCACCAGGACCCCCAGGTCCCTTTCCACAGAGCTGCTCTCCAGCCAGGTGGGTCCCAGTCTGTGCTGCACTCCTGGATTATGTTTTCTCAGGTGCATGACCTTACACTTCTTGTTGAACTTCATAAGGTTCTTGTTGGTCCACTCTTCCAGTCTATCCAGATCTCCCTGCAGAGCAGCTCTCCCTTCTGGAGTGTCTACTTCCCCACTCAATTTGGTGTCATCCGCAAACTTCATCAGGCTACACTTGATCCTGTTATCCAGATCACTTATAAAGATGTTGAATAACATTGGGCCCAATATTGATCCCTGGGGGACTCCACTAGTGACAAGTTGCCACTTTGAAAAAGAGCTATTTACCACCACCCTTTGGGTGCGGCCTGTCAGCCAGTTCCCCACCCACTGCACAGACCACTTGTCTAGGCCATAATGCATTAATTTCTCCAGCAGGAGACTGTAGGTGACTGTATCAGAGGCCTTGGAGAAGTCCAGGTAGACAATGTCCACCGCCCACCCTATGTCAACCAGGCAAGTCACTGTGTCATAGAAGGTCACCAGGTTTGTCAAGCACGATCTGCCTTTAGTGAAGCCATGTTTGCTTTTCCCAGTCACGTGCTTCAATTGACTTTTGATGGCCCCAGGAGGATTCTGTCCATAACTTTCCCAGGGATTGAAGTAAGGCTGATGGTCCTATAGTTACCTGGATCCTCCCTCGAGCCCTTCTTGTAGATAGGGGTAACATTTGCCTTCCTCCGGTCCCCTGGGACATCCCCCGTTCTCCATGATTTCTCGAAGATTATGGAGAGTGGCCTTGCAATGACGTCAGCCAGCTCTCTCAACGCTCTCGGGTGGGTGGTGTCAGGGCCCATTGATTTGTAGGGGTCAAGCTCCTGTAATAGTTCATATACTAACTCTTCCTTCACCAATGGTGGGTCGGTGTTTGGATCAATTGGTAATTTTGTTCCCAAAGCCTGGGACCCAATGGTGTTGGTAAAGACAGACGTGAAAAAAGTGTTGAGGACCTCTGCCTTTTCTGCATCATTAGTGATTGATTCTCCTTTTCCATTTAACAGTGGGCCTATGTTTTCCTTCTGTTTCTGCTTATGGTTGACGTACCTGAAGAAACCTTTCTTGTTATTTTGACATCTACAGCCAGTTTCAATTCAAGCTGGGCTTTTGCTTTTCTAACTGCATCTCTGCACACTCTGGCAATGCCCTTGCAGCTCTCAACGGATAATCCTCCACTTCTCCCTCTCTGGTGTGCTTCCCTTTTGGATTTGAGTAAACCCAGAGTTCATGGTTGAGCCAAGGGGGTCCCTTGCTCCACTTAATTCCCTTTCCTTTATAGGGGGTAAAATGGTTTTGTGCATCCAAGAGATAGTTCTTGAAGAACTCCCAGCACACTAGCACTTTTCTCTTCATGGAAGCATCCCATCGAATCCCTCCCAGCTGAGCTCTGAGTGAGGTGAAGTTTGCTTTTCTAAAATCCAGAACCCTTGTCTTAGAGCTGACCTTCAGCACACTCAGCAGGGTCCCGAACTCCACAATATTGTGGTCACTGCAGCCAAGGCTATCACTAACCGAGATATTACAAAGCAGGCTTTCTCGGTTTGTGAACAGCAAGCCCATCAGTGCCTCATTCCTGGTTGGCACATCTAACATTTGTATCGGGAAACAGTCCTCCATGCATTCCAGGAACTTGGTGGATGACATGCGAGCTGCCGTATTGTTCTTCCAGCAGGTGTCTGGGTAGTTGAAGTCACCCATCAGGACTGGGTTCTGTTGGCCAGAAGCTTGCTTTAGTGCCCCAAATATCGCTTTGTCAGCTTCGTCATCGTGGTTAGGTCAGTAGCAGATGCCCACTGTGAGGTCCTGCTTGGAGATCGCCCCTTCGACTTTAACCCAGGGACATTCAGTAGAGCAGTCACAGTCACCATGGTTGACTTAGACACACTCGAGGTTTTCCTTAACATAGAGTGCAACTCCTCCACCTCTTCTACCCTGCCTGTCTTTATGAAAGAGCCTGTAACCGTCCATTGCGATCCCGCAGTCATTTGAGGTGTCCCACCATGTTTCAGTTACTCCTATGATGTCATACCCTTCTGGGTGGGCACGGAGCTCCAGGTCCTCCTGTTTGTTTCCCAGATTTTGTGCATTTGTATGCATACACTTGAGGTGACTGCTCTTCTGTTTCATGTCTTGGGAGACAGCTAAGGAACATTTGTCACCGCACTTGTTGGCCTGACTTACTCCCCTGTTGGATGTGCTGGTATGAGCATTTCTGCAATGGATCCCACCCCCCAAGTCCTTCAGTTTAAAGCCCGCCTCACCAGGTTAGCCAGCCTACTGCTGAAGATTCCCTTACCCCTTTTGGACAGGTGGATTCCATCCCTCCCTAGCAGGTTGTAGTCATTGAAGAACACCCTATTGTCATAAAAGCCAAACCCCTCACAGTGGCACCAGCCACGTAGCCAGGAGTTGATATACATTATGCGCCTATTCCTGGCTGCTCTCTTCCCTCGAACTGCAAAATGGAGATCACTTGGGTGCCAGTATTTTTCACTTGCTCCCCCAGGGCTCAAAAGTCTTTCTTGATTTTTACCCAGGTTATGGCTCTCAGTGTCATTTATGCCTACATGAAATAGTAGCAGTGGATAGTAGTCCATTCTCTTGCTGAGTTGTGGCACCCTCTTGGCCATGTCTCGAACCTTGGCTCCTGGAAGGCAGCATACCTCTCGTGACTCCCTGTCAGGTCGGCAGACGGGTGCCTCAGTACCCTTCAACAGAGAGTCACCCACCGTGAGTACTCATTGTTTCTTTTTACAATGTCCACTGTATGTTGCTGGTACAGTTTCCCTTTGCAGGGGACTTTGCAGATCTTGCTCATGGGTGTCCTCAGTCGTTAAGGCTTCATATCTCTTTCTGATCATGATGGTGGAGGGTGCAGGCTGATGTGGAATCCTGCTTCTGTGAGTCACCAGGGTCCACAGTGCCTCATTCTCGGCGGTGTCTGCCACAGGAACATGATTCTGAAGCCACCTGTCTATCTCTGCCTCAGCTTCTCTAATACTGCGCAGCCTCTTAACCATTTCCTGCAGTTCAGCCACCTGACGTAACAGGTCATCAACCCGTGCACACCTCGTGCAGGTACCTACCTTATCGTCAGGAGAGGGGTTTGGGCAATTTCCGTAACCCACTGCCTGTACTGATGTGTCCTTTCTTACCAGACCTGTCCGGGTGGATGCATCGGGCATCTCAGGGGCTTTTGCTGTAGGAACAGTGCTTTTAGCTCTGAGGTCAGTGCCCACTATTTCGACAGAGACCAAAGCACTTCTCTGAGCTGTAGACCTACAAGCAGGCTGCGGCGTCCCTCCTGCTCGAACCGCCACGCGATCTGCTGCACCATGCCCTGTTTGCCGGTCCCGTTCACTGCGCTCCTGGTCGCTCACGCTCCCTGGGGGCTGTTTAAATCTCCCGCTGTTGCTTCTGGCAATGCCCCACACCGCATCAGCTGCACGTCAGCCTCGCTCACGAGAGCTGCCAGCTTCTGGCGGGTCCCTTTGCTCACCCTCGGCCTTCTTGGGTTCGAGGAACCGCCTTGCCTGCCCCGATCTAGCGCTGAGCAGTGGGACTTGCCCTTGCTGCCGCTGTGCTCCTCGCTGACTGAGGATGGGACCGATTCCTCCAGGATGGGACAATAGAACACCTTGTGATGCTGATCTAGCATCCATCAAGCATGAAAAGGATTTCTGAGCATGCAGCATGGAACACAGCACCAACAGAATCCATCCCATTTCTTCAGAGGCAACCTCTGGTGAAACTGATGGCTTTGCATCCCTGACCTTTCCAAAGAAGCTTTGGAAAATGCTCCAAAGCTACCAGTTTCAGTCCATTCAGTGGGTTGATGATGGCATCTGTATTGCCATTAATGAAGAAGCCTTCCATAAAGAAAGTGTTGGCATGGAGAGGACCTTGCAAAGTTTTTGAAAGTGACAGCATGAAAAGCTTCCTTCATCAGCTCCACCTCTACGGATTCACCAAAGTGCAATGTGATTCCAAAACATCTGACTCACTTAATGGATTTCTGGCAGAAGAAGCAGCACCTTCTGCTCACAGCAAGGTACGTCACTTCCCCTGCACATGAACTGACGCTCAGAATGATTCTGGCATGAGTTTCATCTTCCAGTAACCTAAGCCTTGGCAATAGAGGAGAGGAGGAGGAGGGCAGGAAATGCTCAGAGATTCAGTTCTTTTTCAGGTCATTTCTCAGGTGGAAAGACAAGGATGTCCATTGCTTAACAGAACTGTAGCATAACCTTTCAGTTAGCCTAAGTTTTAGGTTTCAAATGCCCAACAGACCTTTTCATGACCCATATTACAGTGCAGTGCTGAGTGACCAACAGGTGCTCAGCCCTGGCATCAATCCCTGTTCTAGGATTCACATGAAAGAGTACTATCAGCAAGCAATTCTCTTTCCCTTCCTGCCCTCATTTCATCTCCTGTTTTTACAGGGGAATCCCAGTCTGACTTGAGATGTTGTCCATTGGAAACTAAGTGGAAGTGACTGATCTACAAGCATTTGAATGATACCACAATTAAGCTTGGATGCTTGATTGTGAATGTGAGCTGGAGGTTGATAAATGTTATTGAGTGCTATCTCAGGCTGAGCCCTTAAAGCTGTGCAAGGGGAAAGTAAAGCTAAATTTAACCTCAAGCTGACTGACAGAAGTTACACATGAGAGGAAGGAGACTGGCCCTTGTCTCTGCTGTGGGTAGAAGGAAGAACCTTGTCCCTTCCTGAAGTGACCCTACATAACAGATATAATGGTCTGGGTGTGGGCACTGAGGAGCACGTGAGGAACAGACAGGATCTACGGGGAGCTGATCCAGCCACATACCTGCATTAGAAGCAGTGCCACCAGAACAGCATGTCAAGTATCTCTTACTGGACATGCCTTACTAAGTGGAAGTGAAGCACCCATTTGTCATCTAGACAACTTCTTTAGAGAAGAGTCATCTTCACAATACCACTGAAAGGCTGCTGAGCCTGTTGAACACTACAGATTACAGTCTGCTCTTACTATTCCATGTAGGCTCCCGTGATACTGCGATGAGGCAACTTAGAACCATCAGAGACACTATCCATCCCTTGGAGCATTGCTAAAAGGATCATGAGCCTATGTGGTCTCCTTCTCTATCCCAGTCAGAGGAAGGGGTTTAGTAAAAAGGAGACAAACTGAATAGGTGAATGCTTGGCTGTGGGGCTGGTGCTGTACTCAAGGCTTTGTCTTCTATGATTATGGATCTAACTTTGAGAAGCTGGGCCTGTTGCAAGGTGATGGGATTCAGCTGACCAAGTGGGGCAACACAATCTTTGCCAACGAGCTGGGCAGGTTTATACGGAGAGGTTTCAACTATACTTAGCAGGGGAAGGGGGTGGACTTTTGAGCAACAGAGAAAAGCCAGGGGCTGCTGATGGACTAGGAACCAAAAGGGAAACATCTGTGAAACACATAGAAGGAATTAGGGTGTCTTCCTCTAAAAAGGTGACACAAGGTCAGGGGCCCAGCTGAAGTGCCTCTATAGCAATGCACGCAGCATGGATAATAAGTAGGAAGAGCAGAAGTCATTGTGCAGCTACAAAGCTATGATCTATTGCAATCACTGAAATGGAGTGGGACAAATTGCATGACTGGAGAGCTGCAGTGAGTGGCTATAAACTGTTCAGAAAGGACAGGTGAGAATAGAAATTCCCCAACAGTTTGGTGTCAGGAGTGGGATTGCTGGACACTGGCAGAAGTTACCATACTGGAACTGGTGGGGAGACCCAATGTGGCACCAACACAAGAGGTAAGAGGTCATAATTTCAAAATCTTACTTGTATGCGGTCTTCTCCCCTTACTGTGTCTCCTGGCTGGCCATCACATCAGTGGTAAGCAAACCCCATGTTATTTATTTATATTTATATATATATATATTTATAATATAAAGAAAGGGGGAGGTTAGGGGGAAACAGAATTAAAAGGTCTTCATTTAGCCAAATGAGAGTAGGCTGAGTGGGTGATGACAAGTTGCTCAGTGTGTATTGATTTGGATAAATTAACTTCTCTTCACCATTGCCTTGAAGACAATAAATCGAGACAATAGGATGCTTGGTTTTTGTGGGACAAGGAGGTGAATGACTGCCAGCAGAAATCTACTATAGCTAGCTTACAAGATAATCAGGCAAAAATGAAAGAACAAATTGAAAAGATAAAATTAGGTGAAAATAAAAGTAAGGTTCCTTCTAAAACTTCAGCTATGGTACCTAAATCTCTCTACCCAAGCTTAGTCCCTGCTGCTACTGCACCAGTCCTGCCCCTGTACCCTGATCCTTTGGTGATGCCAGGCACCCCACCTTACTCCCCAGGTGGTGCTAGGTTAAAAGAGGGCTGAGATCCATGCAGGGATACTGAGAGGACAGGAGAGTCTAGAAGTAGTACTCAGAGAATCCACAAACGTGTGTGTGCTTGAGAATCTAGAAAGTCAGGTGTGTGTTTATGTTTTATGTACATCCTGTACATAAGTGCTGTTGACCACAACACCTTGACTGTGGCAGTCTGTGTGACCAGCAGTGTCAATATCCTGTGTATGTCCTCTGTGTGTGTCTCTGGGATACACGCTCAGCTTTCCTCCTGGGGAGCCTGCACCCAGGAAAGGGGCAGCCACAGCCCCCAGCCTGGGCAGAGACCGGCTTTTGAGCTTTATGCAGGCACCCAAACAGGACCTGTGCTAGTTAATCCTTCAGTTAATTGGAGCCATTGCCTTGAAGAGGTGTTTGGAGAACATTACATCTCCTACTGTCCTTCTAAATGGCTCAAGCTACAGGCCTTGTGACTGGGATTTGTAGTTTCAGAGATGAAGAGAGGCTTATTAAAGTAAGTACAAGACCTCCTGTAAGTAACAAATCACTTCCATCTATCAAATTGATTATGATATTGGCTATAAAGCAGCAAGAACCCTGAGAGGATTAGGTGAAGGCTGAGCTCTCTACAAATTGAATTTCCAAATTTCTAAAGAATCAGGTAGGAAAGGGAAATGTGCAGTGCAGAGGAATAGCCTCTCTTTACAGAGATTTAACCCTGCCAGGGAGCCAAGTAGTAGAATGAAGTATTACAGGGGAAATAGGTGTAATATCGGGGAACAAACATCACTCAGCTCTGTAAATAATTTACCTAATTGAAATGCACATCTCCTTAGATAAACAGCATAATATTCTGCTTATAAAAAAAAGGTGACAGGACAGAACAACACAGGGTCAGCCAGTCTAGCTGTCAGTGATGCAGGAGATCCTTGTCTCCACGGGTGCTTGGGTAGGCCCTAATCCAAGGAGATGGATGAGTGGTTTTGTTTTGTTTTAGTACCTTTTCCTCCTCCCTTGAGAATCTGTGACTCTGTTGGTGCTGTGTTCCATGCTGCATGCTCAGAAATCCTTTTCATCCTTAATGGATGCTAGAACAACATCACAAGATGTTCCTTTGTCCCATCCTGGACGGACAGGTGAAGTTAAGTCTACTCACTCAGTGAGCTTGTCTGGAGCAGAAGCAGATGATATTTCTCCTGGAGACAGTTCCCTCTCAAACCCTCTTGTCAGGGTTAGACCAAAGTGGTGCCTAGCTGTAGGCATTTCCCTGACCAAGCTGGGCTTGGTCCTGCCAAACAGCAAGTGCCCACAAACTGGCACCGGCTGGCTGCAGGTGCTGGGGGAAGTCCTCAAACATCACCGTGACACCTGTGCTGCATGGCAGTGACATCACAGCCTGGCACCCATGTCCTGGCATGCTGCAGCAGCAAGAGGAGGAAGGTGCTGATTAGTGGTTGTTGCTTGACATTTCCAGAGCTGCAGGTGTTTGGAGTTGAGATTTGAGCAGTAAATCCAACTGTCTTGAAAAGTTGTAGGCAATGCCAGGGCAGTGCTGTGTCCCGTTGGCTGCAGGAGCTGTTGGCCAAGGAGGAAGAGGGAAGGCAGCAGCGTTAGGTATCAAAGCGCCCCAGCTGTGGAGGTTATCCAGCTGGGCACCTCTCCCACATGCAGAAGTGTCCTCGCCCTCTTTGCTGTAGTGGCAGCTTTGGAGCTCCCACCTGAGAGCCTGCCTGAGCAGGAGTTGTGATGGGCTGGGCTGGGGCTGCAGCCAGAGCCCAGCCTGCAGGGTTTGTGGGGTGTCTGTCCTCTGGACATGGCTTGGCCTTGGCCATGTGGTGCCCTGAATAGCTGCCCTCTGGCCTCCTGTATTTCCCTCTGGGTTCTCCAGATGTCTGTGGAAATGCTTTTCCCAAGCCATGCAGGTGATGGGAGATCAAAATCTTTGCCCAGTTCCTCCTCTTTTCTTCTCTAGCCTAACAAGGGCTCCGTGATTTCAGTAACACTCCTTTTGTCCTGGGCTGTCACTGTACCCAGGTGATGCTCCTCGGTTTCAGCAGTCTCTCTGTGCTGCTTTGTAGGAGGAACTGGAAGTAAAACACTAAGTGTATTTTGCAATGCAAACCTCTGCCCCCCATTTCTTTGCATGACTTCCTATTATTTCATTTGATATTTAAAATTCAGAAAGCAAGACAACAGCATCATTATTATAAACCTTTTAAATAAAGAAATATCCATATGCTCTTTGCCACAATCCTGAATTTTTTTCTGACAGTCTAGCCACTACTTCAAGACCAAGTCTTAATGCTGTATTAAAACTTATTACTTTATAGTCATAATTTAATTGTAATATTAACCATATTTAAGCTCAGTAGATTTGAATCAATCTGACAATTTCTTACATCTATATTATACAATTTTCTGTGCAGTGTCTGTTTTGCTATATCAAATACTATTTCCGAATTAGTACTTTAACAATATACTCTTTGTTCAGTAAAGTGACCATAAAACTTCTATTTTGTGCTAGTTTGTTGGAAGGAAGTCCAAAGATATTGCAGGAAACTAAGGATTAAGAATAGGGTTCCAAATCTGGAGAACTACAGTTTGTTGCAAAAATAAACAGGAGTCATATTCACTTGCATTTTGAAGCACTAGCTCGGTTAATTTTGCATAAAATTCAAGCTCTTTTAAAGTTGCAGGTGCCACAAAACCTGAGGCAGCTGTTAATTTTGTCCAGAAAAAGGCCTGTCTGTGTTCACAGCGTGCTTGCTAGTCTCCTTATTAAGTAGCACAATACTCAGTTAGCAGGTACTGAAAAATGGAAGACGTCAAATAGTAGTAACTCCTCTGTCTTGCTTTCCTGTGAGGCATTGCCCTCTTCACAAGCAGCTATTCTCCCTTCTTGAGTGGTTGCAGGCAGATTCCTTGACTGCTTCCTGCAGGAGAGCTGCACATCACAGACACCTGGGAAATAGGTGGTGCTTAAGCTTGCTTTTTGTAGCTTACAAGGGTCTGGAATCAAAACTCTGTGTAACCCATCTTATTTCTGAATAATTACTGCATACCACATATGGTACTGTGCTAACGCACTTCTGGGTGGAGTGATTAAAGGGCAAAATAAATTGAGAAAAATTAAATTATGTTTGACACTATAAATAGGTAGTCAGTGATAATGCAGGTTTTCAGGAAGCAGTTGCTGTTGTGACATGGCATATCTGAGGGGGTTCCTGCATGTAATGGCATTCAGTTACATCAAAGGATCTGTTCTGTAGAGTCAACTTTAGAGGTAAACATAGGAACTTGAAGAATTCAGTGTTTTTTGCAAAAATTAAACTTGGAGGAGAGATGATTTTGTTAAGCAAAGGGAGCTGTAACAAGACTGAAGTGGTTAAGCAGCTGGTTTCCACTGCTTTGCAAGATGTATTCAGTAAAAGATTGGATACTGAATAAAAACTCTGAAAAACAATGGATTCTGACAAAGTAGCTAGAACTTGGCAGATAGTGGATTTGGTCCATTTCTAAGGTAGATAGTGCCTGAAACAATAGAGATGACTTGAGGATTTGGAATACTATGCAAAAGGAACTGTAGCATATGAGCATGGGGAGATCCAAACTGTTGTCCAGAAAAAACATATGGTCCCTTCCAATCAATAGAAGGAGGAACGCATCTTTTCCTATAGGGTGGAAAAAGCTTACATCAGTATTTGCATTTGCAAACCTCAGCAGAGTTTGCCCAGTACGGACAAAGATCGTGAACTACAATACGACGGTCATAAGGTTTCTTTTTAAGTGTAACAAGCATTTCTCTGGCAAAATGTAGAGTAGGGTATAACATATTGAGCTGTTACCCTACAGTGAATGGTGTGATTACTTTTTTTTAAAAATATCTGCTGTGCAGTGTCCAGTATCCTGACAGAACAATAGTCTTAACAATACTGAGAGAAGCCATTGACAGAAAAGGAAGGTTTATTTGGTTCCAGAGAAAAATTCTATGTCCTGTGAGGCAAGCAGTACCTGACTTCCATGAGCAAGTAGGAAACTGGGACAGATGTTATGTGAAAAGACACCGGGCAAGAGAACACTTGTTCCTAGGTAAATATGTAAAAGCCTCTGACTTCTTTCAGAGAGAGTACTTGTAAGACAGAGCCTGAGAACATCTTCCCATGGGAAAGAAGAGCTCAGCCAGGGCAGTGACAGAAATAAAAGTACAAAAGCTAAAAGGATCCAGACAGCTTCAGTTCTTAAAAAAACCCAAACCAAAACCAACCAACAACAACCCAAAAAAAAAACCCCACCAATGGAATGGATTCTCAAGCAGAGAATAGTGCAAGTTGTTGGGAGAAGGCCATAAACTCCTTGTTCTGTGTGGACTCAAGCTTGTTAAATTTCTGTTACCTACCAAGGAGAAATAAGTGGGAGAAGAGAGCCTAATGATGAATATTTGTTCTGCTTTGGAAGCTTTGTTGGGGGTTCCAGGATGTACTGCAGGGGGAATGGAGAAAGGAGAGTAAGAATTACACAACATATTTCTGTTGCAAAACATTTTCCCCAAACCAACTTGTTTTGCTTGGAAGCTAAAATAAATTCCCTCTAGATGCAACTTGATTTGACTTGAGCATGAGAATAGAATCTGCAAGGTCTAAAGGGTCCTTTGTCATGATCTCACATTGAAATATTTCCCTCTGGGAGCAGTAATACTGTTCTCTGTGATTATGCTCTCAAGTCAAAGGCATACTGTAAGGCATCTCAGATTGTTTGAGTATTTTTGGTGAATTCAGTAGGTTTGGTTATATGCATTTGAAATTGTTCTGGGCTGGGAGAGAAACACAGGGGAACCGTTCCTTTTCATAGTTTCCAGTGTGCAACACAGAGGCTTACGCTATAAAGTTTGGGAGTAGTTGGACTATTCCCAAGCCTTCTAAAACATTGGTTTGGGAATACTACAGCTTCCAGCAAGACATACTATATCTTAATGTATAATTAAACTAGGACAGTCTCTTACAGAGTGCTCTTCCGACTGTATTTTGAACAGCAAATACACTTGCACTGTACACTGTACAGTAATAATATTGATGAGAAAGTAATAAACATTTTGGATATAAGGTCCAAACTTTCAGAGGTTTGTGGAAGTCGATAGGAACACTTAATGCCTGATGTGGAGGAGATAGGTCTTAAAGCTAAAGCAAGTGGAATTTCTTGAGAATTTGATTCCCCTTGCACAAAGTCTTACCAGAATCTTAGCAGGTTACTCAAATCAAACTCCTACCAAAAAACCAAACAAATGCTAAACAAACTAAAAAGCAGAACCACCAAGCCAAACCCCCCACTAATTGCATGACACTTCTCCCCAAGTATCCCAGTTCACAGATATGCTGAGATTTCACAGCTAAACTGTAGCGAATGAAAACCTTGTTCTGAAAATCTGAAGAATCACACAGTACTATTTGAAAAAGTTGTCAACCTAATATTAACTTTGACTTCTGTGCTTTGATTTATCACTGGTAAAAGTAAAGGAATCGTAATGCCTCTTTACATTATGGAGCATCTGGATGGGAACACTAAGAAAATGTGATGGGTGACAAACACTTTCATAAAGAAATTAGTAGGAAAGTATTCAGGATAAAGAGTGGGGAATGTACTAGATTGTGAGGCTGTACAATAAATAACATGAAAATGCTGAGTGCCCTCTATTCAGTGAGCATCAGCATCCTGGACACTGAATCACTCAGCTAATTGTCTTGCAGAAAGAAATTTGATCGTGTAATTAAGGCTACTGCAATGCACAAGAGAGACAGACTTGTGTGCCTGAACCTCTTTGCTTATATCGCAACTGATACAAATGAAAAACCTGAACAGGTATATGGAACTGGAATGATAGTTTCTGTTTTCCAGTCTTGAGTCCTCCCTGGCAAAGTCTTAGATAAGGGGATCCATCTCTTTCCTCCTTTGTGGGTATTTTTGTCCAAGGGTGCTATAAAAGGTCTTCTAGATGGTGGAAGAACCTGTTGAAGACTGCAGAAGGCTCTTCTGGCATAGGAAAAGTGTGCATACCCAATATATCAGCAGAAGACTAAACCAAATTCAGGAGAATAAACCAAGTTCTGAGTGCAACTTAGAAACAGATTATACTTGCCTGCAAGAGTTAGGAAAGGAGAGATGATGAAATGGGGAGGGGATGGTGATGTTTTTGTCTGCCTAAACTGCCGGTAAGAATGTCGTATTGTCCCACAATCTTCAAAATTTGCACATAAATTATAGAAAAGTTCCTAGACAATAACCCTTTCTGCATTATTTTTCTAAACGAGGAAAGGCAGCAGTAAAGATGGCTGAAGAAAGCGGACGTGTGGTGATCCCAAGGAGTGGATCTGGGATTCTAAGAGGGATTGATGTTGCCTGTGAGGCACTGCTGTCCCCAGGTGCTATGTCACATACTAAGGATATTAGCTACTCTGACACTACCGCTTTTTGAGGATCTCTTCCTCACTTGTTTAAATTCCTTCTGAGAGCCTGTGATACAGTTCAGTGATTGAGGATCATATGAGCAAGATAATGCTGATGTCTACTGGAGTGTTTATTCTGCACTCTAGAAAGATCAAAGTATTTTGCAAGACAGCGTGCATCTTTAAACATTCTTAAGTGCAAAGGAAAAAAGCACCATACGATTCAGTTTTCTTTAAGGTACTGCTAACCCCTACTAGTAGTGAAAGCTTAGTTTTACTGCTGCATGTGGCTCTGAAGCTGTTATATTGCACTGTTTATGGTGTCATTTTTTTACAGTGACATGCTTTAATATCTACTCATCACATTGAGATCATAGTCTGAAATTATCTGAGGGCTTTTACTGTAATTTGAAATAACTTCAGATGAAATTTCTGAAAACCTATGATAGCTGTGAAAATAACAGGAAAAATTCTAATATACATTTAGTTCTAAATGTAATTATGATTCCTTGAAGAAACATCAAAACTATAATATCCAATCAACCTTGCCTTAAAATCTCTGTGGAAGAAAATAATCTTAAAGCAAGGGTTAGTAATGTTAACCACATTATCTTCACATCTACATAAGAACACAATGGGTTTCTTTTCTGAAACTTTTCTTGCTTGTAATTGCAAGTAGGGAATTTAAATACTGAATTCCAGCTTGATTGTGACCACTGTTAGAAAAATTTGGGCCTAGAGCGCAACTTTCTCTAACAAGGAAAACCAGCTCAATTTTCTACTGTATTGTTTCTGCTCGTATAGTTGATCGGCCAGCTTCATACTTCCTCGATTTTAGAGCAAAATATGTTCAGCATAGAGGTTTGGGGTTTTTTTAATATTTGGTGTGAATGATTTAGGCAGAAGAGAAGAGTGGCACTGAAATTTCCACTAGATCACAGTGTACTTATGCCATCTACTGCCTCATTTCTAGTATCACGTTTGAATTGTCTACCCAAGTGACAAATGCCACTGTGGGCAATATATAGAGATAATCTTAGCAGAGATAATGACTTGGCATGAGAAAGTGTTGTATGCTTTAAGTGATGCGTAGCTTTAAATGAGACACTGAACAACAATCAGTTGTCTTCTGTTTCTTTAATCCCATCTTCAAGTGGCAAAGCTCATAAATACTAACATAGAATGAGATCATTACTTTCTTCCTTTTCATGATTCAGTTCCTCAAGGCAGAGTTAATATCAGATTTGCAAAGAATATGTACCATAAGTTGGCAATTTAATGAGATTTAAAGGGCGATACAACACAGAGTTTGGATGCAGAAGTCACTGAGAATCAGAAGAAAAGGGAAAAGAGGCCTGCCTGAAGTATGTGACTTCCTTACTGTTGTGGTGGGTTGACCCTGGCTGGATGCCGAGTGCCCACCAAAGCCGTTCTAACACTCACCTCCTCAGCTGGACAGGGGAGAGAGAATTTAGCAAAAGGCTTGTGGGTTGAGAAAAAGGCAGGGAGAGATCACTCACCCATTACTGTCATGGGTGAAACACACTCAACCTGGGGAAAAAATAATTTATTGCCAATCAAATCAGAGCAAGGTAATGAGAAATAAAAACCAAATCTTAAAAACACCTTCCCTCACCCCTCTCTTCTTCCCAGGCTCAACTTCACTCGCAATTTTCTCTACCTCCTCTCCTCCAGCAGTGCAGGGGGACAGGGAATGGTGGTTGGGATCAGTTCATCACACGTTGTCTCTGCCGCCCCATCCTCCTCAGGGGCAGGACTCCTCACACTATTCCCCTGCTCCAGCGTGGGGTCCCTCCCACAGGAGACAGTCCTCCACAAACTTCTCCAAGGTCTCACAAGACTTGCCAGCAAACATGCTCCAGCGTGGGCTCCTCTTTCCCTGGGGCCAGAGGTCCTGCCAGGAGCCTGCTCCAGCATGAGCTTCCCATGGGGTCACAGCCTGCCTTTGGCATCCACCTGCTCCAGCGTGGGGTCCTCCACGGGCTTCAGGTGGATATCTGCTCCACCATTATCCTCCATGGGCTGCAGAGGCACAGCCTGCCTCACCGTGGTCTCTACCATGGGCTGGAGGGGAATGTCTGCTCTGGTGCCTGGAGCACCTTCTTCTTCACCAACCTTGGTGTCTGCAGGGCTGTTCCTCTCACATATTCTCATTCCTCTCTTTCAGCTGCAGTTGCACAGCAGATTTTCCCCCTTCTTAAGTATGTTATCACAGAGGCACTACCAATGTCACTGGTTGGTTCAGCTTTGGCCAGTGGTGTGTCCATCTTGGAGCTGGCTGGCATTGGCTCTATCAGACATAGGGGAAGCTTCTAGCAACTTCTCACAGAAGCCACCCCTGTAGCCCCCTGCTACCAAAACCTTACCACGCCAAGTCAGCATGACTGTAATTAAAATAATTCAGATGTATACTTTCTATACGACAGCCACTCACCTCCTTCCTCAACCTCAACTCTTTTTACTTGATTATTTGAATTAATTTTGAATTCCATTAGACAATTGGGGTGATGCTGCTTTTACCTATCTATCATAGAGGTTGGTCTAGTCTGCTGGCAAACAGGAACAGTTATAGGCACTGTTTTCTATTTCTAAAAGTCTTGGATGTTAAGACTTCTTTGTTGACATGTAAGGTAAAGCTTTCAAGCTTTAAGATCACTATTTTCCTGTTGACAATGAACCTTAAAGAGTTTATTCTAGTGTACATATGGGTTTTTGCCACATTGCTCTTTGTCCTTCTAGACTGAGCAACTTGAATTCTTTCAGCCTTTCCTGTTTTGTAAACCCCTGATTTGATTATTGCCTTCTGCAGCTGGTTCACATCTTTCTTGCACTAGTGCCCAGAACTGGGCATGACTCTCCAGCTGAGGGCAACTCTGTCACTTAAATGAGTGAAGAAATTCTCATGGGTGATAAAACCTATTCCATTATGCATTTCCCCTTGGATCAGAAAATGCACCAGTTAACTCCTAGGTCTCTTTCTGCAGGGCAGCTGTGTGTACAGTCATATGTTACCCTATGACTGTGCAGTTGATTACCTCTAAATGTAGAGCTTTGCATTTGCTCTTGTTGAGTACTGCCTAACCTCCACTGCAGAGAGTAAGAATTCAATTAGGATTTTGAATTCTAATCATGTCCTTCAACTTATTCTCTTCCAGATCCATGTTACCTGTAAATTTACTAAGCATAACTTTTAGTTCTTTCATCCAAGCTAGTAAAGAAATACTGAATAGTTCTGCATTTGGGGTAGACTTTTGTAAAACCTCACTCCCTTCCCTCTTCCGACTTGTCACTTAGCTGCTGATAATACTTTTGCTTTTTAGCTTGTCCTACATGCTGCTTTGTCTTAACTTGCTTTCTTATTTCTTGCAAGAACATAATCTGAAACAGCTTTGTAATTGAGGGTTAAAGTTGAGATATTAATACTTACTTTTTCGCCCCTGTTCAGGAGGATCTATGCCTTGTTAGAGGAAGCGAGGAAGTGACAATAGCTTAATACTACTCCATGGGGCACTTTCCCATTCAGTTTTTACCTTGTTGTGCTGCTTAAACTTTATTCTGCTTTCTAGGAAGTGGAGGTAAACTGACAGGTCTCTGAGTCCCATATTCTCCCCTTTCTTCTTTCCTGTTTTAAAGGTAGGTACTAGGTGTTTTTTCTGTCCTCTTCTCAGTTTTTGGAGCTCATTCAGATCCTTTATGAAATCTGAAAGATATCTGCTAGCTGTTCTGGAACTGCTTCCTTTGGCCTTTTGTGAGCACTGGTTTTAGGACAATAGAATGGGCTGATAAACTGCTGAGCACTGACAAGAAGGCAGGTTACTCTCCTCCCCTCTCAGCCCCAGTGTGCTGTTAGATGGACTCCACCATTCATGGAGGTGCCAGCCTCAGTATATTCAAAGGTGTATTTCAACAGCACTGCCAGCTTGAAAACATTCAGCATGCTCTTTAACCTGCAGTGGCTGGAGTTCTTACCTCTCTGTCACTGGGGCTGGTATTGTTAAGCACTGATCACATCCTGAGTGAAAAGGGAGGCAAACTGGTTTTGAATACATGATTGTGAAGTAGTACTTCCTCTCCGTTGTGCATCAAACCAGCTCTTTCAGTGGTTGTCTTCTTATTAAATTACTTACCAAATGAGTTTTATTTCTCATTAACTCTTCAAAGACAGGGCTTTCTAGATTTTCTTCTCATATTTGTTTAAATGACTTATGGTGTTAAAGAATAATCTAACCTAATTTCTACTTTGAGCTTTCTTTTGAAAGTTGAAAGGTTTGAGGTTTTGAAGTGAGTTGAAATCACTGAAAAAATGAATTAGCCAAGTTTGTGTCTCCGTAGCCTTCCTTATCTTTTCATTACACTGTGATAACTTGCACCTGTGCCCTTTAAATGTTACCAGCTTTCCTTATTTCTGTCTCTTCTTTTAGATATCCATCCCATGAGACCTCAGTGACCATGTCTGTAAGGTTATAGAAGTCTGCTTTCCTGAGGCTATTGATTTTTTTCCTGCGCTTACCTTCCTAAGGACCAGAAATGTTATTTTTATTATTATCCTCACCTAAGTTGCTCTCTACCTTTATTATCTGTCACTTCCAAACTGAGCTTCTGTCTCATATTTGTATTTAAAGGATGCCCCTATGTTTGGGAAGAACTAGCTATATCCTGCTCTGTTCCAGTGTTAAACATTGAAATTGCCTGTTATCACCAGCTCCTGCTGCCTGGATGACCCTGCTAGCACCCACAGAAAGCAACATCCAGTCTGACATTGCCAGCTGAATTTATATTAGATTTGTGCTGTGTCACCTTTCTTGTCTTCTTCTTCTGTTATTTAGCAGTTTTGAGTTACTTGGTCCCTTCCATAATTTGGGTGTAACAGCAAGTATGCACGTTTACGATATTACAATGCAACACTTTTTATTGATTTGCTTTTTGAAAAAAGATGTATTGTTCTAGATTTCACATAAAATTCATATGAATTATTCTCCAGCAGGTATCAAATAGTAATCTAAATTATTAATAGCATTCTATGCCACTGTGTTTATTCCCCACAGTTCTTGCAGCATAATATTATGAATAAAGTTGCCCATTCATTCTTTTAGGGCCCAGTGGCAGATCTGTTTGTAACAGTGACTGCATAAGCACAAAAGAATATTGCACTGGAAAAAGGGAAATACACAACTGAATTATTTCCTTGTGTTTGTTTGCAAATGGTGTTCAAAGTCATGTCTATCTTGTAGTAACTATGCAAGTAGGAATGGTGGTAGTAAGAAGGGCGGAAAAATACATATTCATGTTTCTTGCAAATTCAACTCAACAAATGAAAAAAAATAATGGAATGCTCATCTCTCTCACTGCTTCATGATTTTGATTTAAGATGACAATATTTGCAAAGTATAGTTTGCAGAGTTTGGAAATCTCATTGCATCGCCAGAACAAAAATGAAGTAAACCGGGTCCTATGGCTGCAAAAGTCACAGTGAAGATACAGGGATGAAAAAAAGTATTAAAGCATGAGACTTACAGGAGTGCCTCTGATCCTGCTATCTAATATATAGCAAACCAATTGATATAACAAAAGCAGTACTACCTTTTAACGTAGTCAAAATGTATACAGATATAGATATATTTGTACAGATATAGATACATTTGTGCATGTATAAATATATATGTATCTATCTTGACTATGTTAAAAGGTAATATTACCTTTGATTTATATCAGCCAGTCTGCCCTATGTACAAAGGGTCTGGATTCAAAGGCATCTAAAAAACCCCACAGGAGTTAGAGTTCAGAAGGGATTCTTATTTCATAGAAGCACATCTTTCTGAAAACTCTTTCCTATTTTGAAAATATTTTAATTTCTTGAAAAACCTTAGGACTATCTTTACATGGGAATGCTGTAAGCTAAAATGTATTGGAATCTGTAAAGTGAAGGAGTGGATATTCACTTGCGTAGCAGTGGAAGCATGGTGGGAAGGAAGGAATCAGTGAACAGACATTGGAGCTTTCCAATGTCTGCCAAGTGGTGTTTCCGTGGCTTCTGGGACCTGTAATCTCAAACCCCTGTAAAATAGAGGAATAAATCTGTGACTTGAAAGAGCAGAGAGGTATGTTCATACGTTAATATGTTAAATTTGTATTAAATGGAATGATAGGTCTTGTAAAGACTAACTGTAGAAAACCATTAGGACATACACTGAGAAAAAGCAAAAGCATGGGAAAAAAAAGTTGCTTTAATTGTTGATTTATGTTTCTCTTTAGCTTTGTATTGGCTTTTTCCTTGCCTTCTGAAATACTATGCTTTATTGTTTCTGCTGACTGCCAGGATATAGATCAATGAAAGCAGAGAAAACCTTAAAGAGGCTTAGGCGTATGCATCAGTAAGATGTTAGTGGCTTCAGCAGATGCAGGAATAATTTGGTTTTCCATTCATCTAGATCAAATAAAACTAGCATATTTTCTAACAAGCATGAAACATACCTGGAAACTCGCTGCATGCGCAGGCATAAGCCAATTGTTTCTAACTGGTGCTAGAAATTTTTTATTTTTAAATAAGCCTATGAGTTAAATGAGCTTTGAGGTGCTATGACCAAGGTTTACTTACTAGGCTTTATTTTAGTTCTTGTTTGTTTCCCTAGTTTTTAATTTTGCTCCACTTCAACAAGCAAGTTGTAGCTGAAAGCTTTATAGTGCTGCAATTGGGATAACAGGAGTTCGCTTTCTTTTAACACTTACTGTACATGACAGTTAGCCCTTCAGTCTGTTCACTCCTAAACACCTGCTTCATATCAAAGAGAGACAGCAGAAAGTACATACTGCTTTGTACACAAGCATGCATGGGTATGAAACCTACACTCTCACTTCTAAAACGCAGCCGGTTCTTCTCTTTGTACAAAAGTAACTTGTTGAACATCTGCATCTCTTTTTACCACTTCATGTATTTGCCTGTTGCTCTATGTATTGAGTTTTTCTGCTGGTCAGACTCTTCATTTCAAAATAGCTAGGGATGTGCGTATTTCTGCTCTCTCCACTTCAAATGTATATTGACTGGGTTTACACATGCATGTATATATATGTTTGGCTGCAGCTCTCAATGAGAATTGAATTCTGGAGTATATAGACCACTGCAGGCAGCTGAACACAAGCAGCTATTAGTTCTGTTAATACTCACTTGCAGAGAGTCCATTGCTGTTGAATGGTTTCAACAAACAATGTTCTTGCTGCTTTTACATGGAAGTTTAAATCAGTGTATCTAGCTAATCCAGTGATTTTCTTAAAATTCAGTCTCACGCTAAGGAGACGTGCTCTAAGAAAACTAACTGAACGGCTGCTATCTAGCAGTCATTTTTTATAAAGTGACTAATGTAGCACAAAGAGCAGGTCAATGATTTCAAAAGACAATAAATACAGTAAGGTGATAGGTTTATGGTTGAAGACCGTGGCGCTTTTCTTTTGTCTAGGCAATGGTTTCTTACACCATGAGCCTAGTGCTAGAAGGTTAGGAATTGAGAAATGTCTTGCTTGATCTTTTAATCAAACTGTCCTCCAGTTTAGTGGGAATTAATACAGTTGTTCCATGAGCTGAAAACAGTTTACAAGCTCACAGGCTGGTGGATCTTAAACCACTTAAGGAAAAGGTTGTCCTTTTTTTAAGCTTCACATATTGAAGCTTTAAATTCCAGCTTGTCACTTATATAGAAATAAATCTTTTCAGGTGCTCTAATGATTAAAGTTTTGGTGGTTTTGTATCAACACAACAGGGTTCATAACAGTGTGAACAGCCCTGGCTTAACAGGACATTTCAGAACTGGTCACCAATAAACTGCATTGGGCTCTGATTCCTGGGAGGGGTTTGTCTTGAAGGGAAAGGCACGTCCATTTCCAAAGAATTCAGATGAAACTTTACTCCAGTTTAGACTGTGCTTGAAACTTGAAAAGTAAAATGGACAACTTCCTAAATTTCTGGGCCATGTGTCAAAACTGTCTCTTGGACAAGTGACACAGTATGGGGTTATGATTGTGCTTGAATTCTCTTCCTGGGGATGAAGGAGAGCATACTAGGCATTCAGTACATCCAAATACCCTTACTTTGCCTTCCTTCTGAAAGTTGCCACTAAAAAGTGGAGGGCTTGGGATGGCAGTACTTGAAAGTTTGTAGTCCATAGCTGCTCTCTCTCTGTGTGGCTTCTTAGCTGACAAGGATAAGGAACTTGCTAGATGGTTGCATCCAGACAGTAGTGGTCAATGGCTCCATGTCCAGGTGGAGACTAGTGACAAGTGGTGTCCCTCAAGGGCCCATACTGGCACCCATACTATTTAATATCTTAATCAATGACATAGGCAGTGGGATCGAGTGCACCCTCAGCAAGTTTGCAGATGACACCAAACTGAGTGGTGTAGCTGACACACCAGAAGGACGGGACATCACCCAGAGAGATCTAGACAAGCTGGAGAGGTAGGCCTGTGAGAACATCATGAGGTTCAACAAGGCCAAGAACAAGGTCCTGCACCTGGGTTGGGGCAACCCATGGTATCAATACAGGCTGGGGGGATGAAGGGATTGAGAGGAGCCCTGCGGAGAAGGATTTGGGCGTGCTGGTGAACGAAAAGCTGGACATGGGCCAACAATGTGCGCTTGCAGCCCAGAAGACCAACTGTATCCTGGGCTGCATCAAACGAAGCATGGCCAGCCAGCAGGTCGAGGGAGGTGACCCTGCCCCTCTACTCCACTCTGGTGAGACCCCACCTGGAGCCCTGCATCCAGCTCTGGAGCCCTCAGCAACAAGAAGGACATGGAGCTGTTGGAGTGGGTCCAGAGGAGACCACAAAAATGACCTGAGGGCTGGAGCACCTGTGCTACGAGGACAGGCTGAGAGAGTCGGGGCTGTCCAGCCTGGAGAAGAGAAGGCTGCGGGGAGACCTTATTGCAGCCTTCCAGTACTTAAAGGGAGACTATGGGAAAGATGAGGGCAACCTCTTTAGCAAGGCCTGTTATGACAGGCCAAGGGGTAATGGCTTTAAACTAAAGGACTGTAGATTTAGAGTGGTTATAGGGAAAAATATTTTACAATGAGGGTAGTGAAACACTGGCCCAGGTTGCCCAGAGAGGTAGTGCAGGCCTCACCCCTAGGAACATTCAAAGCCAGGTTGGACGGGGCTCTGGGCAACCTGATCTAGTTGAAGATGTCCCTGCTCACTGCAGGGGGGTTGGACTAGATGACCTCTAAAGGTCCCTTCCAACCTAAACCATTCTATGATTCTATTCTATGATTCTATGACAAGCAGGAAGCTTTGATCAATCAAAAAGACTGAAATACAGAAATGCAATCAAATGGAAGTGAAATGATCTGAACTTGATCATTTTACTGGTTATTTTATTTTCTATTTTATTTTCTATATTTATTTTCTATGCTTTCTAGTGTAAAGAGTATTTTGTTGGTGCTCAGGGGAATGGAGAAGAAGAGCCAAGTGGGTAGAGTTATTACCCAATCATGATACAGGGGTATAAGTAACTTTAACAGTTATTTACCATCACAGAGCTTTCTTTTTCACTTTGATGAAGTTATTGCTAAGCTATTTGGTTGTTGTTTGTGGGTGTTCCAGGAAAAGCAGCAACAGAAAACATAGCATAGCATCCCTGTTTTCTGGATGAACTCTTGAGCTGATTATTTTTTCTTTGATGTTGGTTATTTTTATGTCTGAATCTGTCTTCTGGTGCTGACAGCCAAATAGTGACAGGATCAAATGCTGAAAAGTTAAACAAATATTCTGTAAAATCTAGTAGACCTTTAACTTGTGGATGAGTGCTGTCCACTTACTGGCTTTTTACTTGTCTGATCTGTCTCTGATATTGTTTAAAAGCAACTTGGCTGAACACCTGCATATCAGCTAATCATTCACAGAGTCTTCATCTGATCATGCCTAGAGACAAAACCACTCTAATTCTTGCTGGCGTGGTAAAGGTGAAGAGAGTGAAATGTAGTAAATGTACTTTAAAGCTACTAAAGGTTGTCTGAGCTTGGAAGAAAATATTCTTTTAATTAAAGTAACCATGTTGGATTTTTAGACAGCCAGTTTAAATAAAACTTCCTTTTTGCCTTGTGGGAAAAAATGGAATAAGCAAAGTCTTTCGGTTTGTTTCTCTAAAGTGTACAGACAATTTTTGTAGTCTGAAAAAACAAAGTGAAATTATAGCAGTAGGAAAGTGAGATGCTACTACAATATGTGCTCAACCTACATTGTGTAGTTCTCCCTTGTGACAAAAGTGACCAGATCATAGGAAAATGTGGATGAGCAGTAAGAGAGAGGGCTTGGCCATACAAACTAGCTGCTGTATTATTCTAAACTTATTTGAGCACTGTGGACAGTAGACAGTTTGTACTTCACCTAAAACAGCCTGATGACCTATAATGGCTAGGATTTGATTCCTGTAATCTGAATTTACTTAACAAGATAATTAAATATCTAAAGTCTGTTCATTTAGAGGCTAGAATAGATTATCTCTCCACATTTGCAGATTTCTGCCCTTCTATTTGTATGCATGGCTGTATGTTCTTAAATTTTTTGTTACAGCTTTTCCTTCAAATCTCATATCTTAGCTTTTGCCGTAGCAATTAGGACTGTGAAGAGCTTTTCATTGTCCTAGGAACTGAGAGAAAAGAAATTATGAAATGCTGAGTAAGACAAAATGGGTTTAGTCCTCATTGCAGTGTAGAAAAGCACTCAGAAAAGTTAATTAAGCTCAGGAAATAGACAGCAAGATAATTAAGATTAGGCATAATTTTACACGGCAGGCATTCTGTGATGTTTTCCAAGAGACTAAAGGGACATCATGTAGAGAAACGCCAGGCTTTCAGTCAGACTCTTGAAAGATCATTACAGCTGATGTTAAACAGCAAGACAGACTAATATGGTGGGTTATATGTTTTCTTTTACACTCCTTTAAAAGTAAAATTGTGCCATAAATGTAAACAAGGACTAAATACACAGTTTATTATTACTGGCAGTGAGGTATCTAAGTGAATCTGTTGTTGAAAAACAATAAACATGAACACAATGTTTTTGTGTTCATAACAAAAATGCATTTGTTATTTCCTCTGCCAGACTGAAGTCCACTATGCTGTACTGCAGTTTATTTATGTTCTAGAAAACTACTGAGAAGGGTCTTTTGTTTAAATCAGGCATGCAGTGTTCATTTTCCTACCATTGGGGGCCTCAGACGTATTTTGTAGTATTCCATGTGCTGGCAGTGTAGCTTCCTAGTACTGTCAGAAAAAGAAAATCCATACAGAGGTGACACAAAACCTAATTACCCTCTTATGCACTTCAAAATTTTATTACTAGGTACACTAGAAATCTTAGCAATGAAAATGAGGAACCAATTACATGGAACTGTGGATTCTGGTTATTTGTTCTTTGAAATGCTTCTACTAGTTCTGTGCATAGCAAATAGGTCTCGCTTCTTATTAAGCTCAAATCAATTGTTTAGATACCAGTGCTTTATTCTGTATGCCTGGGCTCATACACCAGAACCGTCAAAACCTTCTGTATTCTGGATAATCGATCCTAGGAAATATTTTGTAGTTTTTTAAAAATTTTTCATCCACTAGCATTTGATTATATCGATTCTGTGTTTTCTTGTGTAAATGGAGGTCTTGGTTATTTTTGTATACATGTGCCCTTCCTAGGAAAAGAAGTAAGCTGATGGAGAGTGGGGTTTTTGGTTGATTTAAAAAAAAATAACTAGACTCTCTAAAGCTGTATATAGTAGAAGTTATTTTCCTTCATATCTCCGCAGTGAGTAACAGTAAAATGCACATAAACATCTGTAAAAATTAGTTTTATTAATAAGTTTGAATACATAAGAGGTTGAAGAAATTGTAAGATGATGTTGAAAATAAGGAGGTTTAATACCTGGTGCATGTGTGTCAAACAAACAAACACCAAAAACCAAACAACCCTCAGGATGATGAAATCCTGTCTGTGATGCCAGTATTGTGGCATGGATGTAGATTAAATAATCAAATAATCTTCTCAGACATGGCAGATTCATAATACTACTTTTTCTTACAGCTTATGTTCCTGGGTTCATGGTTACATGTAAATTTTAGCTGTCATACTAAAAATATTTGTAGTTCTCAGTCTTTAGAGAAAACCTTGAAAACATGACTGAAACTATTTCTTAAAGGAAGCAAGTGTTTCTTTGGCAAAGGCACCCATCTGGCCTTTCAATACTTACAGGGGGCTTGTAAGAAAGATGGGGACAGACTTTTTAATAGGGCCTGTAGTGGTAGGACAAGGGGTAATGGCTCTAAACTAAAAGAGGGGAAATTCAGACTAAATATTAGGAAGACATTTTTTATGATGAGGGTGGTGAAACACAGGCCCAGGTTGCCTAGAGAGGTAGCAGAGGCCCCATCCCTGGAAACATTCAAGGTCAGGCTGGACGGGGCTCTGGGCAACCTGATCCAGTGGAAAATGTCCCTGCTCGCTGCAGGGGGATTGGACTAGATGACCTCTAAAGATCCCTTCCAACCCAAAATTCTATGATTTTATGACTATGTTTTAAAATCTTTTTGCTCCAATGTAATTGCAAAGTCTTTTTCTTGCTAAATGCCCAATTCATAATTACTTAAGATTAGTGTTACCATACTGTTTACTTGAGAGTAAAGGTATTTCACATGGAGGTAGTTAAGTGACCAGTTCTTGCAGTTAGTTTACTAGTTGTGGGTGATCGATCTAAATAAATCTGGGTTTGAAATAAAAGAAAGATCAGCAGGATTACTGGAGATGAGTTGAATCAAAGTGTTTCATTCTGAGAACTACTTATCTGAAGTACTCCATAGCATATTCAGTTGCTGAAACTTAGTACATTATCTGTCATTTTAATTAAGAAGTCTTTTATTCCAATATTGCAAAAATGAAGTATTATGTTTAGTATCAACCTAGTACAGAACATTTGAAATGACTGTGTTCTCAGCTTCTCAGAGACAAAGAAAGATCAACAGATGCTGTATTTCTTAAAGAACCCAAGTCTTAATTCATTTTAACTTGTGAAGCAAAAAGCTCTACCAGCAAGCTCTCTGAAAATTTATTTGGTGTCCTGGAAGTCAATGGTCTTATTTTTATAGGATTGACTATATCCTTTGTATAAAATAAAATGAGTGGTCTTAAGCGTTAAAAATGGAACTGAACCTTAACTATTCTACTGGACCAGCTCCTCTACAAAACAAAGTCTTCATATGTTGCCAGCTGTGCATCGAACAACACAAGCCTCTTTGATTGCTCTGTGCCTTGAAATCCTGCTGAAAGCCCTGGATCCTTTCCTTCACTCATTTTGGCTATTTGTTAAGTTCATTGTTCTCCTCCTGAGACCCTCCTTGCTTTGGACGTTATAAGCAAACTGGTTTAGAAGGTGCAATATGATTCTCCAGAGTAGCTGTGTTGAAAGCCAAAACATGTTTGTTGTCAGAAACAGTGCTGCTAAGGCAAATGTGCTCACTGCTGAAGTGCAAAATAAGTATACGAGGCTAGTGCAGCAGTTCTGGTTTTCCTATATGTCCTCTGGGTGTTAATATTTTAAGGTCCTTTATACATATCTATTACACACCCTCTCATCAGGTAGCTGATTATTGCAATATCTCTTTTGCCCTGTTTATACAAGGGGACATAACTAAATGCAGCTACTCTGCCTTTCTTACATATATTGTGTTTTCTCATTATGTTAAAAATTATGTTGTTATCACTATCTTCATTCTTTTAAACTCAACATTCAACCTCCTCCCTCTATTTGACAACTAACTTTTTCCCCTCTGAATTTGAAAGCTTTTCTTTGCTTCATCCAATGTTGGGACATAAATTGTATTTTGTGGGTGATTTGAAGTTGGACTCTTCTTTCAGTAGATTGTCTTACTCTTTTTTTGTGAGTATGTGTCGTGGTTTAGCCGGTAGCTCAGCCCCACACAGCCGCTCGCTCACTCCCCCACCGGTAGATGGGGGAGAGAATCAGGAGGGTAACGCTCGTGGGTTGGGATAAGAACAGTTTAATAATTAAAATTAAAAGAAACAACAACAGAAATGCAATGTAAAGGAGAACAACAAGAGGCGCAAAGCCCCGGGGGAGGGGGGAAGGGAGGGGGGAGGGGAACAAACCGCCGAAACAAACCGCACGCGCCGCAGCCGCTCGCTGACCCGACGCCACGCCCGAGCTGCAACTGCCCCCCCCTTAATATACTGGTCACGGTGTCACATGGTATGGAATGAACGTGCCATTGGCCAGTCGGGGTCAGCCGCCCCCGCCATGGCCCCGCCCCTCCCAGCCCCTCCCCCCGCCACGCGGCAGAGCGCGGGAAGCTGGAAAGGTAGCCAGCCCCCTCACAGTGAGGAGAATTAACCCCTTCTCAGCCAAAACCAGCACATTATGTAGTGTTTTTGAGGATGCCTTCAATGATGCTAGCTACTTACTAGTGTGGATGCTTTACCTGGTTGGTGATCAAATATTGGACACTCAGCGTATTTCACAGATGCTTGTGTTCATAGTGAGTGGATGTATTTGTGGTTTTGGAAAAATATGTACCCATTCACTTAAATCAAAACCAAATAAACCCAAACACACAGAGTTTTCTGTTTCACATATGCAGCTCTTCTCCAGAACATGATTTACCCTGAGAAAATGGTTTTCTCCTCACAGGGTCCCTGGGAGGTTTTGTCTCACCGTTATGGTACAATCTAGATGTCTGACTCTGATTTTGTGTCCTGCTGCAGATATCAAGGCCTGCATCTTGGCACTGAATGTTTTATTGAAACATTGTTAATGGGATTTTTTGGCAGGTATTTCTTTCAAGGGTGGCTTAACATATTTATTTGCTTCATGCAGCTGTTAGGAGGCTAAAATTTTAGCTGCTTGACCCTGCTTTGGCTTTTGGCTGGCTGTGGAACTGTGATAGAGTGATCTGACTGAATTGCTGGCAAAGAGGTGTAAACAAGCTGCTAGTGAACAGTCATCTCTTGTCAAAACCACCTTGTTCCTGAAGTGTTGCAAACACATGTCTTTGGTTTGTACAGAGAACATCTGCAGGATACCCTCTTGCTGAAAGTCTGAGTGAAGCCTATGCTGTGGTAACCTCCATGCTTGTCCTGGTTTCAGCTGGGATAGAGTTAATTTTCTTCCTAGTAGCTGGTATAGTGCTGTGTTTTGGATTTAGTACAAGAATAATGTTGATAACACATTGGTGTTTTAGTTACTGCTGAGCAGCACTTACACTAAGTTAAGACCTTTTCAGCTTCTCATACTGCCCTACCAATGAGGAGGCTGAGAGCACAATGAGCACAAGAAGCTGGGAGGGGGCACAGCCAGGACAGCTGACCCCTACTGGCCAAAGGGGTATTCCATACCGTATAACACTATGCTGATAAAAAACTGGGGAGGTTGGCCAGGGGAGTAGGGCTGCTGCTCGGGGACTGGCTGGGCATTGGTCAGTGGGTGGTGAGCAATTGCATTATGAATCACTTCTTCTGTATATTCTTTTATTATTATTTTCTTTTCCTTTTCGGTCCTAATAAATTCTCTTTATCTCAACCCATGACTTTTACCTTTTTTGCGATTCTCACCCCCATCCCACTGTAGGGGTGACCGAACAGGTGTGTGGTGTTGAGCTGCCTGCTGGGTTGGATCATGATAGTTCTTTTTGACACCCAACGTGGGGCTTGAAGCATTGAGATAACAACAAATCTGACCAGACTGTGTTAAAAGGAATTTATTATAAGCATTCATTATTAGGTGAATAATTGCTGGTCACAATGCTGATTTATTTGCTTTCAGAGTTGTTGTGCATGTTCTCAAAGTTGTGCTGGGTAACACCTTCCTTGCTGTATATGTTCCCTCTTGTGCTGTTTATCACCGCAGGGAGCTGGGTCAAGGTTATCATTTTGCTGTACTTTGTAACACTGGCTTATGATAAAATTGCTTGTTGTGAGACTAATCTGGTATTTGTACTCAGCATTGCCATGACCTCTGTACTTTGGGAATAATCTCTCAGAAATTATTAATTATTACATTTTGTACCTGTTCTCCTCAGAGAGCCAATCTCTGGGGTAGAAAAAGGGGGAAACTTTCCCCTGCTCCTTTACCTTCTCCTTCTCCTCCAGACTAGTTACTATAGCTCTTTAGAATTTTTAATATCCTTGGAATGTTCAAACCAGCATGTTCCTATTGCTATATCTCCTGAACGTGTTTCAGGTCTTGCTTAAAGTTAAGCAACGATTTAAGAATAACACCCTGAAATCTGCCCCAAGGCTGGATAGTTATGAGTGGCAGGGTGTGTGGGAGTGTGGGGGCAAGTACCTAGGACAGTGGGCACCTCCAATGTTTTGGAACTGAAGAAGTGCAGAACCCTGAAAAATGAGTAAAATATTTGGAAAAAGTATGGTGTCACCCTAGCAATTCCAGAGAGACACAAATCACTGCGTGGTGCTGGGGACTGGCCCATTCGTACCAAGCCCTGTTCAACACTATTCAGTACCTGCAAGGGGAAGAAAAGGTCTCTGGATCTGATGACAAAACAACAGGCACTGCAGCTACTCCAACCCCTGAGACAGGCACTGCAACTACTCCAAGCCTTGTGACAGTCACCCTCATGGCTGAGCCAGAGAACCAACCCCGCCAATATGAGTTGCCCCTATACACAACAAGAAATACTGGAAGCAAAAGTCAGCTCTTTTAATAAGGGAAGAAACTCCTATTTAGAAAAGGAAGGAGTGGATGAGACAGGCTACTCCGAAACAGGGCCATCATGAGAAGAGGAGGAGGAAGAGGCAGAACTCATAAACACAGCAGTAAACACCCCATCAACCCTGTGACAGGCACTGCAGCTGCTCCAACCTCAGTGATAGGCACTGTCGCTGAACCAGAGAACCAACCCATGCTGGTATCAGTAGACCCTAAACACAACAAGAAATACTGGAAGTGAAAGTCATCAGGGATACGTGATGGCAGGGCCATCATGAGAAGAGGAGGAGGAATAGGCAGAACTCATAAACGAGGCGGTAACCACCTGATCCCTAACCCTGAGTGAGCTGCAAGATATGCAAATGGATTTCAGCCATGGTCCAGGTGAGAACATTGTCACCTGGCTGCTCCAATGTTGGGATAATGGGGCCAGTAGCCTGAAAGTAGAGGGTAGGGAAGTCAAACAGCTGGGATCCCTTTCTAGGGAAGGGGGCATTCACAAAGTGATTGGGAAAGGGGCACAAGTCCTCATCTCTGGAGATGACTCCTGTCAGGCAGGAAGGAAAGATTATCCCTCCAAGGAAGATGTTATATGTCACCCAGTCAAGTGAACCACCATGAAGAGAGGTATCCACTACCTGAGGGAACTAGTCATGCTGGAGGTGATTTATGATGACCCGGACAATGAGCAGTTGTCCAAAGATCCAGATGAAGGCAAATGCACATGACCCACGTGGCAGAAGTTTGTAGGGAGCGTACCATCATGGTAGGCCAATTCATTGAGAGTAATGATCTGGAAAGACGGAGAGGGACAAACGGTGGATGAATTGGTGGGCCAACTCTAGCAACACAAAGAAAGTCTCTCTCCTTCCCTGTGGGCCTCTGTCTACACTGTGGGTAAACTGTTCTGGGAATTCCAGCAATTCAAAGAGGATATCATAGAATCATTGAATCAAAGAATGTCCAGAGTTGGAAAGGGCCCACAAGGATCATTGAGTCCAGCTGCTGGCCCTGCACAGGACAACCCCAGAACTCACACCATGGGTGTGAGGGCTTTGTCCAAATGCTTCTTGAATAATGTCAGGCTTGGTGCTGTGATGCCTCCCTGGGGAGCCTGTTCCAGTGCTCTGCTGCTCCTTGGGTGAAGAACCTTTCCCTAATACCCAACTTAAACCTCCCCTGGCACATCTTCCTGCCATTCCCTCGGGTCCTGTCATCGGACACCAGAGAGAAGAGATCAGCACCTGCCCCTCCTCCTCCCCTTGTGAGGAAGCTACAGACCACCATGAGGTCTGCCCTCAGTGTCCTCTTCTCCAGGCCGAACAAACCAAGTGACTTCAGCTGCTCCTCATGTAACTTTTCCTCTAAGCTTTTCACCAACTTTGTGTCCCTCCTGTGGACACTCTCCAGTAGCTTTATATCCCTAATGTACTGTGGTGCCCAAACCTGCCCACAGCACTGGAGGTGAGGCCGCCCCAGCGCAGAGCAGAGCGGGACAATCCCCTCCCTCGCCCGGCTGCAATGCAGGGCTTGATGCACCCCAGGGCACGGTTGGCCCTCTTGGCTGCCAGGGCACGCTGTTGGCTCATGTCCAACTTGCTGTTGACCAGAACCCCCAGGTCCCTCTCTGTGGGGCAGCTCTCCAGCCTCTTGTTCCCTGTTCTGTGTGTACAGCCAGGGGTTGCCGTGCCCCAGGTGTAAAATCCAACACTTGCTTTTGTTAAACTTCATCGGTTGGTGATTACCCAGCTCTCTCTGCAGGGCCTCTCTGCCCTTGAGAGTCGCAATGGCTCCTCCCAATTTTGTGTCATCAACAAACTTAATTAGTATTCCTTCAAGTCCTGCATCCAAGTCATTTATGAAGACACTAAAGAGTACTGGCCCTAAGATGAATCCCTGCGGAACGCCACTAATGACTGGCCACCAGACTGATGTAACCCTATTTACCATGACACTTTCAGCCAGACCCATCAGCCAATTGCTCACCCACTGCATTATGTGTTTATCCAGCTGTGTGCTGGGCATTTTGTCCAGTGAGAGACAGTATCAAAATACATCCTGCTCCCCACGTGTATGGACCAGTATCTCAGCTATTAGGAGTAAGCATCCCTCTGCTCAAGGCAAGATATAGAAGGTACACATCATGGGCCACACTGTGGTTTTATCTGTGTGACCACAGAGAGGACATGAGGAAGTGGGATGGAAAATCTACCTTGACTCTAGGGGCATGGGTACATAAGTTGCAAGGAAAAACAATCACAGAAGGGGATTCTTCTGGGAAATTGCGGCTCCAGGTTCCAGTGGGCAGTTCCCCAGACAGAGTAGAAGGGCTGATCTTACTTCTCAATTTAATGAAGAGAGTTCTGACTCGTATTCACAAGAAGCAAGTGATGAATACTATGACCAAGACTAGAAGGGTCATGCCTCCAGCCAGGTGGAGGAAGGGGAAAACCAGGTTTACTGGCCTGTGTGGATCTGATGGCCTGGCCCATCAGACTCACAAGGGAATAAGGCTTTAGTGGACACTGGTACACAGTGCACCCTAATGCCATCAAGCTATACAGGGGCAGAACCCATCAGCATTGCTGGAGTGGCAGGGGGATATCAAGAGCTAACTGTGTTGGAGGCCGAAGTGAGCCTTACGGGGAATGAGTGGCAAAAACACTCCATCATGACTGGCCCAGAGGCTCCGTGCATCCTTGGTATAGACTACCTCAGGAGAGGGTATTTCGAGGACCCAAAAGGGTACAGGTGGGCTTTTGATGTAGCTGCCTTGGAGATGGAGAGAATTAAGCAGCTGTCTACCTTGCCCGGTCTCTCAAAGGACCCTTCTATTGTGGGGTTGCTGAGGGTCAAAGAACAACAGGTGCTGATCACCACAACAGTGCACCGGCGGTAATTTCGCACCAACCGAGACTCCCTGATTCCCATCCATGAGCTGATTAAGTGACTGGAGAGCCAAGGAGTGATCAGCAGGACTTGCTCACCCTTTAACAGCCTTTAATCAATAGTGTTTTTTCTGTGGTGGTGACAAAGGTGGTCATGATCAACCTTGCCTAATCCTCTCAGGCAGAGGCTGTTATCCTCACAACAGAGTCAACTGAAATGAACATATATACTCCCTCTGTTATGTCTGTGCCTCTAAGGTTGTGACGTATAGTTGACAAAATTTGTGAGGGTGAGGGCAGTGACCGTATCACTTGGGGATGCCTGGATCCTGCCTCAGGGCTAGCTGAACATGAACCAGTTCCTGAATGCTGTGGGTTCCTACATTCTTTCAAATCATATTTGAAATCAAATCAGCGGTAGTTTATCTTAGCATGCTGGGTAGTTCCCTGCTGACGTTCATATTTTGACTTAATAGGTTGCAAGTTAAAACATGGAATTTTGTGTTTAGTGGCCGAGAAGTAGATTTGTATTTCTTTCTGTTTTGCTCATTTGCCATGCTGTTCTTTCTTACAGAGCCTTAGCAAGGTCCATCAGCCAATGAAGTACTCCCCTTCCCTCTCCCCAAAAGTAGGAATGCTCTCAATTTCCAAGAAACATTTGGCTCCTGCTGCTTGCACTGTGCTGCCTGGAATGTGTCACCAACTGCTCGCTGTATGCTGAATATCTTTGGTCATGCTTGGCAAATGTCTGTAGTAGGCTTGACTCGAAAGTGAAATGCAGCCAGAGCTGGTCGTCTGTTCCCAAATAGCTGAAAAGTATTTCACAGAGTTCTGTATCTCAAAGACTTCAATGCTTTAACATACAGTGACAGTTTTCTTAGTTGCTGATCTTGATAGTTCAGGACATTCAATAGCTGGTCTTTGTTAGAATATGAGATGCAAATAATCTTATAATCTTAGTTTCTGCTCAGTCTTTTTTTGTTGATGGGTTTTTTGTTTGTTTTGGCTTTGTTCTCTCAGAAGCCATGGAACTAGTTCAGTTCATCTGCTTTATCTGTGTTTTCTGTTCTCCCAGGTGGTCCAGATTCTTTTGGCCTGCTGCAGAACAGTTTTAGTTACAGAGTCAGCAGTGTTTGTCTCTGGTGCTTTTTACTGTGGCAAATCTTGGGAACTGAGAATGCTACTTTTTCAGACAATTACTGAAAGATTTCTTTGGGCCACTCTTTTGTGACTTTTAAAAACTGGCTTAAACTCACATATTTTCTTAATCTCACAGACACTGGCTCATCTGTTCATGGCTCTCATTCCCCATTTTCTAATATGTCTTTGGCACTAATGACTTACAGAAGTTACCCACAGTGCCCTCTTTTTCTGTTTGCTCTATTCCAATACTCTAACATCACAGAAGTAATCAGTGAACTGGTTGCTGTATTGCTTAAGGTGTTTTAATCTGGTCTAGTGTGTTCATGGAGACAATGCTCTGGTCCCGTGAATATATCATAATAATCTGTAACATCTTTGTAGAGAAGCCAGTGGATATTAGGGGCCCTGGCAGAATGTTAGTGCTGGTGGCTTTGCTTACGTGTCTATCTATTGTATGGTTTATGTGCTTTTTCTCCTGCCTAAAATTTTAGCGTTTAATTTTTTTTTCCAGAATTTTGTTTATAATTTTCATAGTCCTAATGCTGCCTTTGTAAGACTGAATAATTTTATCTTTGGCTGCAACTGTTTCCCCTCTTACATAGCTCTTGTTGTAGCTTCACAGGTTTGCTTGTGCCCCACTGTCTATTTGGCATTCAATTAACTGTTTGCCTGCTGCTGCCTTGTGTTTGCATCTGATGCTACTCCAAGTTCTACAAACCACTTATTTGTGCTATTTTGCATTGCGTTAAAGTTATGAAGTGCAGAAACTTTCCTCCAAGATGCTGTTTTGCTTTCACAGTGTGTGTATCTTTTTCTTTGCTTGCAAGTTTTAGCACAGTGACGCAGCTACCACGTGGTCCACTAGGCAGGTCATTTTCCACTTTCTTTATGACATCTTATGCTGTTCATTATGTTCATGTCTGTAGTTTTACATTTATGCACTTCCTTTTGCATAGCTTCTGCCTTATTTTTGCTTTTCCTGCATGATTAATGCATCTCCTCTGCTTGTGTGCTTTATGCTGTCAAGAAATGGTTTTTCTCACCCTTTTTGTGAGTAAAAAGTGTTCTTGGTACTCTAATAGTCTGTGTATTTCTTCCTGGTCTGATCCAGATATTCCAGTTATGAGTATCTTTTCTTTTGTTTTCCTTTTTTTTCCCAATTCAGTGGAATTTTCACTGCAGTATTTCAAACTGTTTAATCCATAGCCCCTTTTTATTTGCCTTCTTGATGAAAGGAATCTGTGCTGATCCAGCTATGTTCTCCTCTTGTTTCTTGTCTCAAAACTCTCCAAATTTTACACATACGAAGGATCATTACTACTTTGTCAAAACTTTTTCAGTGTTCAAACTTAAAAGAAAAAACTTCAAAGACATTGTAACAATTGGGGCTTTGTTCTTTTTTCTGTGTAATCATTACTTAGCACGTTTTATTGGGAAGCGGTAAATCTTATGCTGCCAGCAAACTGAAATACTAGATTTCTTTGCTTTCCTATCACAGGCACTAAAATTGTTCTTATGATTGTTTTTCTGGGCCAAGCTGCAGACCTGAGATGTCATGGACTTCCTCCAAATTAGAGACATTTCTGTTTTTCTTGCATTTCTAGCAAAGAAAAAATACAGCTTAATGGTGCTCTTGGGGGCTGTTTTTAGGTAGAAAAACAATTGTTGTGAAGAAAGAAATCAATAGAGTGTTCAACTCCTGTCTTAATTTCCTGAAATGAGACGGGTAATCCAGTAAAAGTATATACTTTCCTGAGAATTTATTTGCATATATTTACGTTTAAAACGCAGTATTCTTGAAAGCTCTCTAATGCATAAGAAAAATAAAGCTGAGAAAGTACATAAAGATCAGGAAGAAGAAATGTAAACTCAATCAGTGTCAACATCCTTTTGTCTGGAGTTCAATAAACATTTTATAATATGTTACACTTTGTCATCAACTTCTTGTTTGATTTCCACCCTGAAGTTAAAAGTTGGAAGGAGCACCACTGTTACCAAAGGGTTTTTTTTGTTTGTTTGGTGGTTTTTTGACTCTTTTCTGACTGTATTTTTTAAACTTTAAGCAAAAATATGTAAGTGTGAATGATTGTTCAAAAAAAGTAAAAACTTACAGAAACACCGTGACTTCTTCACGCAACATGATCACACCTCTGGTTAATAAAACTTATAATTTTAACTTATTTTTTCTATATATTCATAGTGTTGTTGTTACTGAAATGATAGCTTCTGTGTGTGTGTGTGTGTGTGTCTTTTTAAGAATAAAGAGTGCAACATCAACATAATATCAGAGAAAACCTTTAATATAATGAGTTTCAATAAGAAGTTATTCTACTTCTGAGCTGTATGAAATCAATCATCATGAAGCTTCCATACTTAAATATTAGCAGTGTGGCTTATCCTTTTAAAACATCTGTACCTGCTGTGTCTCTTTATGTTTTGCAGTTATTTCTACCATGTGAAAATATAACCAAGAGTGTATTTTCTCTGAGATGATGTCTTGTATGCAGATTACACCAGAAATTTCAGGCTTAAGCATGGATATCTGCTGATTTATTTCCCACTGCGATGATTTATTAAATCATAAAATGAAATGTGTAATTGCAAATGAAAGTGACTCCATTAGAATAATAATTAAAGCCTAAAATCAGTATTCTTATCAGAGTTGAACAATATCTTCTCCTGAAGCCTAATAAAACAAATCCCCATTTTCCTCCTTGCTTGCTGGCACTTGGGTTTGAGTCCCATTGAGAAAGGGTAATATTTACTCTGTGTATGTGTGTGTGTAGTTTACCATCCCAAATGTACATTAAAGCTTTTGTATGGGATAATAATTTAGATTGGATCTGAATCCTGGAAACAGTTATGCTTATACTTAACATGGCATCCATAGCTGAACTAAATGGGGTTACTTGCTTGCGGTGAATTGAGTATGTGTGTTAATGCTTGGAGTATTAGTGCCTTAGTGTTTTGTGTAACTCAGTTTTAGTTCAGTAAAACTCAACTGTGCATAACAGAAATCACACTTGAAAGGCTGAGTTCAGAGTAATGTTGCTAACATGCTCTGAAAATACGAAGAATTTCTGGAACAATACTGTTTGGTGGAAATAAAAACATTTTTTTTTCTGGAAATACCAGTTTCAGTGCTTTGGGTTTTTTTTTTGTTTTTTTTTTTTTTTTTTTAATAAATAAAGACATTTCTGATATTTGCCTCCTGATCAGACCTGGTAGACTGCTCAGAAACTTCAGGATGCAGGGTCTTTTTTTTGTGCAGAGTGATACTTGACTGCAGGATCCCAGGTGTCCAGAGTCTAAAGATGAGGGTAACACAGTTATGTAGGTTGACGCTGCCAGGAATGCAGTGGCCAGAAGTGCTTTGGTGGGTACAGATTTGGGTAGAGTGAAGGTTCCTCTTTAGGGAGCTTAATCCAGGTGCCTTGAGATCAGAGCTTTCTGATCAGCTACAATCAGCTGATCTGACTAGATTAGCAGATCTAGAGCATCTAGGGCATCATCTAAAGCAGATCTCTCAGAGCTAGAGATCAGCACAAAAAGTGGTATTTTGAATCTCTGCGCTTCGCACTGGAAAGCCTCTCTGAGTATTGGTATCTGAGGGGATGCTAAAGGTATTTCATTTGGTAAATACAACACTAAAATATTTAGAAACTTTTATTTTTTTCTTCCTGGGAGGATGAGAGAATACCACATCCTAGCTTTTCATTCCAGCCTTTTTAGAGACACACCTCAATTTCCTGTGCTACAGAAGCCAAGTCATGACTAACTTTGGTCACAGCAATTCAAGTTACTGCTCCAGCTCAGAAGCCTCTTGTGTTTGCTGGATTACATCCCATATTGCCCATTTTTATCCCTTTTCCCTCCCCCTCTTACTTGCTATATGAAAAACCTGGACAAAGTGTAGAAAGCATTGATCAAACTTACGTTTCTTCAAGTACTTGCATGAAACGCTGTAATGGTATTTAAATCCACTTTTTGCAGAATTGGTATCTGCTAGGTTACAAAACAGGAACACAAAAGTCCACAGGAATAAGCTGTTAGATGTTGCAACATAGTCCTTGCTAACCTGCTGTTGTATCTTGATTTGAATGGAACGGATATTGACCAGTCACTCGGTCCATACGCACCTTGGTTACAAAGCCCAAACCTGTTCTTGCAGGAAAGTAGGAATGTACCCCCCAAATTACTCAGCAGAGCTGTGGAGGGCACTCCTGATACTGATCCTTTCTAGCCTTAAAGTACTGTTATGGCTGGCTGGAGAGCACATCATGTTATTTTGCTACTCTAATGCAACTGTGATCAGGGTGGTCTCAGGACAAGGTAAAAGTAAAGAAAAACATTTCATTCATATAACCTGCAAATCCTTGCAGCCTCTCTGTCTGTGTTTAAAGGCTCAGTTGATGCAGCTTAATTGTGATTCTCTTCCTTGCTTGCTTGGCAGAGCTTGTGTTCCTAAAGATCACTCCTTTTCTCTGTCCCTGTATCTAGAGAGCAAACTGTAGTTGCTTTCCTGCTCCATGTAGTCGCAGTGTTGGCCCTTGGGCATATACACAGCCTACAGCTTCAAAAGAGAAGCCCATATTGGGAATGAAGGCAAGGATTTTTTGATGTTCTCTCCTTTCCCTCTGAGGATTTATCAGCTCCATTTTCTCTCTGACTTCCATGATTTCTAAATCATTAATTCAGTTAAAGTCATTCTGTCTTTCTTCCCAACCCTTCCCTGATGAGGGGCTAATATACTTTGGGTAATTAGTGCCCAGAAGAATAGACAGAGCCCACTAATATCTGTCCTGGTGCTTGGCTAAATCCTGAGTAGTTGGTTTTACCTAGTACGAGGTAGAGTACTCTTTGTCACTGATGAGCAATGTTTCTAAAATCCTGATGTAAAGAATAATGCATTCTATATAAATGCACCATTTTCTAATCAAAAATTACCACTTGGGTATTGCAACATGTTAATTGGTCCCATCTGAGTCTGTCCTAGATGATGGTATGTTGGTTGTGACATCTTTTGGTGCCACCTTTGGCGGATAACACAACAAACTTATACGGGTTGAAGTGTAGGTTTTTCTTATCTGACATGCATAGCTTTCTCTACCATTTTTTCAGCCAGCTGAAGCAGGATCTGGACTGAAAGCAAAACTGTAAATACTTTTAAAGCATGTTTACATTTACATCTTGTTATGGAAAAGGAAATTAGTATGGTAGGTAGATAAGGTTGAACCATCATTTCTACTCTACACCTGTCTCTTAGATGCTTTGTAGCAAAACCTCTGAAACTTGCTAGGTGTCTGTGAAAACTTTAAGAAAAGAAAGTTTTGATAAAGCTTCTTTTACTGTTAGAGAATTCAAGAAAAGCGTGTAGTAAAAAGTACACTTTCTCAACTGCATTTTTCTTATAACTAATACCAGAAATGTGGGACATCGACAGTTGTAGTTTGACAGAGCAATAGTTCTTATTTAATAAATGCTTTGACTGTTGCAGTGAAAATTGGTTTTCCTTTGGGTGAGTTATGAACTACACTTCCACATGGGTGCCTCAGTAGTCAGATTTTTTTGAAAGGACTTGGTACCCAGCAGGACACAGTGAAATGCTAGGAGCTGCTGGATACTGAACTCTGAAATCTGGCCCAAGTGCAAAGAGTGTAGCTAAAAACTGTACTTCAAATACACATGATACTTCCAGCCATGCTCACAGAGCAGGTGCCTAACTGCTCTGAACATCTAAGTCTGTGATCTTGAGCACCTCTCTCCTAAAATAAGGAACATGAATGTATTAAAATATAAGAACTTGAATAAGATTCTCATTTTATTGTCATATGGCAAAGGTTCCACATGCTGCAGACCAATGCTTCCCTATGCAGTATTTGCATAGAGATGTGTGTATTTTGCTTGGAACCAATTGCTACCAATAGAACCAAGTCCTTCCAAAGCAGGGCATCCTTCCTCACTGTTTTTTACAATCTTTTTAAGAACAAGATGATTTATAATATGAATAGAGACTTTCCTTAGCCATCACTTAAAAACACAGGAATTATTATTATCCTTTCTGAGCTCCTCTTTTCTTTTCAGCTTTCTCCTTGCCCTATGGATCATAGCCTCTTCTCACCCTACTTTAGGACTGCCACAGCTGTGAGACCTCCAGAGGTACCCACTGTACTGAGCTAACCTGGGCCTGGGGACCTGCTACAAAAAACCAGCTTGCTTTCTGCTACTAAGTGGAGTCTCGTTGCTTGGGAACCAGTGCAACTGTAAGAGTACTGAGCCTGAGCCATGGAAGCTTTATCTCGGTGTGGGTCTGTTGACTCTGGAAGAATTAATCTTGGCCTGTAACACAGATGTAGCAGAGAATAAGAGTCTTGTTACTTATGAATCACTGTGAATTGTAGTGAGAGGGTGTATTATTGTTATCTTCTGCATTTAGTGAGTTCAGTGTATTCTTATTCATTAGGAAAAATTTATCCATACTTACACAATATGAAAAGGGCATTTTAGCCAAAATTTGCTTCTTAAGGAGAGTAGTAAATGCAGTCATCCAGGGCTGTGAAAGGTGAGGAACGTAAACTATATGTAGCTGGGTAAAATACTTTTCCATACATTCTCAGTTTCCCAGCTCCTCGCAGATTTGTGCTTTTTGTCTTAGACACTTTAGTGTCAAAACAGGATCCCAATTTTAGTTATTTTCAAGGAGAGGAAAAATGATTGAGGAGCTCTTAACATACACATTTTAATTGTAGACTATGTATACCTATGCATGTAACTGCTTATGCTCGTCCTGTTTATTTGACCTTTATAATACTGAGACAGCTTCTCAGAGAGTGATTAAGGTGATTTCATAGGGTTAAATACAGGTGAAATAAAGATTCCTCTCTGTGACCTTATTGGACAACATGGTCACAATTTTTTACTCTCCCTTACCTAGCTACTTAAGTTCTTAGAACTGATCAGTTTGTAGCTTGGGTTTGAAGTTCTCCAGTAAAAGATTTCCTCCTTCCACCCCGCCCCCCCCCCCCCCACCCCTTATTTCTCTAATTATCAAGTAGACAAGTATATTAGGATCTCCCTGTCATCTTGTAATTCAGGACATTCTCTTAATATAATTCCTTTTTCCCTGCTAGAAATCCCCTAGATACCAAAGGAGGGAATGAGGGAATGATATGCCCTCTTCTTGCAATTGTGATTTGGTCTTAATATTGGCACTGATGTCAAAGTCTATCATGAGTATTTGCATTTGGCCCTGAAAGAGTTCTTATCATCACAGTACAGTAATAGCTTTCCATGGGACATCATTGTTGTCACACTAACACACAGCACGCACCAGCACACAAACCTTATGATGTGCTTTTTATGCGGACCTGGACAAAAATAAAGACATGAATGGATAATGTGAAAACATATTAAAAATCTTTGTAATATCAAGTATTGAATCATTTTAAAAAAAACAACAAGTAATTGTGATCATCATTGCAAACATTTACCAAGATCCTGTGCACCTCATGAGTCATTACGGCTTCCAGAGAAGAGTCCTTTAGAAGCTGAATATCAGTTACAGCCATTTATTGCACATTGAGGAATAAATTAAAGAGAAAGGAAGGAAATTAGGAGACATCTGAGTACCCATGAGTATTATATGTATGATTACATGCATATTTTAAACTGAAGTATGATACCTTCTAATAATAAGAAGTCTTAGGAAGATCTTAGAAGAAATATAGGCAGAAAGATAATTTCTGTGTGCTGATGAAGCGATGCTGATTTAGCATGGATACATGAGCAGATACTAAATATAATCAAATTTTATGCAAATCGAAGCCCTGGTGCAGCACTTCAATGACAACTGAAAAGAACTCATTCTCCTGCAAAGAACGCTTACTTCCAAGTTCAGCATGCTCTTATCAAACTAGGTAAGGTTTACATTATACAAAGGAGAAGCTGTCAACAAGAGCACTGCATCACAGTTCCAGCTATCATGCCACTTTTTTCTGCTATTGCCTTTAGTTAAAAGGAAGTCACTGTGATTTATGTAACTTCATTTGAATGGATAAAGCATTTCTGTTGGGAAGCAATATACACGAAAAGACAAATGTAGGTCACTTGTGGGTATACTGAGCACAGTATGCTGCTCGGTGAGTAGGTATCTTAAAATTGACAGGAAGTATTAATTATAACTTACTACTGAGAAACTTTAAATAACATTTTCTTAAGCTGATTCTTTTCTCTGGTACCAGTATTGCAGTCAACGAGCTGTACAACTTATGTTAAATGAAAGTCAGTGTGTCGTGTGTGATGTTTTGGGGAGTGCATCAGGTTGGTTTGAAATTGTTTGGCGATTGTAGAAAGGAACTTTCTTTGTTGACAGAATGACAAATGGTCAGCATCCTTTTGGCAAAGAGTAGGCTATTTTCCTAATGTTAAGTAAACATATTATTTGACTACAAGAAGTTATTTTGGCAGTGAAATCCATTCATTGATGAAATAAAAGGGAATACTTTGTTTCCAAAATTCAGTTTGCAGCAGAGAAGTAACACGTGAACAAATTCACCCAAGTAATAAATACACTAAGTCTCCTAGATGTTTTACAGTAAATAGTAACTTAAGTGTAGTCACTAGGGATATGTCTGTATCACTCCAGCTTTAGTAACAACAAAATGTCATCATTTTTAATGGAAAGGTGCATTAAAGGAAAAGAAAGCTGTTAGAAAATATCTCCTGGATGATATTCATGGCCCCAGTGAACTGCGTTAAGGCACTGCAGTAATTAAAAATTCACTTCAGAGGAGATTATTATTCCTTGATTCACTATTACTCTGTCTATCAAGAGCCTCCTGGACCCAGGCATTATGAAAACATGATGCCTCCATTACTTGCTAGATTTTTGACTTAAATCTTCAAAGGAGATGTAAAACTTTTCCAAACCATGCAGATAAAAATAATGAATAAAAAAAGACTTAGTGAGCATTTAGAATTAAAATAATTAGGCCACAGTGGATGCTTTCAAAAATTTAGCAGCTATGCCAGTGTAAAAGAAAATTCCTCATTAACTTGTGTGCCAGGTTTTTCAAATCCAATATTTAGTTAACCAGTCATTTCTAAATCATATGAGTAACACTTAGAAGAGAGGATAACTGTGTTAAGAAAATGTGCTTTTCTGTTAGGAGAGCTTGAGAAGTTCTGGCAACAAAATAGGCATAGTTGGATAAAGTTTTGCTCTGTTCCATGGTAGCTGATACTACTAAAGTAAAAGGAAATAGTGTTAGAAAAAAGGCAAAGTTTTTATGTTAATATGCAGTTAATATTCTTAAGGAGTGCATGGTGGATTGCAACAGTATAAATCTATTGTCTTCCTAGTGGTCATTCCTGTTTGGTTGTTTGGTTTTTTAAAATTTATTTATTTTAAGAGTATTACAGCAAATTTGATTCAATAAATGCTTACTCTTGTTGCAGTTGAGGAGCTGTGGCTATGGCCATTAAAAAGCAACTAAACTGATGTCCCGGTATAAACTGCAATGATCTCATGCCTCATAAAATGTGCTTTCAGCTGCCCCATGGAGTTGTGGGAAGATACTATTCTTGTTTTCCAATAGCTAAATATGGCTTTGATGAGTTTTGCCCAGCGTTTTTCTGGATGCACCATCCGGACAATGCTGCCTTGACATGCAAATGATAAATTGAAAACCATCTTGTGTTTTTTAATGTCAGCAGACTTACTGCATTACTTCAGTTGGTCACATTTAAAAAAAAAACCAACTTATTGTTTAAACCTGTAAATCTCAGGAATACTGCAGTGTTAAGTAGAAAGATAAGGATATTTTATGTGTGAATAATTAAACAAGATTTTGCAATACAGAAAATAGAAAGTTGGTGGCAGAGGATCTAGGTTTTTTCCAAGGGATTAAAAAATTCGATGGCAATTGAAGGAGATTTCTGGAGGGCTAAGTTTTATTTAAATGAGTTAATCTCACTGATCTGTGGAATTTCATTAGGGTCTTTTTTTTCTTCTTTTTACTTTCCTTCTGAATTCTTGTAAACTTTAAACAGAGAAAGCATCCTGTGTCAGGGAATTGGGTGTTGGACAGCAATTTTCATAAAACCATTTAGTTTAACTGCAAAATCTTTTATGACTAAAAACAGACATCTTAGGAACTGTCAGTCAATATGCTTTACTTAAGTGTGTTACCTTTTGCTTTAATTGCGCTGAAGTTGTTTAGCCTGGTAAGGAGGAAGGCCACTTTTAAGAGATTGCAGAAGGACCTTGTGGTACTGAATCACTAGGAAATAAAATGGCAGGTGATTATGGCCTTCCATAGCTGATTCAGAAGGCCTGGTGTCCCTCTCCTGGTCAAAAAGATGGAAATTGTGGAGATGATTGTCTTAAGCATAGTGGATAATATTACATGAAGCATTTAATGGTATTTAGGCTTCAGCCTGTGGGAAGAAAGGATATCCCCAGAGATTTACTGGTATAGAGATCCTATAATAATCCAAGTTTTTAAGCATGAAGCGATAAAATCCCACAGATTTTTAGTCTCCCATTGATTAGGATTACTTAAAATCTAAATTGTATTTATGGCTATAAAAATCTGGTCTCAGGAAGAAACCTCGCTCACTCTGTTTTAGTATTATTATCATGCTGCTAGGTATGCAGGATTGAGTGGAAGAAAAGACATCTGACATACTTTGCTAGCAATGAAAGATGCCTTTGAAAAAGAAAAGACCTGTACCTGTATTTCCAGTCTTGTAACTTAGTGATCTTGCTGATGAAAAAAGGTCTGGTTTAATAGTGGTTATTATTTAAATTAAATAGATTAAGGTGTTTCTGATTGATTTGATGTATTAATCCAATGCTATTAATCTGTTAATGAGGCCACATTTCTTTGAATTATCTGTTGTGCGCTGTGATCTGGTAGCCTGGCTGCATAGGTGATGCCTCAGGAATATGACTTTCCAGGTCAGCAGCAGCTTAGGTACATCCTGGGATACTGTTACTGAGAGATTCAAGTACAGTGACCTGAATTTCTATTTGGTTTACTGCTCTGTATTTTAGCAGTGCTAACTTGACCAAGAATTGATCATAAAACTTCTTTTTTTTACCCCAGAATCATTGCATGGAGACAATCCCTGAGTCTCAGATCAGGGTGCAACTCTCAGATCAGAGAGAGGAATGCCCTGTATGCACAGTGGTTAGAACTAGTCAGACAGCCTGTCAGTGGCAGAGTTCTGTCTTAATAGTGTTAGTGTTCGTTTTCATTCTTCTTCTAATGTTTGATTAAAAATAGTTCCACAAACATATCAGAAAAGACATGCGGCAGTGAAATACTAGGATTTCTCATTTCTTCCAATTCTATGGCAGTGGTTATCTGAGTGACCATTTAAAATAAACTGCACAAGGTAAAGAGAAAATGGTTTATCATTTCTTCATATGTAATACAATGTGGTGGCAGGAAGCTTTTTCTTGCTACAAGAAATGAAATAGCTGCAAGGACTGTCTACATTTATACAGGCTGTTAAAATACATCTTTCACGCTAATTCAGATTACCAGGTTGCCTATGTCTCTGGCTGTTCTAGTTCACCTTTGTTTTATTAAAAGCGCATCCGAGGTCAACTGCCACTAACTATACTGTTAAATATTGATTTAACAATTTGAATTAATGTAATTTTCAGTTGTTCTTCCCTACTTAATGTATAGCAGCACTTCAGTGACCTAGTCAATAAGATCAATAGCACTCGTGTAGTTCAGGCTATGGCTGTCACTGGCTTGCTTTGTCCTTCTCCTTGCCCTCTTCACCCAGGGTCAGACAGGTTTTAGTTAATGCACAATCTATGTTGCTGCTAATAGGCTGTGGGACTTTGCTAGCTAGGTGCATTCCATGCACACCAATTATTTCTGAAGCAGATTGTTTGGTACCTCACACTGATTTTTTAAATCAAACTGTTCTTTCTCCTTCAATGAGAGAAGAGATTAAACAATGAAGGCATCTTTTGTGGTTTATTTCAAGGTTTTCTGCAAGCCCTTGTGTAACAATTAAAGGCTCTTTATATAAGTAAAAGTACATACTTAGTAATTTATAAATAGCAAGTCCTTACTTGATAACACTTGCTAAGCAGTGTGCCAGAGCTAAAAGGCCAATATTTAAAGACATAAATAAATAAATAAATAAATAAAGTTAAGAGCGTGTTTTAAACATTTGGTTTGGTGTTGGTGTGTGAACAGCCTGGAGAATTATGAAAGTGAAAATATCTGGGAAGCCAGATGTTAAGCATTTTGTCAAAATAACTCTTAAAACACACTGTGCCTTGGTGTCGCATGGGAAAGTAAGTTTGTATTCCATGAATGTGCCACCTGTGACAAAGTCACAACTGGCTGGTATTCAGGTGGTAAATCAATGTTAAGTGTAGATTTGAGTGTTTATGCCCTGAGTCAATTTCTCTCTGAACAGTTCTCATTCAGTAAATAGAAGAGGTCTTATTTTCTTGATCTGTGTCTCTTTTAGGCTGGGCGTATACATGTATGCATAAGTAGATGGAAGGTCTGTGTGAAAAAGAAAGAAGCATGAGAACTAATATCTTTTGACCAATTTTGAGAGTAGTGGGGGGTATGTATTAAATATGAACCTCATGTTTGTGCTTTCATTTAACAAGAATGGCAGTAGCTCTTACAACTGTGCAAAAAAACCCCCAAAACAAACCAAGAAAAATCTGGTTTCATATGTCTTGGGAAACCTCCCCCCACCTGTGCTTTGCTTCTGTAGCTCACGCTGAGGTCTAGATCCATGTTGTGACCTGGTTATCTGGTGATCTGGACCATTTTATCTGGTGCTGCTACACACTGTCCTTACACTCTTTCTGCTGTATGGTGTTGCTCTTCACCCAGGTTCGCCCACCTGTAAAAGGGGATGGTCCAGATGCCTTGCTTCTCCTTAAACCACCTGTGCCTGGGTATGACAAAGGCAAGATTACAAGAAGCCAGCAGGAATGAAGCCACATGCTTGACATGCACGAGGAAAGCAGTACAATCCCTGGCCTCTGCTCTATAGAGCTTAGAGAATGTACTTAGAGAACAATAGTTTAACCTGGGAAGGTACTAAATTAACTGGAACAAGCATGATAAAGAGCATTAGGCTTTTTTTTTTAGCTCCAGATAACAGAACAAAGTGTATGGATCAATAGTAAAAGCTGCATGTCATTCTGCACTGGCTGACCATTACTGAGGCTATACTTTGAGAATTTGACTGTTCGTGGTTTTCCTTATATATTTCCATGTGTATCTGTTTTCTGGTAGCTGCATCACACAGATCTGTTCAGATGACATGAAATAGGATGTCTAAGAGGAAAAATGGGAGATCATTGCAGGTATACAGTTTGGGTATGTCTATGAACTTGAAAAAGTTAAAGGGTGGTAACTTCAGCTTCTAATTTATAGTTTCAGCAGTTTACAAGTGTCTTCTGTGAAGATCAAACTCTGAAGCTGCTTTTCTCTCAGAAGAAAGGCTTGTCTTTGTTAAAAAAGAAAGCTGCCTTTATGCTTTATGACCATTCTCTTTCATTTTGTAACCTTTCAAAAAGCCCTTTTAGCTGTATGGAATATAACAGATTAAAAACACTTCAGGGGATCTTTGTTCTGAATTGCTTCTTTCCTTATTTGTTTTTCTAAGTTATTCTTTATGAAAATAGGAACCATCTTGTTCTTACAAGAATTTTTCTTCTTTCCTATGTTTCCCCCTGTTTTTCCACGTTCTGTAAGCTGACTGAGAGACCTAGTGATTAAAAATTCTCATCATGCCCAGCTGCCTATGTGCCCTGTACCTTGTCATTTGGCTGTTGGGTATCAAAGCAGCACCATCAATGTTCTTTGAAAACTAAGCAGGTTGGACATGCAATTTAGATGAAAAACAATTACCTTGTGTTAGCTTGCCTTTGGCAAGAGTATTAGGGCTCATCCTGGAGACAGGAAACAAAAGTAGCACTTCATCTTCATGAATTTTAAATGAGGCAAAGTGTATGTGTGTGAGAGAGTTGTCTGGCAGAAGCTTTTCTCTAAAATCATCCTCTGACTGGTTCTTTCCTCTCTAGAATACATGCTAGTCTGTGCTACTGGCATTGCCTGGAATAGTAGGTATTTCCTTATAACACAGGTAGTACTAATGATTTGTCTCACTAGAGTTTGTTACAGATCATCTTTTTGATATTCATTAAAAACTAAAGACTCTCCCTCAGTGACAAGCTTCACAACCAAAAAGAAAGAGGATTGAAAGAGGATTAAAAGGGTTAATAGATATCGTATAGACTCCTTTTCAGCCAGACAAATTTTTTTTGGTCATGTTATCTGTGTGGAGCTTACCATGGTATGTTTTTAAAAAAGTGTAAGTGATCATTCTTAGATCTTTATAAGCAGCATTCATGAAAGTCTGTCTGATAAGAATACTAAACTGAATGCCACCATTTTTCCAAATATCTATGCCAAAACCATAATATATTACTGTTTTCCAAAGTCCTGCAGGCTAAGAATAAGTGTGTGATGGAATGTACTGTGTCTGAAGAGATTGCCTTTTAGGGAGTGTATAAGAGCAAGTTCAGTGGTAAGCATGTATTTTAGTGGGTTTTTTTCCTGAGTGAGGGCCATAATCTGTGCTGCAGCACTTGTAATGAAGTTCTGAACAATGTCAAAAGGAAACTAACAATGTAAGTGTCTGTCCTCCTTAAGAAAGGCCTTTGCTCTGAACTTTAAAGCTAACCATAAACATCGAGAAATTCTCAATGCATGATATTAACCATGTGACTGAAACATAGCCTGAGTTGCAGCTTGCCAGTATTGTGCTGCTTGTACTTGAAGTCTGTCAAATGTTTAATGAGCACAATATGTTTGCCTTAAAACTAAGCATAAAACATTTGTCTACTTTCTTCCTTAATTTTTTATTTCTTCAGTAAATAATATCCTTAATTTGATGTCAGAATTATAAGCAGGTTTTTTTTGTTTTGTGGATTTAGAGGAATCAGAGTGTAGAAAATTCTTTAAAATAATGTTTTTCTGAATTGTAGCTGTAGAATGTGGGATGTAACCTATGCAGTTTTTATTCTGGGTTCCGTCAGTTGTTAAAGGTTCTTTTTGAATTTTGTCTGCATATCTTGTCCATACAAAATTTTACATCTTGATCAAGTTATTCCTGGGCCTAAGTTATATTTTAACGGGTAAAATAGAGATTTGTAGCTTTTGAGGCAGCTCTGGATTCTTACTCCTGATACTTGTTTACAGAAAAAGAAGAATTAAGCTGGTGAGGGAAGGCAGAGGTTGTTTTTTTTTTTAAACAAGTCTGCCTATTTGAAACAACATTGCAGTATCACTTGGGAAGGGAGTGTGAAGATTATGTTTTTAGACTGAGATCACAGTTCTGTCACTAAGCTTTTAGGTGACAGTGTAGATGAGCAGTAAAGCTGTGTCGTATTTTAATATAAAAGTTTTCATTAGGTCTACAAGGGGCTACCCCTTGAGGAAGGAAGCAACCTTGAGCTGGAGGTGTAGTTTCATGTTGTTCAGATTCATTGAGTAGTTGTGACTGGGGATAAATTAATTATGTTTTTCTCTTTGCTACGTTCTTAGCAGGAGTTAGTCTTAAAAGTCAGCAATGTGCTGACCAAGGGCTCGACATCCAATCCCTTCTGCCTGGAAGAAGGGGAAGGGTTATCTAACTCACCACCTGTAGTAGGTTGTCTAGGATGAGTTCTCACTTCAGCCTGTTGATCCTGTCCTGATTTGCTTAACAATATCAGGATAGCTCCATTATATCTTATGTATATTTCACCTTCCAGAAAATTGACCACAGTTTATTCTGAAGAAAAGGTACATTGAAACTTCTCTGTTTTGTGTAAAATTCTTAAACAGTCATTGAAAAGTTTGTCATGCTTTGTTGGATGGTGAGAACTTTCATCTGGATGATTAGGTTTTTGCTTTCTTTTTGGTGAGTAACTACATGATTAATGTGGAGCAGACAAGAATCAGCTAAAGCCACTTATAGAGTGCCAGGTAGAGTGCTCTGGGATGAGTTGGTAACCTTACAGAGGATCCAGCTTTTCTTTTGCTGCAGAATTTGTCACTATGTTATTTGTTATAGTCCGTGGTTTTCAGTAACTTGGGAACTGAGGCTTGTCTCTTTTTTCCCTTTGTTACAGCTGCCCACAGTAGAACAAGATGCAAATCAAGCGAAAAATGTCATTCCCATGAAAAAAAAAAGTAATTTGTGTTGCCTTTTGGAAAAATGCCAAACTACCATGAAATGGGCTAGAAGAAGGAAAACCAATTATTTGTTGACCAATTCATGGTCACCAAGAGAGGAACTGCATGTACTACTTTATCTGAAGAAAGGCACATGAGAAATTCAGAGGAGCCAGCACCTCAGAGGTGGATGGAGGAGCATATTCAAACCCACTTCCACTCCAGTCGACGTGGAATCCCACACCTGAAATTTGTTGCCACACTGAGTGCTATGACTATAAAAGCATGGCCCAAACTGGGTATTGCTGTGCATTGACCACCATGTAAGGACTTACGTGGTGTATTTGGAGATCGATTCACTGAGCAATGGCAGCTCTGTGGTTTTGCATGTGCCCAGAGGTTCTGTTAAGTGTGGGGTGTTTTCAATACACCCTGACAGATTAACAGGAAATGCACCAAACTAAAAACCAAGTGAGTGAGAGCAGGTCCCTGCTGATGTCGTAGCATGGGCTCTGTGAGCAGGAGCAAACCCAGTCCTGGTCTGGCAGTGGGCTTTGCAGCTCTTGGACTGTGGCTGTGTGGGCCAGCCAGGGACATATGCATTTTATCACGTGGTACTAAAATGGGGACTGCTGTCTGGCAAACCTTCACCTGCCTGTTTCCAAACCTATGCTAGGAGAGGTATGGCTCTTGAGCTATCTAAATATTGCTACCAGCAAGCTTCAGTCCTCACTATCGGTGGCCACATGTGCTTGGCAGGGTTGGTGGGCCTGTGCAATCCAGCCTTGGTTTGCCTCAGAAATCCCCATATGGGGAGAGATGCAGCCCTTCTGAATCTTGTCCCTTTCCAGCAAACTGGCTGGTATTCCTCTGGCAGCTCACTCCCCTATTAGGTGACACAGAGATGAGAGAAACAGTGTAAATGCAGGTCAAGTGAAATGGTTAAATAACTCGAAGAAATCCCTGTTGAGATACTTATAGCCACTCTTTTCCACCTTTCTGTTTTGATGCTGATGTGGGAGCACGTTCAGAGCTCCAAAGCAAATGTTTGCATTCTGGAATTCTGAAAGGTCATATTTTTTAAACCATTTTAATATGCATCTGGACATTTAACTAGGCTGAAAAAATAAAAATACAGGAGGAAAACAGTAAAATTACATGAAGCAGATAATTAGTAACGCTTTCAGATGGTGTTGACTGTTTTTACCTGAAGGGCAGTGGTCTGATAGCTAAAGTGGGTAATTTTGGGCTCATATGTAAAGCTTAGTTCACTTTTAAATATCAGGTTGCCGATCTTAAAATTGTCAGCAGGACTTAGCTGTCACCAAGGTGTTGAAAGACAGTTCTTCTTTACTTTAAAATGATGTGAATTATAGTCCTAGTATTACAGCATAAGCTGTTTTAAATATTCCTGAATTTTGAAGGAAGAACCAGGGAATTTTAATAAGCAGATCACAAAGAAAATTATATAAGTTAGGCCCTAGGTTTTAAATGAACACAATTTTATAAGCTGTTCAAAAGAACAGATACCGAGAAGTGCTTGAGGAGAGGGAAGGCAAAACAAGTTCACACTAGGTAGCAGAGACCAAAAAATAAAGACTGAAGCCACTCAACTAAATGTGCATAGAGCAATGTTTCCTCTTCTGTGCATCCTCGAGTGTTTCCTAAGAAAAGAGGTTGATGCTTTTACTGATTCTTTTTGGGAGTGTACAGCTGTCTTGCATGAGATTCAAGTATGTCTAGGACATTGTTTATCTTTAGGATTGCACACTCATGAGAGTTTTTTGCTTACATACAGACTTGGGATTATTGAAGTTTTAAGTGAAGCTGCAAAAAAGAAAAGGGGGATGATATTTCAATTAGATTCTCCAGTATTTTTGCCCTGAGGAAAACAAATCAATGACAGGCAGCTTTTTTTCTTCACAGTCTAAAGAAAACATTCATGATGGTATTTTAATAGCTCTGGAAAGTCTCTTTATAACTAGGCAGGTGACTCAACTGTTTTTGTTCTGGTGTAGGATTGATTCAAGAGTTTGTGGATTGGAAAAGAGAATGAGATGAGTTCTTCACAAAACACCATCTTGTAACTCAACTTCATTGAATCTTTTGTTGCTTTTAAAACTTTCATGCTTAGAGAAAATGACTAAGCTATCTAATATGCTAGCACTCCAGTTTCTTTTCTCCCACTCCTGGCAACATCCCAGACTGAGCTGTTCCTAAATGTTCTGCCTTTCATCTCTATTAATGTTTTTTTCTCTTCTGATTTAGCCTAGCACAGACCAGGCATATAGATATTGCTAAGGAAAAGCTATGAAAATAGGCTGCAAGTAAATGCAGGCAGCTGGCGTTAGAAAAAGGTTTCAAGATTTTAAGAATGAGCAATATGCTTTTTTTAATCAATGTTTCTCTGAAGGGTTTGAAGAAAACTCAAATGGGAACTGTCAAAATTCCCCCAGCAAACTGTCTCTTAGGAAAATCATTTTTTTAAGATTTGCTCATAATAAGTAGGGAGAGTAAGCTTTATGAATAAACAAATACAGTGTGTCCCATGCAGATATCAGTGTATATATTTTTATTCCAAATGTATTCTGCAGCTTTATGGAACCTTACCATAAGCAGGTGTTGAAATAACTAGACAGCAGTTCATATTTCACAGTTAAGGAATTCTTTTCCTTCTTAACTTCTGGAAGGATAATTTCACTGCTTTCCTCCAGTTTTTATCACTCAAAAGTTAAAACAACATTTATAAGAAAAGATTACTGGTCTTTTGATGTTGCCTTCTCCCTTCATTTCACAGCTTCACCCCTGTCCCAAGTTATACTGCAGAGCCTTCTGGTCTTCTATCTTAGACTCAAAAGACCCTTCCAAGACAAAAAAGAAACCCCACATTTTAAGTGTATGGAATTATATAGTTTATATATTAAACAGATACATTTATATAATAATTTCAAAAGTTATTATATAGTTTTTCAAACTTCAGAATCATTATGTCAGTTTGAAGTAGTTAAAACTGAACTGTCTCCCCAGTTAAGTAGACTTAAGTGGTTTTAATGATCATTCGTTGTTCTTTCCACTTTGATATTTGAGCCTTTGGGAGTCATCTTTTTTTTTCTCCCCCCTCCCCTTCACATTGTAACATTTTTTTTTCACCCCACCATGAGGGCTGGGTATGTATTCTTCAAAGATTTAAAAATAAAATTGAAAGTTGAGGTTCTTGGCAAATACATTCATTCAGTAGTTAGGGCTTTAATATAAAGGTTAATTAACATTAGAATTGCAGAATTGGTATACTTTGTTTCTAGGACCAAATACATACAGGCGTCTGAAGCAAGGGACAGAGTCAAACCTTCATGTGCTAAGAATTACTAAGCAGCCTGAAAACTTCCCTAAAGTGGAAACTGAATTAGTACTGATCCAGGAGAAGCAAAGCCTCTGAAGAAAGCACAATTAAGCAGATGAATGAGGAAAATTGAATACTCTAGTGCTAATACTGCTTCTGCTACCATACAGCTGAACTTGAGACACCTGACTTGCTTGGTTATTGGGGTGTGGGTTGAGACATGACTGAGGAACTGCAGTCTCATACTCACTACAGGATGCAGCATCTGCCTGAAGCTGGATGCCTACGCTTAAAGTTCAGGCAGCAATATACTCTGTTCTTGTGTGATACCACTGCTCCTAGCAAGTGGACGGTGAAAGCTGGTTCTAGTGATGGTTTGTGACTGGTGGAAGTGGTAGCTTTGGCCCCCTGAGCTATTAGCATTTGGTGAGCAGCATAGAGCTGTCCTCTTCTTTGCCTGCCTTTGCCTCTTTGGGGTCTCTCAGGTTCAGCTTGGTTAGACCTAAGTGTGTAGCCTACGGTTTTGAACACTCCAGAAGCCGACATGCAAGCCTATTTTTGAATTTTGCAGATGAGCTCTTACCATCTTAATGAGTGAAACCAAACCTTCAAATTTATATGCTTCTGTTCTTCAGTCTATCTAAATTTCAATTTCATATATTGAGTTCATTTCTAATAGAAGCTGTAGGGAATGTGATCAAAAGGCTTTTTAGCTTCAGATTCTGTCCACTGCTATTGATCTGCAAATTTTTCTTTCAGAACATGTTTAAAACCATTTTCACATTGTCTGTTACCTGCCTGCCCATTGTGAAAATCTATTTGATTAGAAAGCATCAAACAATTCATCAAGGCTTCTGATTTTTTGGAATAGGTGCTGGTTAATATTTCAGCAATACATCTCTGAATGGGAGATTGGGTGGTAAGAACTGTTTGCAGGGGGAGATTTGTCCATTTGACAGAGGTCACTTTCACTGCAACTAATAATGAAGCAGTGGTATGCTTGGGCTTTCAAGAGAATAAAAAGGCTTCTAAATGGCTCCCTGCCCTCTCCACCCCCATATGGAAAGAGAGCCTAACCTAGATCATATGCTACAGAATTAAACATACAGATTTGACTCCGCTTGGTGTTCGTGTGTGAGTGAGTCCTGAAGTCAAAATGAAATCATGGTGAATTAAATTTTTTGGACCAGATTTGGGTTGTTGAGTATGATGAACAGCTCTTGTCACCTAATTAAAGGAAAGGAGTTTCTTAAATAGTATGCCTGTCTCACACAGTGTGGTATAGCACAGATCCCATTACCACATGTACACCTTTGCTGAAGCTAACAGTGTTTGAGCCATCACCAGTACTAGAAGTAGTGTTGATATTACTCTATGATCAGCTTAACATAGTGCGTAGCTATCGCTATATTGCTTTTGCACCTGAGCTAACATATACTTGCCAAATCGTACTGTACCATTGACCAATGCAAGCGCTGTGAACTGGGATTTGTCTGTCCACAGGAAACTGTGTGAGATAGACTTTAGACTACTACAGGGCTTGGACTGGCAATCCAGTCCTTCAGAGGTAAAATAAGTACCATCTCAATAGATAAAGAAGACGAAAGCAGAATGTGAAGAAGTAGCTGACAATAAAGTTATATCTAGAAATAAAGAACACATATCTAAATGCATTGGAACTAAGCACTGAAATAATTTCCTTACGACTATGTTAAATTCTCATCACACAATTCAGAGACCGAGTGTCATCTTTAAACAAAGACGACTCAAAATGCTTGAGAATGGTAATGCAGGATGAAATTCAATGGCTTGGGGTTTTTTTTTGTGGTCACAATAGCTAATAAAGAAGACTTGATTTTTTTTTCCTTATTTCCTGTTAATTTCTGATGGAAGCTTTTAGGAAAGGTTCCGTTTGCTGAATTTTGACAATGCGGGTACAATAAAGATCCACAGGGACAGTTAGGTGTTAGCATTATGCACATGTACACGTCAGTTAAAGTATTTTTTTAAAATGTCACTTTTCTTTAGGAATGAGGTCGATATAGACACAGGCTGTAGTTAAAGCATCAGATGCAGTGTTCTGTCACTGTTTTCATTTTGCAGATGAGGCCCACAGAGGGCTAGCAACTCCAGCTTTAGTCTATGGGGCAGAAGTAGTTGCTGACTTCCCAGAAGTGCTTTGCAGCATCTGCCTTTAGCATCCAGAAAGATTTAATATCTTTCAGGGGAAAAAAAAGCCGTTAATGAAATAGTGCTGAGCTTCTTTTCCCCAGTTTTGACTGACTTGGTGCATTCACTTTGCTTCTGTATTTCTAATGAACCTCATCACATGTGCTTTGACTGCAAACATTTTCACTGACACTAGTATCAGAGGGACTACTTTTGGTTCTAGCAGTTTGGTACAGATATATTGTTAGGTTAGAAATAATAAATATCTATGCATGTGGGTGGCAACTATTCAAGATTTTTTTGAGGCTGTGATGTTCTGTACCAATGTGCCTTGCTTACAGCCATGTGAAGATGATATTCCTGCCCAGAGATTGCAAGCTTTCTAAAGCTGTATTCTAAATAGGTGGTCTATACAGCCCATGTAGGGAGTGTATGGTAGGTGTCTTCCTCTGATTTCTTTTGGGAAAAGTTACAATTTTTAAGTAGTTTAAAATACATCCTGCCAAAAACCTGCTTTTGCATCACCCTGTGTATTTGTCTCTTCTGGGTGTCTGTCTTAAAACACCATCTCCTCATGCCATGACTGTCTGGCAGATTATTTAATTTGAATCCAGGTCATCTTTATTTTTATATTGCTTTTGCTTTTATTCTGTATGCATGTATATTAATATGTCTTTTCACTTCCTTTTCTGTAAATAGTCTCTTGGACTTTCAAATGCACACAGGTAAATAGGGAATGGAAAGGAATTAAGATATCCCTGTTACAGTGTACACATGAATGTCTCTGCTGGTTGAAGATGAATCTTGGAGAAATAATATTCAATGTTCATGTACACTTCTCCCATGTAAAATCCTGCTCATTGGAGAAGGATGTGTTTAACTCACCAAGCTATTGCACCGCACTGAAAGCAACAGCTCTCTTCTCTTATTGGGGGTGAAACACAAGGTAAATTACTGTGTGTAGGGTCTGCAAAAGTCCACTAGTCCATGGGCTCAAAGGCTCCCTCTCTGATTTAATTCTGTCAGAACCCTCTCTGAATGTGTAATGCAGAATTTAGTCTGCACCTAGCCACCAGTTTGCAGAGTGCCCTTTATGTTATACAGCTGTCAAGCCTTCTGTGCTAGACTGATTTCTTCCTACACCAAAAGACCAACAATAAGACCAAGTGCCAGTCAGTTTTCTTAATTAGGTTCCCTTTTAAATGCTTGCTTGCACTCCTGGCAGTGTGAGTTGAAGCCGGCTCTTGCACCCAGTGAGATGGATCTGCCATTTTTCAAAGGCTCATTTTTGCTTTATTGTGTATTTGAGCATTTGTTCCTTAATGGTCACCTCTTTTTTTTAAAGCCATGCCAAAATACTTAAACTGAGTATCAGCAGCCTGGAAAATCATGAGAAGAATTAAGAAGTAGAGAGCTTGTTGCAGGATCATTTAAATGTCTGTCTTGCTGCTTTTCCAGCACTGTCCTATCTGACAGTGGCAGGAGAGTGCATAGCACCTTCCATTATGCTTCATGGATCTGTGAATTGTGGAAAGTAAATTTGTGGTTAAGAATTAAATGGCAACATTGACATAATAGGTGTTTCTTCATTCCTTCCGGAAAGGCCTCTGCTAGCATAAGGAGCACTGGCAGGTGCAGAGATGTGCTAGTCCCCCTGTATAACTCCTTTATCAAAAGAATAGAAAGGATACCTAACCAAGCAACTAAGACTTTTGCTTAGTGTTGCTCTACACTTTGCTTTTTGACGTCATCAATGTCTCTCCCATTCAAAATTTATTTTCAGAGGATTTTAGTGACCTTGAACATGAGATGAAATTTCTCTTCCCCTGGGACCTGTATGTGAGATGTGTTGACTCTTAAAGGGAATCTTGGCTTGAAGAATTCCCTGAGAGTCTTGCCTTCACCATCTTAAAAAAAAAAAACCAATCTTCCTTTATTTCTTTTCCATACAGCACGCTTTTTTTTTTTTTGATTTTTTCCATTGTCAACTCCCTCCCTTTCTTGGTTTTAAGCTGAGACAAAAGCTGAGAAGACAAAGGCAGAGGTGCTGTGCCTGGCATGTGTCTGTGTCAGTCCCATTGTAACACTGCTTCCAAATGTCACAAACAAAAAGGTTTACTCTTCCTCAAATCAGCTTTTTGGTAAGTCCACAGATTGCTCTTTCAGAACACATACCTGCCTGAACAAACTGAATAATTTTATGTACAAATGAATTGAGAATTATACTCATGGTGATTTGTTTTCCTGTTTAGCTTCTGCTCAGCAAAGAGCAGAAATGTCTCCATCTGAAGTTAATTTACTAATGTTAGTGACTGTAAGCTTCTGGTAGTGACTCTGCTTCCAGCAGAAAGGGCAGTGCCCAGGCGTACACAAAATCTACTCTAGATAGAAGATCAAAATGTGGGCAGATCAGGAAAGACTGTCAGCTGCAGTAAAATGAGCAAATACGAATCTTGTAAATTTTTTTCTGTGCCCTGAGGTGAGGGAAAAAGCCCCCTAAGATTGCCATAGTTGTCAAAGGCAAAGCAGCAGCAGACAGATGCTTTCCCTCCAGGTTTGGCAATATCCAAAATCACCCTAGAGCTCACAAGCAAGCTGCTGTGTTACCTTTATGTGGCCCATATTTCATCCCACAGAATGGAGATGGGAAAGCGTTTGAGGAACTTCCCTTTCTAAAAATTTTTTTCCCCGAGTTGTGCTGCCTAGGCTGCCTGTAGTATTCTGCAGTCCGGGCAAATTTGTGTGCTCATTCTCAGTGTTAGCTCTGTGGCTTCCCGTCTCTAATTTATTCGAGTTACTATTGTAATGTGCTGTTATAATTCTAAAAACAATAAGATGCTGATGCAACAATAGCACCTCATGTTCTTATGGTGTTATTACCCGTGGTTTGACTTAAATTCCCCACAGTTTTGACAGAAGATATCAAGCTTCTAGGAACTGCTTGTGATATCCTTACATCATGAGAATGCACGGCAGGTTCTCCACTTGCTTTTAAGTATATACATTTCCGTGTGCTTTTAAGTATATACATTTAATAAAGACACCCTTTGCAGGTGCACCAGGGAAGCTTGGCTTTTCTTTTTTTTTAATTACTCTGACATTTGAGGAGTTAGAAGGGGCATCTTAAGCACCAGGTTTTGAAAATTGGTTTTGTCATCTTGACTGACAGAGAAAAAACTCTAACTTTGTTCAGTGAGAAGCTCAACAAGCGATGTTTGCAGACACAGCCAGGGAATATTGAAATCTGCTGCTGTAAATAGTTTCTTTGTACCAGACCATAAAAGAAGCTCTCCATTTCCACCATTAGAACATTCTGTAACTTCAACTGATGCATTTCTCCAGGTGTGACTCTTGTTCCTTTTCTAGAATTTAATAAAAGATTGTTCTTTCTTTATTAATATCTGTGTATTACACAGCTGTGATCAGCTGATCTGAGGGTGGAAGTAACCTAAGGATTTCTCTTCTAAGCTTACCCTGACCACAATTCCTCTCCCTGCACTGCACTCGACCCTGCTTTTTTCAGTGTGTAGGGTGATGCTTACAACTGCTCCCTGCTGGTATCCTAGCTGGTTGTCTGTCCAGAAGCAAAACATGTAGTGATAGGAAAGGCATGTCTTTCCTTCAGAAGACCTCTGATTTTCAGTTGCAGCAGCTTGATTATTTCTGAATTCAGGCTTTTCATCAAAATTATCTGAAATTGGTCCACTGTTACTGGGACACTGGCAGACATGAGCCTGATCTCCTTACCAGATCAACGAAAAACTCCAGTGCTTTGGTTTTGGTTTTTTTTTTTTTTTTTTTTTTTTTGTTTTGTTTTGTTTTAAAAAAAAGGTGTATGACTATTCACAATTTTCTCACTGATTTTTAAAATTAGTTTTGTACTGTATGTATACACTGTATATTTGCTATCATTTTTGTGTACTTTGTTTCTTGTATGTTACAAGTGTAGTTGCAGACTTGGACAAGTTTTTGATATGGATTATTGACACTCAATTCTACTGGTTTATTTAGAGGGAAAAAAATGAATGTCCCTTTTTTATTTTTCTGTGCAGTGGCCTAATGTCAAGTCATGAACTTTACCAACACAGATTCTTTTGGGGTAGAAAAAAAAGCAAGTGATTACTTGCTTCTCTGGCCTCTATCAATTGTCTAGTGCAATAGCAACAATTATTTCTTTTTTAACTGCATCTCTGATTCTTAAAATCATGCTTTCTCTTTTCTTCTCCATTGCTTAAAACACTAGTGCAAGTTATGGTTGTTTTAAACCTGTGCAACTTCTTCCACTGCTCTGATGAGGTTTACTTGTACACCTGATGCAACAGATGCAGCTGAAGCGTCTCAGAATGTGCACATGCATTTTTGGTCACAGAACATCGTTTCTTTGTGGTGGGTGATATGAACTATATATGCAAGAAAATATCTTTTTAAAGGGACACTGCCCATTTTCCTCTAATCCCTTATTGTCTCTACTGAGTACTCAAAGATGGTCAGTCATGGGTAAGTAAAGTAGCCAACTTGACTAGTTTTCTTTTTGTAAAGCATTGTCTAATATGCTTATAGTGTAATGAAAATACTTTGTCACCAGATGGCAATGTTGCCTGAGACTAACCACTGTGCTTCCTCTGAGGGGTGTAGCAAGACCTGTAGGAGGAAGTTGTACAATTTGGTCGGGAGAATGAGTAGCCATATTGGCAAAACTCTATTATCTCCTTTTTAAGTATCTACAATGGAGGTCAGAGAGGACAATTTTCTTCTTTGTCAAGTGCAAAGAAAGACTGGAAGGTAGTTCGTGTGAAATTCAGCTCAAGTAAAAAGATTAAGGACATATTTCTTAAAGAAATATGTGTTAACACTTCTTTATCCTTTTTGCAATTGGTCTTTATAATAATTAGTACCCAGAGACATTTCCAAGGTTACACTAACTGTATGCAAGAATTCTGCCAATCAAAGTTCCCAGAAAGCAACTGTGAGAAAATGGTTTCTATACAAATGGTTACCAAAAATTACAGTTTTTCCCAATTTCAAGGTGTCAGCTGACTATATCTGTTGTGGCATTCCATAGTTTTAAAGAGTTTTGTCTCTTTCCCTTGAAATAGCTTTCTAATGTAATTCTGCTTACACAGAATTTTCCCCAAAATATTTATTTTAATAGAAATAATAGTGTCAGGACACATTCTGCTGCATTGAATGCACCTTCGAATTCACTGTTATTCTAATCTACTTGTTTTATGTATTATGCATAACAAACACACATGACTCCAAAGACATACTCGTGCATTCCATGTACTGTATACGTAATGTGGAATCTACTGTTAAGATTATGGTCAAATAGCTTACTTTAAAAATTTTAATAATTAAAGTTTAATTTAAAAGCTCTGACTGGAAATTTAATTTATTGAAATAGGAGAGCACGTCTTACAGCCAAACCAAAGGCAAGATTTCATTAGAAAAGCAAATGTAAAATTCAAGGTTTTCATAGCGAGAAACACAATTTAATAGAGGTACACTTACTTGAACAGTGCCTGCAAATGCACAAAATGTTCCTTTGTTTTCCAGTAACTTTGGTCCATGTCCATCCCAGATATGTAGCTGAAATAGTCATAATATCAGAAAATTGTTGCATGTTTTTTAGCTATTTCTGGTGATGGCTGAAGAAAGCCTGTAAGAATATGCTTAAATTAATCACTGAGTAGATCACGAATTAATAAACTGAATAGCATGTGTTACTTTCTTGAAGTAAGTAGTAAGTGGTTTGGGCCCAATCAGTTCCCTCTTGCCTGAGGAGCTGACAGTAGGTGACCTCTTGCCTTTGGGTACCTCTTTAATCTAGCAGGGAATTCTGCTTGCTCTTTTCTTATAGTGACTCCAGAGAAAGGCTAGCATGATTAGTGACTTCATTAAGCACTTATTCAGAGAGAATGAGTCTGGGCCTGAACCCACATTTAGGAATTATTTTCTTTTTAGGTATCATTGATCTTCATCATCTTCCTCTTTCCTTTCTGTTGGGAATCAGGAAGACAGCGAAGGCTGGTTACTAGCCATTTTTCCAGTGGTCTCTTACTGAGAACTTGGGTTGCTGCCAGTGATGAATTTGTCTGTACCTTTGGACTTCATACTTCAGGGTGAAACAGTAAGGTTAAGGTTAAGCAGCAGATTGTTCAGAAACACTGCAGTAGTGATACAGTCAATTATCAGTGTTTCTCTTGCTTTGCATTTCTTAAGAATGGCTTTTCAGATGGATGCCGATGGGACTGTCCTAGTTTTGCATCCTCTGCCAGGTACCAGTCAGCTTAGCCGTGCTGGTTTCTGCTTGCCTGGAAGCACCACATCCTTTCCAAGGTATTCTATCTCAGAGGGAATCTGTTCACTGCCATGCCTGGCTGTACATTTTAAGGGTTGAAAAATAGATTGACAGCATCTGCCATCATTCAGCCTAGAGAAGGAAGGCTGAGGTACTGGGAAGGCTAATGTCAGAAGAGACACTTGAGATAATGCAGCTTAAAACTGCTCCCAGAATGAGGGCTTAAGTGTATATAGACTGCTGCAATTTCAAATCACCAGAAGAATTGTGACTTGGTTGTTATTCCCTTTCTGTTACACTCCTGGGGAGGAAGTTCTTTAGAAAGCAAAATGTCATTGCAATAGTAATTTGACATCTTATTGTAAAATGGTTTGTTTATATGTTGGAGCCTGGTAGGCGATGTATGTGTGCAAACTACATGGCAAGATATTTCATTATGATCATGTTGCTCATTCAGGCTGAATCACTTATCCAGACCACTGTACAATAAGTTGTCAAACGATTGTTGCGGTGACATCACTTTCCCTTCTAATTTCACACCAGTAATTTTGACAGAACAAGAAGGGCAACATGTGAAGATTGCATCTATTAAAGCAGATTTGGGCTGACAAGGTAAATTATAGCATTATTGTCTAATGGATGGAAATAAAACTCTTTGCACTTTCAGGCTCCCACCAGATTGCTTCCTTTTAAAGATATGGATATCAGACTTTAAGTGGATTTTACAAAATCTCCTGCAGATATCTGGATTAAAATATATTTAAAAGAAAACTCTTAACCAGCAGTCCACAGTAGGATAAATATCACAATGTACTTTTTTTTTTTTTTTAATTAATTTTTTTTTTAAAGGCAGTTGCAACACTTGGTATTTCAGGTTTTTTTTTTTCCAGGAAGAAAAATACGAAGTGAGACAGTAAGAACAAAAAGAAATATTTTCTCCTTCCTGAAAGACTCCATGATATAGATTTGAAACATAAAGCCAGGGAAAAATTCTACTCTCTAATCCCCTAGGCTCTGTCATAATATGGACTTTTTTTCTACTGATAAAGTACTACCTACTAACATTGTTATCAAGACCTACCTTGCTCAGTTTGAACTATAAGGAGGTCAATCATCCCGTTTTTTTTTTAAAAAAAGGTTAATAAGTTTTGAGGTGTCTTTGACTATAACTAATAAAAGAGTTATCATAAAAACAGATTCCACAGAATAATTTGTTTGGAAAGGCAAACATCTTAGACATAAACTGATTTAAAAATGCCATGAAATTTTTTATTAAAAAAAGAGTTAATAATTTCTCAAGGAAGCATTTTAAGCTCTGAACAATGACGTGAACTATTTTATTTTACTGGCACAAAGCTGATGGAAGAGGTATGTTTAACATTTGTTGTGTGATGCTTAGAATAAAGAAGCGTTTTGTTTACTTGAGACATCTTATGAAGTATACTGCAACTGCTAATTTAATTACTTTTATTTTGAGAAAAAAAGTTTTAGAAGCCCACATTTTTTTGAGAAGGCATGTTTACAGCCCATTTGAAAATTTTAAGTTACATTTCTAGAAGGTTGCAACTCTCCCATTCAAGGAACATGTGAGTTCCTTAGAGGTTAGGCGCTGTCTCTTGCTCCATTTCAGTGTCTGAAAAACTTCAACCCCTACCCTTTTCTTCTCCCAAAAATCTCTACAGTACATGCTACTCTCCATTATACCTGTTACTTAATCTGATAATTACTTGCATGTGGAGTTTAAAACCTATGCAGTCAGCTTATGTTGTGAAGCCTGATGTTCTGTATCTGTTGAAAATAGAAAAGACCAATTTTATTCCACGTGTTGATTGTGTAAGATCCAGGCAAACCTCATGTGTCAGCACAGGGACTTAGATCTGATATTAATTCCCACCAAGTCCCTTACAGGAGATGCCTCCTACCCCTGTTTACACTTTCTTGGCTCCACCATGGATTTTTTCATGCAGGCTGGCTATTGCTACTCCTGTAAGTTGGACACCATCCTGATTCTTTCAATACAGTGACCAGATAGCAGTGCAACTAATAATACATAAGGATAGAATAAGATACTTAGTGTTTTTAAAAAACAAAAGAGGTTTTTTCTTTCTTTTCTTTCACAGGCCTTCTAGGGGTAATATCTTGGGCTGGGGAGAAAGAATAAAGCATAAAGAACGATACATAAAACACCTTATCAGACTTCTGAAAGCTCTCTTAAAACTCAGTCGTCCAGTTTTAGTGATACACATATGAGCTGGATTTTGTCACAGAGCTACTCCTGTGCTTTCTTGGACAAAGACTTCTTTTCCTGTTATCTGTAACATCTGTTACTGCTTGCTCTTAAGAATTAACTGGCTTTAAACCTTTTATGAGAAAAATCAAACCTTTTGGTTTTGGAATTTGTCAGCTACTGAGCCTGTATTGCCAAGGTGCTGCTTGGCATAACACAACATGTAAATCAGTTTAAATGAGGAATTCAGAAAAACAGACTGCATTCAAGAGCCATAGGTAGCAATCTAGAAGTTTATTTTTTCTTCAGACTAGATAAGCTACAAACGGATACACTAAGAGATGACTTGTATTATGTTCAGTTGTTACAGGAAGCATTGATACGTTTGGGTTTTAGTTAAATGGGTAGGTATGGTGAACTTCATAGTAAACAATTCTTATACACTTCCCTAGAACTGTCAGAAAAGTTGAGATTTTATAATTTGAATTAGTGTATGGAAACTTTACAGTACCCAGTGCTCTCTGAATTAGTTTTCTTCTTACTCTTCATTGTCATCCCTGTCATCTTCTTCAAATACTTTGATCCACTCAGTAATGCAGACATTGACATCTTTCCTGTGCTTTAGGGACTCTGCAAAGCCTTGAGATATTGGTTGATTTGATATGTGCCTTTCGAGTGATTTATGGTAATTTTGTGCAGTACTTGATATTTTCATCTGTGTTTCCTGCAGTCTTAGCTGCTTTTCATGTGAGTCTCTTGGTTTCTTCATCTGCTACTGGTTCATGGTGTGCCTATCATCCTATCATCTCCCCCTCCTGTCACTGGGATCTGGGTAGCCGTCAGGTACTAGGAGTGCTATGAGCTGTGCTGGTGCGTATTTGCCACTCTTTGATGTGGTGGGTTTTCCTTGTTGTCTACATATCTGAAGGCTAGTACCTACATACGCATCTGCTCACTACTTGACTTCTTCAGGGTCCTGTCTCAAAATGATGAAGGTACAGTAAGTAATTTGCCTGGGTTCCAGTGTTAGGAGCAGCAGCTGGGCCCCTAGTGAAAAAATGGATGAAAAAGGCTGAAGAGGATCACTCAGAAAAGCACCGTGTAGATTACTATGTCAGGGTTCTAGCTAGTCTAGTATGTTGTATCCAACAATTTCAGTAACCAGCTGCTTCAAAGACGGGTTAACAGGTCTTGTAATAGTCAACTATGGAATAATCTAATCAAAGAGGAAGTTTACTCTCAGATTTTACATATTTTAGCAAAAAAGAAATTAGCTTCTGCAGCACCTTCTCATATTTGAATAGAGAAATAAGGTTCAATGTTCACCTATGTTCACTTGAAAGGTGAACATAGGCATTTGCTTCAGTTCTGACTTTGTTTAAAAAATGAGACAAACAAAAAGACACCCCACCCCTCAAACCCCATATAGTCTGAACTCAGGTGTTTCAGTAGCATTGACTGCACTGGCATTTTCCAAAGTGTAAAATATTTTGCAGTGATGTTTCATGGGCTACTGGTCAAGAATGAATGTACGTAAAAAGAGGGGGAAAGCACCTCTACACTTTGACTGGGTACCTCAGTGAAGATCAAGAAGCAGGATGTAAGAAAAAACCATGGATGATCAACAACAGTATTCTAGACAAGACGACAAAACTAAGTTTGTTCATTCGTGAAAGCTAATAAAAATAACATCTTGCATGCCCAGCACATGAATGAAACAGTGTGGACTATAAACAGGACAAGTAATAAATCTTAATACACAATCAGGATCATAATTTGACTAGTGTAACAGGTTTTGTGGAATTAATCATTACTGGAATGATAATATACAAGTGTATAACTTGTTCAGGAAAAAAAAAAGGTGATCATGAACATGAAGAGCACAATATGCTTGCCCTGAGATTTTCAGTACAAATGCAGTTCGGCTGGTTCAGAGTCTATGATAAAAAGTGCAGGCTTACAAGGTAGAAGAATTTTTTTTTGTCTGTTTACACAAAAAATCTCTAACCAAACCCAAACCAAAATTCAGAAGGTGCCAAGTAAAAAACTTAGTGTTCAATGGAAGATTGTAACAAATCCAAGTAAAGATCCAGGCTGTTCAACAAAATACAGGAATTGACAGGTGAAAGCTTGCTTTTCCTAATGAAGGTGGAGGCAGCAAGCAGAGAGAGGGCAATCAAATCTAGAACTGCCTGAGGTTTTGGACTGAAAGTGAGTGAAACTGAAGTACAATTTTATGATCCTTGGGAAGGGAAGAAGGAAGAAAGCAAAATCAAGAGCATGAACTTCCAGAAAGCACATATCAGTGAACTCTCAGAATTGTATTTTAAGGTCACATGAGAGGAAAGCCTGATGAAAAGGAAGCTCTAGAGAGCTGCCACAGGACAGATAGGCAGGATAAATAAGGCCAAGTCATGGCAGCTTTACTGACTTCAAGAAAGGACTGAACACAAAGTGTAAACTTGGTTATCTAGTTGACAGTCTGATGGAAGAGAAGTATAATGCGAATATGTAGTAACAAAGTCAGAAAGTCCAGGTACCGAATGAGGTTAAGTAGCAGGAAATATCAAGGCTAAATAAGTTAAAATTAAGTTCTGCAAGTCTATTATTAGTAAAAGGAAGTTGAAGGGAAAAGGAAACCCTTTCCCTTCCCAAACTGAAAACCATCAAATGATGTACAGGTCTCGCCGCATTTAGTCTTCACAAAGAGGTCAGTCAGGAGCAGATGGTTAACACAGTTAATACCAACAACAAAAGGTTCGGTCTGAACTGCAGAAAGAACAGATTAGAGAGCACTTAAATAAATTAGTTGTTTTCAGATTGTCTGGTCTGATAAACTTCGTAATAGTGTGTTTAGTGACCTGGCTGAAACAGTTTCAGAATGGTTGCCTTTGAGAAATGATGGAGGACAGCTGTGAAACAGTAGTGCTAGAAAATGGCAAATATAGTGCCTAGTATTAATTTTTACATAGGCAGGGAGAGGAGGGATCCAGGAGGTGTGGACCAACAAGCTACTTCAGTTCCCAGAATTCAGAGAATTTAAAAAATATGAAGGAAAAGAGCAGTAACTAACCTGGATTTATTGAGAACAAAGTAAGTCAAAACAAAATATAGCAAGGTGACAAGCAGTTTGGATGGGGAGGTACAGTAAATACCATCAGCCTTTGACAGTAGTTAATGTGGTAGCCTAAAAGAGAAGCTAGGAAAATACCATCTAGACTGAAAACATTTCAGTAGTAAGTAGCAGCATTTAGAGTACACTACCACAAGTTCACTGTTGAAACTGGGGTATATATATCTGTTGTGGTTCTATAAGGGGTCTAAGGCTGTTCAGGTTTTAATGAAAATGAAAATCTCTTCGTATTTACATTTGGAGGTGACTAAATATAAGAAAAAAATATTACAAAGGTCATCTGGGGAAAAAACAAGATGAAACTCAAAAGGGGACAAGCTAATGCATTGACATAGGAACTTCCTGAGTACAGGGTGAGCGCCCTTAAGGAAATGTTGGGTATTAACTCATACCAAGAGAAACATGAATGGGTCAACGTATTGCTTGTTGATCAGTGCATCTGAGCCCTTACCAGAGAAACATCTGAGTCTGGGTACTTGAGGAGAGTCATAGATAAATTGAGATAAATCCAGAAAACAACAACGCTCTAGCAAATGTGACTTGTGAGCAAAAATTGAAAGGTATGTAAATGTTTATCATAAAGAAAAAAGTTGGGAAAGCACTGAGAAGCAATTATTATTATATATTATTATATATCATATATTAAATTATAATTAGAAGGGTACGTACCAAAAGGAAAAAAACAGTTTATTCTCCCTTCTGCAGAGAGGACAGCACTGATGAGCCTAGATTGCAAGAAGGAAGAAAGGTCAAGATAGAAATCGGCAAAAAACCTTTCCAAGGGTAAGGCCAGTGAAACACTGGAATACATTACTTGGGAGATATTATGGATTTTCCATAATATGGATTTTCCATTGCTAACGATTATGGATTCCATTGTGGATTTTCCATTGCTAACGATCTTTCAGATCATTTTTAGAGATGCGTTTGTTAGGTATATTTGATCCTTGTTTGGCATAGAAGCATGAACTATAACTTATTTACCCTGTTTTCTTCATTTTCTGCAAAAGAGTTTCTCTGCATACCTACAGTATGCAGTACTACCTGCAGTAGAAGAATAGTGACCATTTTTTTAGCATTTAGTTGCTTTCTTTTGAAATTTTATTCCAAAAATTCAGAATTCTGTGCAAGTAGAACTGTGTTATGTAAGTTTGCCTTTAATTTGAAAATGTTTCACAAATGCTTAAAAAAGATTTAAAATCCCAAAAGCAAGAAAGCAACCTAGATAGAAGTACAAGAAGGGAAACTAAAAATGGATAGAAAAATCAAGAAAGAGTTGATGATAGTTTTGCAAGGCTCAATTTTATGGCCAGTGCTCTTTAATATTTTTATATGATCTGGATACAGGAGTTGAATGTACATTAAGTAAGTTTGCTGATGATACTAAATATGGAGGAGCTGCGGACTCCCTCAAAGATAGAGAGGCCTTACAGAGAGAAAAGTTCTTCACTGAGAGGGTGGTCAGTCACGGGAACAGGGTCCCCAGAGAAGTAGTCATGGCACCAAGTCTGCCAGAGTTCAGGGAGCATCTGGACAGTGCTCTTAGCCATATGGCTTAGTTTTAGGCAGTCCTATGAAGAACATGACATTGGACTTGATGATCCTTGTGGCTCCCTTCCAACTTGAGATATTCTATGACTCTATGATTCTATGGTTCTGTAGTCCAGTATGAAAAACAGCTGGACGGTGTACAGTGCGGTGGGTTGTATGACCCCTACCTGAGAGTGGGGAATGAGGAGCATGAATATTTATTATCAATAGCAATAGTGTTATCTCTATGGACATATGTAATTGAGACTATATTGTGCCAGGTGCTGCACAATAAAATGTCAAGAATATGACAAAGGTGTGTATGTCTTCTGATGCTCACAAAGAGGATCTGAAACATGTCCGAGACATATGATTATAGATAGCCTTTCTTTATTTTCCTACAGCTGAATTCACTGACTTAGTCTTTGTTAAACTTCTTTGTTTAATATGAAAGACTATGATATGTAGGGTTTACCCAGGAAAGGTCAAAATACAACTTAAAAAAATATATATACATATTCAGTTAACATGACTCTTAGAAGTAATTTCTGTTAAATTATATTGATTTTTGTTATACTTGAATTAAAAAAAACTATATCCAGTGTTGCTAACCTTTTATTCATGTTAATTACAAAGACCATTTGTAAAGTCGTGCTTTCTATAATCTGCAGACTAGCGTCATTGTAGATGCTGGAAATACAGGAGATTGGTCCTGGAGCTTACAAGAATTCCCACTGAATATAATGAATTTTCATGCTGACAAAGGATGAACTTCTCTGGTGTATTTAGCTTGTATTTCATTTATTTTATTACATTTTAGAACTTTGAGTTTTTAATCTATAGATACCAATTTTAATGCACTAATTATGTAAATGTACATTCCTGGCATGAATTTAGAAAGTCATTGGAATGTTGTACATATATCTGGAGCAAAAAGAATATCAGAGTAGCAACAGGGTAAAACTGTATAAATCCAGTCAATTTCTCATCTAAGAGATAAATTGGAACACTGCATTCCATTCTGATTATATTGATACTGTGGTATTTTGAGAAAAAAATAAAAGGGCTTTTCTCTCCTAATTACTAGCATGGAAAGAAACCATTTCTACTGTAAGTCCTCCTCCTTGTGGCAGGCAGGGGCTGCGAAAGACCTGCAGATGACAAGTTGAGAATTGTCTGGGTACAGGCTCAAGACATCTTTTCAGGCAGAAAACAGGTTGCAAAGACTGGAGAGGCTTTCTTGGTGTTGCTGCTTTTACTACAGTATTCCATCTCCATAAATTATGATGCTCAGCTGGTGTTTAATGCCTTTCTGCAACCCCAACATAAGCTGGTTGACTGACAAAGTAAAAAAAGGCATGAAGAGCTACATCTACAGAAATGCCAGGATTTTGACAAGTGCCATATTGAAATGCTTTATTTGAAGGTTTAATAATTCTAGTCAAGATTAGGCTGCAGGAGAAACAAATATTACTAACAAATTTATCTTAAGCTCCTATATTTAGCAGAAATCATTTGCCTTATCAGAAACCCTAGTGTACAGAAACAAGTTTTGTTCCCATGTCCCCACATTCATCTAACTTAAAATGGCTATGGAAACGAAGTAGCTGTGAGGATGTCTTCAGCTTTTCTGAGTTCAGGAGACTTCCTGGTAAAGTAGGAATCCTGTATCCTGAGAGACATATTGCGGAAACAGTAAGAACCAAATTTGGATATCCTTTGATGAAATGGAAGAATGAAAGAATTGAAAATACATGCTTTCCTATTATCTGTTATTAACTCAATAAAAAGGTCTGCTTTCATCAACTTTCAGATTTCAGTTAAATATTTTCATGACAGATTAGTAGCACACTTGTGACTTGATATACCTGGAAAGCCCTGTAATGTCCAGAGGATAACTTTTGCAATGGAGAGGTGTGTTAACACTTCCAAGAACAGTTCAGTCTATTACCTGGATATGGTTCTTCTCCTTGGATCTAGGTGAGTGGGCTGTGGAAGGCTATCTGAGATGGTATGGCAGCTCTGGCCCTGGAGAAAGCACTCACTGTCTGGAAACGAAGTTATATCAGTTGCATCAGGATTAGGCTCTGTGGGTGCCCAGCCTTAGGAACTTGCAGTGCTTGGCAGCTGTGGAAATTTAATTTCTGTTGAATAGGGCCATTAATGAGTAACAAAAGAACTATGTGCTTCAGTTAAGATTAACAGCAGAACTCCAACAGAGTGCCTAGAGATGCAAAAGCCATGGTAAATTAAAGCACATCCAATTCAGAATAACATTTATTGCAACCTGGTTGTAGCATTGGTAGTAAATCCTGCATGATTTCTTCTGTTAACAGTGGGAAGTTTAAATTCTGGCAGGCAATGGATTTCTGGGACTCTGTCCATTTTCTGTCAAAAATGCAAACCATTTCTCTGATTATGACGTGAGAGACAGATTAATTGAAATTGCTTAGCAGGAGAAGATCTCTTGAATATTCATAACCTGCAAGGTACTGTGTAACACAGATATTCAAATACAGTTAACAAAATGAAAACATTATGGTATGCTTACCAAGAGAGATGGAAGGGAGGTTAAAAAGGTAAGAAAGATCTTACTTTTTTAAATAAAAAACAAATCCAGACTTGTGCTTGACTATGGACAGAAAGATTTTGAAACAGTAGGAAAACATTAAATTATACACTAACAAAGCAGTCATTAATGCAATACAGAGCTCAGATCATACAGAAAGCTGTGGATGAAAGCTCTACAGAACCTTCTTCAAATCTATACATGCCAGGTTTTAATGTTTGTAATTGTGGATCAGACTTATCTTTGCTTTACCTTTCTGTGAAATCACAATCAGGCCTTATAATTGGGGAAAACCACGATGGTGTTTGTTTTTTGTTTCATTAGCAAAAGGTGCACTAGAGCTGAAGGACTTCCTGTTCTGGAAAATAGCACTCTCCATGCTGTAAAAAAGTTACCCAGTTCATTTCTTTCACTCAAGAGTTTTCAGCTGATCAGTTAGCAGTTTAGTGGATAGCTTTCTGTAATCTCTTCAGAAGTTATTCAGTATACCAAGAAGCTCTTGAATCTGAACATAATGGATCTTCCTCTATTCGAAGAAGATCATCCAGAAAGAGATGGAGTTTCAGGGTCTTGCCTGGATGTGGGTTTTATGACGGGCTCTAGAACTGGCATAAACTAAAATCTACATCCAGGTGTCACTTTCTGCTAATTGAAATCTGACTGTTGAAATTAATTGAGAGGGTTGCCTCTAGTAAAAACGATACTTTTGGTGTGGAATTAGAAGTTGAATTTAGTTTTGAATGCTGTGCCTTGGGTACAAAATACAGTAGGAGAACATGCTGATTGAGTTGCCTTTACTACAGAACTGCAGATTCCTTTTAAAAAAAATAAAAGGAGCTGCTTTTAGGAGAACTCTGCTGATTTTCCTTAAGAATTTTAGAGTATTTCAGTCTTATAATATTTTGGGTTTTTTTGCAAAGGAATGTCCTAAGTTATGTTGCAATAAAAATAGTAAATATTATTCATCAGACTCTGTTACTTTAAATGCTGCTTCTTTTGACTAATATTAATGAAGAGAGAAAAACTTCCAGTTGTATTCATTGGAAAAAGCAGTCAAATTTGGCTATATAAAATAATTTTGTCAACTTGCCTGAGAGGGGAAAATTAATAATGTTTTCAATTTTATAATTTCAAAACAAAATTCAGTAAAGACTAGACTTTTTAAGATTGCCATTTTCCTTTCATTCAATATCTATGCTCTTATTCCTTCTTTGCTTTGACAAAACCCTGGAGAAAAGTCTAAAATTGAAAGCGCCTTTTGAGCTTGGCCTGGATTTCTGGTTTTTTTTGCAATCCACACCATCGGCTAAGGTGCTTCTGATATCTCTTTCAGACCTATTGGGAGGTGATATTATCATTCTTCTCCCGTTTCACTCATTAGTCTTTAACAGCTACCTATGTGGCAGTCATATCTGTGTGATGCTGTAGGGAAGCGCTGTTTCTCTCATGTGGTGCATGGATCCCCTTTACCTAAAAGGTCCCCTGGCATATAGGAATTTCTGGAACAGCCTAATATTTTGCAAACAATATAGTAATAATTGTGTTTGAACCATTTGCTTTATGGACTGATGGATTTTAAAGTCCTATAAAAGCAGTTAATCCAGCATGTCCGTTGGTTGGGATTCTGGGGAGGAAGTCATGGAGGGTAACTGTGCTTTATTAGTAATGTGTTTGGTCTTTCCACCTTTGTACCTGAAGCAGTAAAGGAGATGGTTAGTATTAAAAAAAAAAATAATCTTTCCTTGCTATGTCTCCCTTCTTTAACAGCAAATCTCACAAAAGTAGTGCCAGAAGTTTCTCAGACAGAATAATAAAAAAACCTAACTACTTTGTAATGAAATCCTTTTTGCCCTTTTCCTAAAGGATGTGTGTGTGGAGCAGCCATGTCTTATGGCCATAAGACCATAAGCCACCCTGACTATTAGGTAGCTCTGAGGTAAAATAATTATCCCCTGAACACTGCAGTGAAGTAGATCTGGAAACACTATCCCAAATTTACAGCTGAAAACTGGTGAGAACACACAACTTTCAATATTTCCAAGCTATACAGGCTTCTGGAGGCACAGATATATATGTGTTGAAGTTTTTAAAAATGGTAGCTTTCATGCTTGTATAATATTGAAAGTCAGTGAAACCCAAGGACCTTTTGAGAAATCTTTGCAAACGTAGCTAGGTGCTTTATCAGCAAGTGCTTGCAGTCTCATGGCTCTAAGAGGCACCACTCCAGATCAAGCAAGAAATCTTTGAGACTACTAGGAATTGAAGCCTTCAGCATATTGCTGTGGCATTAGCTGCAAGCCCATACTTCCTCTTCTTTATAATCACAGTTTAAATTCAGTTTTAATGAAGGTGGAGGATCACAGTTATTTTATCTTAGCTGGTTTGCTAATTCCCAGTTGACAACACATTTTATATTACTGCAGTAATAAATTCAGCACGTACAGGAGCCGTAATCACATGAAGACATCCTGTCAGACTTTACAGAAACCACACAGGAGTTAAATAGGACTGTGTGCAAGTCCAAACTAACAAGTAGAAGCCAGAGAAAACGTTTGAGCATTCAGATTTGATTAAAAGGCAAGGGATTGGCAGCATCCTTGATCTCCCAGTGGAGAATTACATTGTGAAGAGGTGAAGCAACACCATAATATAATATAATATAACTTAATGTGGAAGAGCTGGTATTTCATTAGCAGCCAATGGTTTGGAAGAATGTTTTCAACACATTGCTTTTGAATAGGTTATATATTAAATCCATATAACTAACAATGGTTAACTAGGGCTGAAGGATGGCTACAGTGTTTGTCATTGGCAGATTCCAAAATGACTGGCTTGGAGAAAAAAAGAAGAATGAAATGTCTTGAATTTTATTGGGAATTTGACCAAAATGGCTAAGAATGGCTGTTTTGACTGGTGATGTTAACATACTAAGTTCTATAATACTGAGGCTGGTTTTGGAAAGCAGGAAAACAGATCTTCTCTGATTTTTCCAGAGTTTGAACACTTTATTGCTAGTTAATAAGTTATGGATAAGAGGAAATATTCTTTTTTAAGAGTGGGGTTTCTTTTAGCTATTTTTGTTCCTGTAGATTAAGTCTTTGCTCCTAAAGAAATACGCCCTTCAGGATTTTGATAAATTGTAGTATAAGATATCAAAAGAAAACAAGAGCTATTGAGTCTGTTCACATAGGGCTCCAAAACTTGGTGGTTTTGAACACACTTCTTAATATACAGGCTTTTAACAGGAGACCTCATAGGTAGTTAATGTATTTCTTAAAATGTTCTGGATTTTTTCTTGGTTTTCAGTTAACCTAGCAGGTTCTCCTTCCCTCCCTCTTTCCCCCCTTCCTTTCCTCCCTCCCTTTCTCCTTTCCTCTCTTTCTCTCCTCCCTGATGGATTGTGACACTGTGGCAGTCTTCTCAGCCTGTGCAGCATTTCTTTCACACAATATATTTGAAGCATTCTAAAGGAACTTTTTAAAATATATGTTTCTAGACTTTGAACCCCCTTGGGAACTAGTAGGACATCATGGCAGTATTACTGAGGTACCTTCAGTAACGTACTCCACCCATTACATTAGGATGCCGGAAATAATGTTATGCGCAGAGATTGCTAATCTAGAATGGGACAGTATAAAGTGCAGAAACTAAATAACAGCCAATTCAGTAAAAAGGTTTAGTAGAAAGTGGTTGTAAGCAGTATCTGTTAACATCAAAAAGCCTCAGAAGGAAGGAATTCTCTCATGTAAATGATGTCATACCTAAAGAAGTCTGAACTACAACATGCTCAGCTCTTCAGCTGGAGGCAGTCATATGATTTAAGGCTCTATTGCCTTGAAATTTTTATAATCTCCCCTAAATTCAGTCATACTCTGCAGGATACCATGGGGCAGCAGCACAGTGAGCCTGCCTCCTTCAAAACAAGGTCTCAGTTTCCAGCAACCTGTTGCTTGGGGTTTTCTGTCTTTTTATTCAATAGCCTGGTGGTCTTTTCCTCTCCCATCAAGTTGTCCCGTTCCTTCGCAAATGCCTGTAAGCACCTAGTAGCATCAGTGCTCTGTGTCGAGTATTTCCAAAGCTTGACCAGGCCTTGTGTCAAGAATGCTCTTTTGGGGAGGGTGCAGAGTGGAGAGGGGTACAGAGTGCAGTCAGCACCTTGATTCTTTCATTTGCATTGCCAGTGTTTGCAATGTAAGAGGTTAAGGAATGTCTGTTCACTTTCATTCCTCCAAAAGGCTTATGACTTTGTAGGTCCCTCCTAGCAAATCCTTCCCCACTTAGTTGTCTTTCCCCCAGACTGAAGAGATCTCATCAATTTAGTAACTCCCTAGGCAGATATTATGGTGTACCTTTGATCACCTATGCTGCTCTTTCAAGCTCAGTCCTTTTTGACACAAGTCTGGAATTTCATGCAGCGTCAAAACATTGCTTCCCCATAGATTTTCACTGAGACATAATGCTCTTCTCTGGCTTTTTTTGCTCCATCCATCCCCCCCTTTTATTTTTTTAAATAATCTCTAACATCCGTTTGTTACTGAGTACTCATCCTTTCAGAGAACATCCTCTAACAGCCTCAAGATTTGGGTGGCAAGATTTTTGTGTGCTTACCACAATTTTATGAAGTGAAGCCTTGTACCCTCCCCGCCGTATGAATTATTGATCTGAGGTAACTTCAACAGAAAGTCTACTATTCATAACATTACAGCTATCACTAGTCTCTTCCCACAAGCTGAGTATCCAATTGTCTTATGTTGCTGTCTTTATGTAAAAAGCATGTAAATTGTCTGAAAATGAAGTATCGGGCCCTATACCTGTTTCTAACAGATATTATAATTTACTTAAGTATTTTATTATACTGTATCAATGCAAGAGTTGGTATTATGGGTGGAAGACATCTTACAAGACGCCTTACAACATGAAGAGAAATTGCTACCCTTTGGACAGCCTCATAGATTTTTGTACAAGTTCAGTTGTCAGGTCTGAAAGACCCACAAAATAAAAATATATCCCACCCTAACAACGACAGTAACAAAACACTTGTCAGATCTGTGCATAGTAATCTGTTTCCCGTATGTGAATATTTATTAATTTAAAAAGAAAAATTGTATATTTTCTCCTTTTTAAAGAAATGCTATTTTAAATAATCAAAGACATTATTTATGGTGTGAGTTTCTGCACAAACAAAAACCTAGAATATGTAGTATGATATAGTAATTATCAATGGACAGAAACTTTTAGAATATGTGAGATTATATATCATTGTTTCAAATGATTATTATTTTATAAGTGGTGTGTCAGCTAAAAAGTGATTCTCTGCTTCAGGGATAAAATAAGATTCTTAATATTAATTACTGTTCCATTTGTACATGCTACCAGCATTCAGTGCTGTAGTAAAACTTGCCTTCCATTTGTAAGGACTGTTTTGATGTATGTTATCTCTAGGGGACCATTCAGAAATCACTGACGTTTCATGAGGCATCTTAGCCAGCTTCCAATATTGGAAATACACCATACAACTTAATTTGGAATGCAAATTGTTTAGTTTGTGAATTTTTACATAGATTTTGTTATCTCTTAAACAGTCTTGCTGCGAAGTTCAGTATAAACAACTAATTCCCCCATTGTTGCTTTACTCCAGTTTTAATGGACTATTCACAGATTATGGGGTTTTTGTAGCATTAACATGGGAAATGGAAATGGAAATGCAGTGAAAGAAATGAGAGAGAAAAATTACAGTATGGAGTTGAAACGGAAAAGGAAAAATACTGTAAGATGGCAAATCCATTTTAATTACTGCAACCCTCTTACTTGCTGGTTTCTCGTCTTACACAAAACTGCTCTCTCTCAAAACTTACAGAAAACTATTTCTAAAAGTGCCAGCAATTGTATTGACTGATTGTACTATCCACAGCTACTGTGTTGATCAACTTTCTCTTTGATGTCCACGATAAGAGTTTTTCCAAGGAGAGAAAGTATATGGATTGCAATTGTAGTCACCCAAGATTTCTCTACTTTTTTTTAAAGGTAAACGATTACCTTGCCTACATTCATGACTGTTTTAAGTTTGTGTGTTTTTGTAGGATATATTTCCAGAGTAGTCAGAAAAGTGGCTGCATCTCTTGTAGACAACATGCTAATTTAAAATTAGCCATCTTTGGGAAGGCCAGCTGTAACATCAGGTGGCAAAGTCTGGACTTGCTCCCTGTGTATGCAGTCATGTCTTCAGCTCACTTTTTGGCCAGCTCTTAATAGTATCCTGATACAGTTGCTCAATCACCTTTTTAATGTGAGAAAAGATATGTTAGCCTGAGTTATCGCATCCTAACTGTGGTATGGACACCCTAAAATATGCATGTATGCCCAATTTTTCTGAGACAACCCAGAGTATTTTTGTTGAATGTTTCCTGGGTGAACCTATGCAGGCTACCTGCTAACAAATAAAATGGCAATGTGCTTGATGGTGATAATATGTACCTCCAGTTAGTGTTAAAGTCATTAGACGCAGTGTGTTCCCTTTGGTTAATAGTGACTCATGTAGAACATCTTTACTGCATTATGAAAAGATTTCAGTACAATTGTTCGGGCTTTCAATGTTTCAGAAAAAAATGACAAGCTTGTAGTATTCATGGTTTGGCTCTCCCATGCCTCAGAGGTAACTTGTCAAACAAAAGTCAACAAATGGTTTACAAAGAGCTACAATAAGAAACAGATTTCATTCCTGTTCTGTGCTCAGTTCTTGGCCGCCCTCTTTACTATAATCTGATATCAATGATTCAACTCTTACGTAAAACAGACAGCTGGTAGGATTCTTCTAGTAACCCCAAAAGAATATCATTAACATGATCAAGTATTTCTGAGCTAATAAAGACCAAATGATCAATTACTTATAGCAAAAATGCTGTCCTCTTATTTAATTTCTGAAAGCAAGTTTGGTATATCCAAGTATGAATGGCTAGCTTTAGAAAGTTTTCATATAAATGCGGGTTCAAGAAAATACGTTGTTTTGACAGCGCAAAAATTTTTCAGCCCTCTGGATTTCCATCATTTGGGTCTCTTGACATGCCTTAAAAAAAAAAAAGAAAGGAATGGAAAGGTTCTAAACTGGAAAATGCGTTTTTAGATACAAGTCCAGTTTATGAAAGTGTGAACTTTATATTTCTGTGTTCTCTCATCTTCATTTCCTCTGTATCAGTAAAATGCCAAAATTGTGAGGACACAGAATTTTCATTTTCCTAATTCTCTTAGGAGTTAGTAGAAGCCTTTGTCTTCCAGTTATCAGGGTGCTTTTCTGTTAGTGTCACTTTTAGTTTTATCAGTCAACATGCTTATAAACCCAATGTCACTGCTTTGGTAGAGCAGGCTTACTTCAGGACTTTAACCCGTTTGGTTGATGAGGAAACGGGAAACACTTTAGCTATATTCTGAGTCAGAAACATTCTTCTTGGGTCTCTTTCCTGTCATTGGTTATACACAGTGATTCCCACCCCCTTTCTCCCACTCAGCAAAACACTATGTAGACCTTTACATTCAAACGTTTTTAGAATGGAATACTGTTGTGCTTTCCCCAAAATGTTTCTTGAGTTGAGTGTAAGGCACTTGCAGGAAGGTGTTTCTAAAAGATATTAAGTACATACACTGGAAGATCCTGTGAATAGCAAATATATTTTAAGTAATATGTTTTTATTTTTCACAATAAAAATGCTTTGTTAAAGAAAAATTTATTTAAAAATAGTTCTAGTAAGTAATTGCTTAGCTCTCAAAGTGAGAAACTGTGGTATAGCTCTACCTATTGTTTTGCAATAACCAAAGGTGTGCATTTTAATTAGAACTTTTTATTTACTGATTTTTAAAGAAATACTTTTTTCCTAAAGAAGTTTTTGTTTTTCAGACAAAAGTTTTCAATGGAGTTGAACTTAGCTTCACAAGATGATTGTGGCTAACTAGCCCAAAGGCCAGAGGCCCCAGCTGAGCGGGGAGGAAATTGAGGCCATCCTCTTAATCTTCAGGTCAAGATTTAAACTTCCACCTTGCCGTATATTACCTTAATTCTCTTTGTAGGCAAATCCAAAAGAAAATATGCTGCCTTAGATGCAACTGCTTAACATCTGTTAGTGTTTGATCATTTTTAAGTCAGAGGACTTCTAACAAATCTAGAGCCTAATGCCTAGTCAAGGTCAGGCAAGTAGGTATGGATGACATTCCCTGTGGAGGTGTCCCTGAAGAGCAAGGAATATCTAAGCAGGCCTTTTCACTCTCCCTTTTCTTGCATACTTCCTGCTGTACAACTGCTCCTGTGCTATCCATGCAGGAAAGCTACTGTTCTTATAGGGAGGTTTTCTTCGGTTTGTTTTTGGTTGTAGGGAAGTGAGCTAGATTTGCTTTCAATCTTTGTTTTTCACTTCAGAAGCAGCAGCAGATGCAGGCATGGAACTGCAAAGTATTTCTCTAAGTTGGTGTCTATTTTAACTGCCTTGTTGCATTTCCCACTGAGATTGCTTTCCCTACGTGTATACTTTCCATTCAAGTCAGTAGAATTTTGTATTCATTCCACCTTCCTCTTTTACTCTCATTGCAGAAGTTTTATATGTCTTTCTCCCAGCAAAAAGCAGCCTTTGAGCCTGTCATCTTAGATTTAAAAGGAAAAATTTATTGGCTTGTTTTCTCCTTACTCTTTGGCATTGTCCATGTGCAGCTGGCTTCTGCAGATGTTTTGTGAACAGAGCTGGTGACTTCTAAAACCTTGCAAATGTCGGCAGCGTTACAAGTTTCTGCTTTGCTCAGAGCTGCAGCACACAAAATACATCTGTCCTTAGTGAGATCTGGCTGCATTCCTTACCGTCTTAAACACAACCTTCAACTCATTGTACAGATCTATTTGCTCATAGCAGCAGAGTCAGTAAATGTGTATCTGTTATTGATGTTGGAATGGTCTTTCTAATGCAAAAACCACAGTTCAAAATAAGGCGCATGTTCCATTCACAGACTAACCATGTTTTTCTAATTACCTTTGTATAATTTTATACTGCATGGATTTGCAGCTGAACTTCTTGTTAACTCTTTTTTTCCACCCTCTGTTATTCCCTGTTGTTTATTTCCTTCCCAAGCTTTCTCCATTTAATTCCTTCCAGTTGAAGAATACTTCTGCACAAAAATGTCTTTCAAGTCTCCTGTCTTGTTCTGACTCTGAGGGTTCCCGCCTTCCACAGAGCATCCTTTCCACACCACATCTGCAAAGTGCTTTACCTTTTGAGCTTTTGAAGGAAAGCACACCAGAGAAAGAGAAATGCTACTGACAAATACCCTTTATTCTCTTACACCCACTCATATGTTAGTGGCTGATTAAAATATAGGGAACAAATGTATGGGAGCTGGTGCCTATGCGGGCAACCTTTTCCATATTTCTGACAGTTGTAAAGCAAAGAGTAGCAAGCGGTTTGGTCTTTCACTGAAGTACTTTACTGCCTGGAGTATGCATGCTAAGTGGGTTTTTGAATCCCTGAATCCTGAATGATGTAAAATCCCCAAATGCTAGACGATTTGGGTTTTTTCCAAAATAGTAAAATTGTTGCTAGTGATGACAAGTCATACCTCCCAGCATTAGAATAGAAGTGTTATAGCGTTGGTGGCCAATTAAAAAAAGAAGTGTAGGGGGGAGCCAGTCTAAAGCCCATTGCTTCCCTTACATTTGGGAGGCTAGTATTTGACCTAAGTGTTATAGGAAAAAAAATGGCATTTCAAATGCTGGCTTGGAATTGTTCCAGGAAAAAGCCAAGAAACCTCTGACAAAAGTGGACAGAGCTCTGGTGGCTTCAATCTTTGACCGCAAATGTAGAGAAGTCAACACTTCCTTTAGACAGAGTGCCCTTATAAATTAAAAAGAGGGAAAGGATGACATTTGATTTGTTACTAAATGTGGGTTTTTTTCTTCTTGTGGTTTTATAACACAGTAGGTATCTGCTGCATGTACCTTTAAAAAAAGTTCCTAGGAATGAAACTACAGTGATGTCTTTCTTGGTTAAACATTTTCATGTGTAAAAATATATGGTTTTCATAGAGAGGAATATGGAAGGGATAACATGAAACAAGCAACAGAAAGGAAGACACAGGTCTGCTTTACATTACATCGTTTTGGGAAACTGGTCCTAAGTGAGCTGCTGCAAGGGTAGTGTATCTTAATAGTATCAGTTGTATTGTGATGTTCCCGGTGTGTGGATAACTCTGCCAGGAGTAGCTGTGTTAGTTTTTCTTGAGCTAGCCCATACAAGGTCTACCTGATCTGGATTTTGCATTTACAGAAAGGGTATTTCAATTTGCTTTCCTTTATGCTAGAAGCACAGATTTTAAGAGGGTGCTTACAACTAGTCTAGGATTTGATATGACAGATATTTATGTTTAATGCAGAGCAAAACACAAAATACACTTAACCTTTATTCAGTTGCATTGTAAATGTATTCCACTTTCTTTCAACTGAAGTGAATTATATTAATAACTTGTTATTGTTAAAATGTCAAGAGTATTTTCTTTCTCTTTGAATTATCATTTCTCTGCTCAGGGTATTGGGTTTTGCTTATCGCTTCTGACATGGAAAGGAAGAAATGTAATCTTAAGTGAAATGTTCAGACTTCTCCTGAATAGGTAGGTTATTTCTTTTAGATTAGCTCAAGTAATAGTTACGAAGCTGACATACGGAATGTGGAAGGAGACAGGAACCAGACAATGCACCAAAACTAAAACACACTCCTGTTTAAAGATACAGTCTCCTTGGGACTAATAGAGTGATGCGCACAACATGTCAGGTGTTGCTGTATGTGGCACTTCCTTTTATTTTCACCAAGCTGATTTCAAGCATGTAACTTTTATTTTATTGTGACATTATCACAATAATTTACATTCACCTTGCAGAGCTGAAATATGTTTGTTGTGGATGAAGGCAGAGATGTTCAGAAAAAAAAAAAGCATGATAAGGAATTGTGCATTTCATTCCATTTCATCGGCTGATGATATATATTCCCTGTAAAGCATCTGGTTAATCAGATAGACCTTAAATGGTTCTCCCCTCTCACCACTTCAGAAACAGGTCATTCTGCCTCTTAAAGGATAGCTATGTTGTGGGAAATACATCAATTCACTCTCAGTCTGGAAAGTAAAGGCTGTGGACTGCATGGGTTTTATAATTGAGAACTTTCCAACATGGCTTACAAAGCAAACGAAAATGTGAAGTTAAACATGTTTGTACCATGTTTATTGTTCATAACCAGAAATATATGAGATAGTCCTTCTAACGATTTTACTCCAGCAAGCCAAAACAAATTTAAAGTGACGTCTTCATCAGAAAGTCTGTTTCTTTCAAAGATAGATGAAGTGTTTCACTTTAAATTAGTGTCCTTTATTCCATCTTCAAAAATAATAATATTGCTTGATGTTCCATCAGCAAGGAAAATCTGGCTACAAGGCTGGCAAAGCTTTCCATCCTATTCTGAAGTGAAAAAACCTTACTTGGCTTAAGCAAAGATGTGTGTATTTTTACATACTCATTTTCAATTTAACTACTGCTTTTCACCAGCAGCATTTAAAATCAATACATTTAACAAGCTGTTGGTGAAATAGCAATGTCAAGGGTAACATAATGTTCCTTATTTCTGTCCGTTTTTCTTGAAAAATAAACACTAAGGCTTACTAGTATTAGTAACAGTATTGTTTTCCAGACTGAGTACTTTGTTCTGCAAATGAAGGAATGTAAAACTAGATCTTACAATGGTGTCAGAGATTTTCACAAGATGTCCTATCTAAAAGAAGCATGCATATAGTTTAACACTCTTGGTGTGATTTTTTTGTGACTTTAATCTTGAGCAAATATTGTTCTGTCTAATGTCACACTTAGCTTTTGTCCATTTTTAAGACCTCATAACATCAAGAATTAAAACTGTAACTGTGAATAACATTGATGGGTGGGAAAAGTAATGCTCAAACCTCATCCTGGCAAAACCTCACCCAAACAAACAAACAAACAAAGCAAATAAAAGAGATGTCTTTTATTTTAAAATCACTGTTATGTATTGTTCCATTGCAGACAAGGAGGTTAGAATAAAGCCTGGAATCTGGGTGGAGTTCTGAGGGTAATCTCATCTGTGAACTTCAAGGCATGCTTCCTATTTCTTTAACAGAAATGTTGAAGTGTGCAATTAATTTGTCCCAGGGAAATTTTCTGCTGGGCACCTGACATTCGCAGCTTTTACTGGATTCTTGTGGGATGGAGAACGTATTACAGAGAGGTATTGTTTTAAATTATTATCTGTTTTCAAGGGGAGACTTTTTAAAAGTGTACTCAAGATTCCTCTCCCCCACCCTGCCCCAGGAAAGGAAAGAACTGAATATGTTTTGGAGAGCTTCATTCTTAGTGTGACTGGAAGGGATATTAAGAAGTATTTTGCCAGTTTTTAAACTATATGGCAGAGAACAATTACTCTTCATTGTAGCCGGATAAGAAAGCATATGGAAACAGCAACTGGTTCCATCGTGTTGTCTTGTAATACTAAAGCTAACTAAAGTATCTTCCCTTAGTTTTGAGCCAGTTTGATCTGACAAATTATCCTTGTTCTTTGTGTTTCCCCAAGAGTCTTCCAAATCAATGGGCCAAGAGTTTATTAAGTGTATATTTATACTGTGTTTAAATCTGCTTCATAATGGCATACTTTGAAGGATTGTTAATAGGTTTGGTTTTTTCCTAACAGCAAGGACTTCCATGAATATAAAGACAGAAATACTTGTACTCTTTTTTTCACCCAATAAAAACTAGCATTTTTGACCTTAAAAAGAAAAAGAAAAGGAAAAAAAGTTATATATTCCTAGGATGGCTAGGTTCCATCTACTAGATATTTATAAGATTTATCCTTTTTTTATCAGGTTTATTTTTTTAATGTCTTGGAAAAAACAATTTGCTTGTGAGATAGAACTGCTGGAGGAAAATTCTTCAACCTCACAGAAAATGTCTTAGTGAGTAGTTAGGCAGCTCAAAAAAAAAAAAGCATAATTTTGCTTTGTAAAAATGTATTTGTTTTGTAGAAATCAGTTTTGGGATGAACGGCTGCCTAGGACATTTCACATACTAAATAGTAAAGAATGTAAATCCTGGATTTATTTAATGCAACTGCTTGAGTGGAAAGTCTTGTGGATTATATATGAGGCCAAGAGCTATAAAACCTTGGACTCTGGTCCATTTTTTGATGCTGAGTGACCTCAATAATTTTTTGCACTTACATAGCACTTGGCAAACATTATTAATTTGAGCTTCACAGAGTCCTTGTGAGGTACAGAGGTGTAATTACCTCACTTTTTCAAGTGGGAGAATTGAGACTCATAGAGGTTATGCTCTGCAATAAAACAAGTTCAGAAAGAGGGTGAGAACCCAGGTCACTTGGCATTTATTCCTGCTCTTAATCTGCTGGAGTACTATGTAAAGCCTCAGCTCCTTAGCCTGGCATATGGGGTTAATACTGCTTTCCAGTCTGTAGCTGTTGCTGTTGAATTGTGTGCCAGGTAAATAAGGAAGATACCCATCTGTGGGATCTGTCTTTTGTGGAAGTTAGGACTGCCCCACTTTGAATACTTAGGAAATTACATGTAGAAAAGGATGGGCAATTCCAACCCAGCAGAAAGCAGCAGAATGATATCTTATTTTAATGGACATTGAAACTCTAAGAAAGGTTGCCACAATTCAGTTGAAGAGGTCGTGGACCAGGGTGCTAAATTGACTCTAGTGCCAGAAGGACCTGAGGGTCTGTTGTTTACTCAGTTCATGAGTCTAAGGCAGTTATTTGTCCTTTTTGAGCCTCAGATTTCTTCTTGCATGTTCTAATTTACTTCTAAGTTATCACTGGGGGTATTTAAAAGACTTGTAGATGTGGCAGTTATGGACATGGTTTAGTGGGACTTGGCAGTCTTGGGTTTATGGTCGGACTCAATGATCTTAAAGGTCTTTTCCAACCAAGTGATTTTATGATTCTATTATTCAGTGCTACCCAAACATGGGAGCTAAGCCTAGGAAATACTGGATTTTAGTGTGGTGTTTTGTGATTAATCTAGTGAATTTCTTGTGCAGAAGCTTCTTCCACCTAAGGTTTTCTGTTATTTGCTTGCTGTTCCTGAGAAGAGCCAAGTTACTGGAATCAGAAGACAAGATGATGTGGTATGTATGTGCAACCAATTTTTATTGCCAGCATCTCCCCTGGTGGAGGTTGCCTGTGGGTGGCTGGTGTTCAGAAGCAGCACCTGAGCCCTGTCTGAGTTTACCAACTCATATACTGAGAAGTTTTCCAATCTTGTGCTTGGTTCAAAAGCACTGTGGACCACAAAGAAAAAGGCAACTTTAATTTACCTTTCTGACAGGTCTTGAGTCCAGCTATAGAGCAGGTACAAGGGTATCTGTAATTTATACTGAGCTGCACCAGCCTGCCACAGGGTCCAGACTGCAACAGGCTAAAGTTATATGTCTTTTCCTCCCAGTGTATATGGTTGCCTCTGGATCATGGTCTTTCCCTTAGATCCTGAAACAGCCCTTTGCTTTCTGTGGAGAAATGGTGTGATACCAAAACATGCTATCCCTTTGCAGGATTCAATAAATCACTTGGAATTTTTTTTCTGGTTTTCTTCTCCCCTGCCCTGCCCCAACAGGATTTCCTTTTTAAATAGTGGATTTACTTGCTATACATCCCAGCACTTTTCATATGTCATCTATTGATAATAATATTTGATATAGTGAATTATCTTTTATACAAGTTGTTTTCTTTTGTATTTTTCAGAGCCTGCTGTTCTTTCAGTTTTCCAATAAATTATTATTTTCTCTGTATTACTTTACATGTTGTAATTGCTTTGTTTTCTATAAAAGAAAGGTAGGCTCAGTTTACTCCTTTCATCACTGCCAGAACCTCAGTGAATGAACTGTAGTTCTTCTCATTACCATAGCTTTGTTCTGCTCTGTTTTAATGATAATTGCCCTTGTCATCTTCTTGTAATGTTAGCTGTGAAACCTTGTGGTTAAAAACAGAAAAAGTAAAAGGTGGTGGTAGGGAGAGATTAATTAGGCAGAATATTTTGCAAAGTGTGTTCATAAAGAAATGCTTGTATTTCACATCATTAAATAACTGAGCCAGAATTGATTGTGTAAACATAGCAGCACACATGGAGGAAAGGCTAAGCTGCTTTGCTGCAAGAGATACAGTAAGAATATGGCTGAGACAATTTGCATTTTTGGTTTTGGTGTATTTTTGGTCAAGTTAAGATAAATGAAAATTTCCAGGTGTCTGTCTGTCTTTAAACATTTCTTTTTTGCTCTCTGGATTGCTTTGTCTTGCCCCCTTCGAGACTGTTCTCCCAGATGCTTTTACCCTTACCAGCTGATCTTTTGTAAGATGGCTATACCATGTTTTGACCATGTTTTTATGAGGTCCTTTCCCAAAGGAATGAAAAAAAAAAGTGTTTTGCTTAGAGGGACCAAATAAGTAAACATGATTGAAATTAAAGGCTGTGTTGTGATGCTGGGGTCTCACTAACGCTGTCAAAAGCAGCTTCTAGGATCTTTTGGCCACCTAATTTTGGCCAGGCCAGCTAACTTTTGAAATGTAATCCTTCCTACTGCAAGCAAGAAGTGTGAAGTGTACAAATGAAAATACAATTAGTAAAAAGAAATTAAAAAATAAGAGAATCTTCTGTGTGGATATGTATGCATTATTTCCTGAATTCTGTAATGGTTAGTCAAGTTGCTGTTTTTCATAATCTCTTCCAGGAAACATGGACTTCACCGCCCCTCATTCAGCACTACTTGTGTTCTGGGTGGCTTCCAAAGGAAACTAAAGATACAACAAGGCCTGGAAGTTTATACTGAAGACTGTTTATTTTAGGAGAATTTGGAAGATAAACTTAACATGCTGTCAAGACAACTGAGGTTACCAGGTGAAAGTGAAAGATATTGTTAGCATATAACAGAATAAGTGATGGAGAAGTTCCAATGCAATGCAGTCAGCCCTGGAAAATGCCTGAGACAGCTGCAGGACAGGTAGCTCCAGGAGTGGCAGATGTGTGTCGCTCTAGTCCTGTGTCTCTAATTATCTTTGTAATGGGGCTACCCTGTGTTTGAGACAGAACACTGCACTTTAACACATGGATGTACCTTCTCCTTGGCAATTTTTAATAAAACGCAGCTTAGTGGGTTTTTTAGGGCATCGGATTGCTAAAGTCTAGTAATCATTTCAACACCTATAAATGTACTGGAACTGATACAGGTGCTCAGCATGAGTGCAAAAGTAAAGGTGATCTGTTCTCAGAGGGCCAGAGCACAGCAACAGATTTTCAAAAGACTTGTAATAGGCCTTTGGTAGAGAATGTGAATGTGCTTTTAAGATTTAAAAAGTCCAGTGACCACAGATGTAGTCCTGTCTCCTAAGGATGTTTCCAAGCCTACCTCCATTACAACAGAGAGCAGCAGCTGCTGTCACAACAGGGTGCTTGCTCAGTTCCTATGGAGAGGTATGGAAACCTGCAGAATATTGTTTTAGCTTGCTCCCTCCAATGGAAGGTGCGCTCAAACAGAGAGAAATATTTGGTGATTGTATTAATCTGTTGAATTGTGGTAATTACATATTCATGATGTACCATCCAGCTCCACAAAAATCAATCTAAAAGTCAACCCATTGATTTTGGAGATTGTTTACTTACCTCGTATAAAATGTAGTGGAGGAAGGAAAGTGCTCAGTGCTGGTAGACAGCTGCAAACCGTACTCGAGTGTTTTGGAGTTGTGGTGTCTGGCCTGTGATCTCTTTGCCATGTATGAGATGAATACATCCCAGTGTCTTCATAATTTTAAAAGGCTTATTGGTTAGATACAGAAAGTCCCACAAAGTTACAGAAATAAGAATAAACTCCTGCCATTAAAATTTTTCTAAATGGGTAAATTAATTGTAACACACTGTTTCAAAAGGTCATGATCTGGATGAGGAGATGGAGTGCACCCTCAGTAAGTTAGCAGGAGACACCAAATTAGGCAGGAGTGTTGATATGCTTAAGGGTAGGAAGGATGTTCAGATGGATCGATAGGCTGAGGCCATATGTATGAGGTTTAACAAGGCCAAATGCTGGGTCCTGCACTTGGGTCACAACAACCCCATGTAACGCTACAGGCTTGTGGAGGAATGGCTGGAGAGCTGCCTGGTGGAGAAGGACCTGGGGGTGCTGGCTGACAGCTGCCTGAACATGAGCCAGCAGTGTGCTCAGGCAGCCAAGAAGGCCAATGGCATCCTGGCTTGTATCAGGAATAGTGTGGCCAGCAGGAGCAGGGCAGTGATCGTGCCCCTGTACTTGGCACTGGTGAGGCCGCACCTTGAATATTGTTGTCAGTTTTGGGCCCCTCAGTACAAGAAGGACATTGAGGTGCTGGAGCGTGTCCAGAGAAGGGCAATGAAGCTGGTGAAGGGTCTGGAGAGCAGGTCTTAAGAGGAGAGGTTGAGGGAATTGGGGTTGTTTAGTCTGGAGAAGAGGAGGCTGAGGGGAGACCTTATTGCTCCCTGCAACTACCTGAAAGGAGATTGTAGCGACGTGGGTGTTGGTCTCTTCTCCCAAGTTATTAGTGATGAGAGGAAATGGCTTCAAGCTTTGTGAGGGGAGGTTTAGATTGGATATTAGGAAAAATTTCTTCACTGAAAACATGGCCAGGCATTGGGGCAGGTTGCCCAGAGAGGTGGTGGAGTCACCATCCCTGGAGGTGTTCAAATAACATGTAGATGTGTGACTTCAGGGCATGGTTTAGGAAGCATGGTGGTGTTGGCTTGACAGTTGGACTTGATGATCCTAGACATCTCTTCCAACCTTAATGATTCTATGATTCTATGATTTGATGCCAAATACATATCAAAAATAGTCAAAGAAATCAGAGCTCTTGGCACTTGTTAAAAAAATGCACAAGAAACCTTAGAAAGATAGGATAATATATTGAAGTAGTCAAATGGTTTCTTTGTATATACCTGTGCTTTCAGGTCCAATATGGCTACAACTAATTCAACTATCCACTGAAGAAGGAAATGTTTTCTTCAGCTGCTTCTAAAAGCAATTGAATTGTTTTTAATAGATTATATACACAGGTATTTGCCACAGCAAAGGGAAATGGTTCAACGAAGAGGCATCTGAAGCCTATTAATTAGGCCTATAGAGGCAGACCAGATACAGCCCTGTGTGTCTGCTCATAATCTATCAGCAACAGGGTAACAGTACTCTCTCTGTAGATGAAGTTCAAGTCAACAGTGTTTGTCTTTATCTACAGTTTTATTTGCTCAGTCTGCTTCAGTTCTTTGGCACTTGCAAAAGAACTGTTGGAAATGTTGACCCAATACTCATATTATAGCTTATTTTCTTTTTTTCTGTGTCTAAGCATTACATCTCAATTCCCTTTTTTTTTTTTTTTTTTCAGGGGGATAAGTGATTTTCATGTTGGAATCATTATATCCAGTAGGAATTCCTCATGCACATCAGTACTTGATGGACCATCACCAGTATGTGTTTGCGCAGGGAGTCTATTGGATGTTTGTGAGAGGACAGATTTTATCCTGGTATAATTAAGCTTAAAGTGTGTTTTGTATCTTGCTCTTTTATTTCCATTAGATAATTTTTTTTCTCTGTGAATATTTCTGTTTCACTACTATGCATTTAGTTTAAAAAGACAAAAGTTATAGTTTGTTCATATTTAAAGTAAAGAAAGATTTATGATGCAGATAAATGATACAGGAATGAAAAAATACCCTGATGTCTCTGTTTTTACTAGTAGTCTATGTGACGTACATAACTGTTCCCTGTTAATATTAATCTCCTAGAAGGAACTCCTGCGTTTAGCAGTATTTTCTAATATGAACTGCAGTGTTTTCTTCAATATTACTATAAAATGTAATGAGTCTATCTGTCTTATCTTTTTGGTCCCATCTAAAAGCCCAATTATTATTTGGGAGGGACTGAGTCTAATTATCACAGAGTCTCTCTGAACCACTGAAGAATACCAGTATAAAAGTAGAGCAAGCAACCACCTGACCCATAGGGAATCAGTCCTAGCTGTGCTATTGTGACAACAGGTTTGAGGATCCTGAGGAAAAGGTGAGTATAAGTTACAACAAATAGTTCAGCTTGATAATGCAACAATTAGTGGGGAAAAATTTCAATTGCAGTTTGAACCAGGAATCTTTCTGACTTCCAGTCAAGTAAGTAGCTTGTCACCATCAATTAAAAGCACGATCAAGTAAATTATTTTTTTCTGAGGGTGTGAAAATACTCAAGAAAAGCTCCGCTCAGTCTGAGCGTTAATGATAATGTTGATAGCTGGAAGTTAAAAGAAGCTGAAATATTAGAGAAAGCCCTATATTAAAAACACAAGTCTGTGGAAAACAAAAACATGTACAGTTGTTAGAGATTTGAGAATACAAGAGCAGATATTCTGCTGAGAATAGCTGCCATAGTTGTTGACATCAGCCAACAATTTACTTCTGCCATTGCTCTCTTCTATGATCTTTAAGATTCCCGTATTTATTTTCATGTGACTACTGTAGGTCTTTCACGTCTTTATGATTTTTGTGGTCCTGTTGATGGCGGAAAACACTCCTAAACTGACTTGAGATCAGTGATTGCTTTTGCGTTTTAAGATGTCTTTCTTTATTCATTATTTGCAATATCCTTTTTTAATCTCCTTCTATTTTTCATTTGTAATTTGATCTTAACTACAGCCTGTTTGTTCCTTCAAGTCATCAAAGATATTTAAACATGTGATGCAGCATAAATATGTAGTGCCATTGCCTCTTTCCATATAGTTTTAATTTATTGTTATTAATTTTGCATAAGTCTGCTTCTACGGCATTACTTATATACTTACGTTATCTTGTAGCTTTTATTTTGAATATAGCTGGACCCAGATTATTGACACATAAGCTTATTTTTTAATATTGTTTGAAAATATTTTCTCTATATGGTTATTTTTTACAGTCTAGGGAAATAATGTAGTTCTGTCTTCAGCTTTACAGGAGAGCATTTTGAGTTGCTATTGTTTAAATGTTCATTTCACCTCCTCTTTCAAGGGCTGAGTATTTTAAAGAATTACACTGAAATAAATTCCTTCTTGCTTATCCCTATGCTTCTGTGCAGCAGTTCTCGATGCTTTTGCTTGATACTCTGAAGAGACATCTAATGTATTGTCATGAGTTTTTTTACTGATTATAAAAGTAATACTGTCAGGCAAGAGTGTTATTATGCAAATAACTCAGTACATAAGTTAGAAGTTCCTTACTTGACGGCTACATACTTCTCATAATGTCTTCCAAAGGACTAGATACATTGCAGCTGTATTTTTAAAGTCTATAAGTATTGAGGAACAATAGCTTTACTGGTGACTAAAGCCATGGATGGCTAATGCTCAGAAAGTGGAAACTATTTTTAAATCAGTTGAGAAAGAAAAGAAAAAACTTTTCAGATGAGCAGGGTGTAATTTTATATCTAAAGTGAATTGATTGATAAAATGGGGGCTTAAGAAAAGGTGGGAAAGAGGAATTACTGTAAACTTATGAGATTTCTTGTGTGTTCTGCTTTTTCTACAGCAGTATCCAGAAAATATTTCTGAAAACACTGGGGAAAGGATACCACAGATTATACGTTATTTGCTAAAGCCAGCATCAATATCCAAGAAATTATCTGTTAGGAAGCTATTGTGAGAGGTATTTTCTGAACACGGACGAAAGAAAGAACCACGCATAGTAATTTCTGCACTGTAAATTCAGTCCTCATAACAAAAAGAGGATTATTTACTAGTAAGTAGTACTTCATTCATCTGAGTGAGACAGTGAAGTCAATAAAATTTTGGCTGCAGAATTGCATATAATAACTGAAATCTGTATTAACTGTTACTAATCACTTTAAATATCTAGAGGCCTCAGTGTCTGGAATTACTGAAGAATTTGGCAAGTCTATTCTAAAATCTGCACATAAAATCTGTCTCAGATGGGAAGAGTTGGAGAGATTTCTAAAGCACTAGGAAAGGTTAAACAAAAGGGTATGTAAGTGGCTTTATTCTGTTATGTCTATCTCAACAATTGATTCTCCTGTGCAATTATTTGTCCCCTGAAGTCCTTTGGCCTTGTTGACCTTCAAGTAGTAAAATATTTTTTTCACTGTCTTATCATGGTTGTGGTTTGAATATTAATAATACATGTTATTTTCACTTGCTCTCTTAAGCAAATGCTACATTCTTCAGCTGTTCCTCAGTTGGGTAGGGATGCTGTACTCCGAGGTCCTGCTGCTTCACAGTACTAGTAAAAGTGACATAAAATCACTGGCAAAGGACTTGGCTGAGAGGCTTGGATGCTTTTGAGGACACCAATGATTCTGTAACTTCCATAACTTAGGCTTGGGAAGATTTGAGTAATTTTGCTCTGACCCTCAGCATTATTTTCTTTTTACAGAATGCAATACAGCGACAGAGATTTTTAAGGAAAAGGCCTTTTCATATAGCAGATAGTGATGATATTAGTAATACATCGTATATAGATGTCACTAGCTACGCTGAGTGAAACAGCTTGGATTTGTGGATGTGACTTAACAAATTTATGACAGAAATGGTGGGGGTTGCTGAGAAATTTCAGAGGGATCGGGAGGTTATTTCCTGCTTGATTTCTGTTGGAATTTCAAAGGTACCAATATGCTCCCATGGATTTCAGAAAAACACTTTTTAATGGTGCAATAATATTAATTTGAAAAATGTCTATCTAGCTTAATTGATTTTTTAAGCTGGCAGCTTCATCTGCAACCTTCTTGTATTGATTTTTGTCCTTTTCACTGTCTCTTGTGGTGCTATCAGTGTCGTGGTAGCATTTTTCCTTTTGTTGTGTGCATGCAGCACTCACCTGGTTATCTAGATTGGTAGCAAGGTGTAAGTAAGTACTATAGCTAAATATGTGCCAAGAAATGCTGTTTTGTTACTGTGATCTTCCTACCACCTATGCTCTTTATTAATTTTTTGTTTTACCTGGTGTTAGCCCTGCCTTTCATATTTGTGGTTTTTCATATTTATGGCTGTGAATTTATTTATGTTTGTTGGTGCACTCTGGGGCTTTAGTCTGAGTTGAAGAATAGTAGTTTTGAGTGTTTCAAGAAAAGATTGCTATACTAAAACAATGTACTAATATAATTCATCACATGTACATAAAGTTATATAAATTCTGGGCCTGTTCTCATTTTATCCCATATCTATTGTAGTTTAAGAGTGAATATAGAAAAATAAAAGGTATCTGATGAAGGAAAAATATTTTTCAGAAAAATATTCTAGAAAATATCAATTAAGTTTCTTGAAATATACAGAGGTTTAGACTAAAACAACAACAAAAACCTATCCTTGGAAAAAATGTTTTTTTTTTTAATGTGATGATTTGTGCTATTAAATTACATAAAGCGGTGAAGGGGGGTAGAGAGACACATGGATGGTTTTAAATAGGAATACTGATGAAAGAGAGAGGATATGAGTGACGTAGTAACGAAGAACTACCTCACAAAGGCAATGGGAACAGCTCTTGTTTTTGTCCAGTAGCCCACTCTAGGTTTGGACTTGAGAGATAGGTTCAAGTAACTCATTTGTGTGAGGCACCTCAAATTTATATCTCTCTCATTAAAACTCATTACAGAGTATTGAGGAATGCACTGATTAAATTTCCAAGGACTTAAGAGTATAAATACTCCCATATCAGAGGCACGTTCTGAGGAGTAGGAGACTTCAGATGCGCTTTCTACCTGACTCAGATTAGGAGCAGCAACCTCTGTCCCAGTTTATTGGGAAATAAGAAGGAAATATAGTCCTTCCTCCCCATAACTTCCAGGCTCTAGTTTTGAATTTATTTTGCTGAGGCAAAATAAGGAAGGCAAAAATGAGGAAGAGATTACATTCTGTGAGGTGATGATTCAAAGCAGGTGCCCTGTATTGCAAACAGGAATGAATGGAAGGCTTGTAGAAAAAGCTTTACTACCAGAACTTGCCATTTACAGCCATTCAGCCCCAGGCCTATCTCTTACTGTGTTTTTCCAGGAGTGGAGATAATGGTGACTCTGTGAAATGCTGCGTGTGAAGCAGCTTCAGTTTCAATAAATGTATTTAGAACTCCATTTGGCATATATTATTTTTATATATTCTGGTAGAAGCATGTAGGAAAATGAAGACAGATGGAGTCTGCTTGAGTTTGTTCTATCCACAGTCTGCAGTAGGTCATCCAGAGTGCAGGGGAAAAGTGTCCAAGCAAACTTGCACCCAGAAAGATGAACATCTACTGACAAAATAATTGCACAGGTTTTTAAATGTGATCATTCTGCTGCTGAATGCTGTTTCCTTCTTTCTCTTTCTCAGTTTCACTCAGACCTTAAAGCCTCTGCTCATTTACTTTTATTTGTAAGTTCAATTTTGAATTTTGAAGGATTTTCTTGAGATGATGCTGTCTGAGGAGGAAGAGATCAGATAACTAGCAGACCATTTGAGAAACAGTAGTGGGAGGGAGGATAAGTCATTGCTTTGTAACTCCCTTATAAATGGCAATATGGTTTACTCCAGGAATATTCATTGCAGGCATGCATGGAATGACAAGGAGGAGGAGATCTGTGCTACGTTTTTGCCACTAATCCACTGCAACAGATGGAAGAAAAGGATATCAGGGCCAGTGATTTAAAAATCAGTGGCCAGAGGTACAGTCTTATCTTGGTTCCTCACTGCTTCTATTAACACTTTTTTCTTTCCTGAGCAGTAGACCTTAAGTATCAACTGCTTTGTATTTTAAGCAGACTGACAGAAAGCTTGATAATCACAAATCTGTTGGAGAATAGCCTTTTCACTAGACTTGATGAAATAGAGGTATTGGCTAGTATGTCTGTCTCAATTTCTTTTCATTTGTTTGCTAAGTCAAAGGTAAAATGCTGTTCCTTGCAGCAAGTGTTCTGCTTCCAGTTTTCATGACAAAGGCTATGCTGGCTCTTGATGCTCAACCATCATCAGTAAAAATGGAAATAAATCTTACATGCCTGTATTATTTCAGTCTGCTTGAAGTTCTCCTGTCCCAGTTTGACATGAAGGCTGCAAGACACTGAATGAAAGATAAAACATTGTGTTTCATCAAAGGGGGCAAAATTATGCCTTAACATCACTGTAACTGTGTACTCTTATTGCACATACTCTGCAAGAATTCAGGGGGGTTCCACAAAAATTCTAGAAAAGCTAGATCGAAGGGTTTTCAAATTGGAACTAGTTATTTTTAGAACTAGTTTATTTTTATAGTTAGAAGGGGTGCAACTGCTGATATGACCCTCTACCTCTTCATTCTAGTCTTAACTAGTCATTTTTTGATTCAGATGCTTTTGAATGCAGCATAGAAAAGAAATCTTGTCTTCATTTAATCCATTAACCTTTCTGAATTTATTTGAGAATTTCACTTGTACCTGAACTTTGGCAATGCTTATCTTATAAAGCTTGTCACTGCCTAAAAGGCCCTCAGAATTTGTTTGAGCTACTGTCAGTGTTGTTCCTTTTTCTGATGATTGAGGGTAATATATTGGAAAGAATTAATGTTGAAGGTAAAGACAAAAGCTGCTCTAAGATGCTGCTTTTTATACACACAGAAGAATTTATGTTAAAAATAATGATACTGTTTTATGTTCCAGGGACATGTGTGACAGTTTTGGAAAGATTGTGGTTTTTTTTTTTTTAATTAAAAAAATAGTTATTTGTATGAATGAGTGGTCTGGCTAACAGCAGCGTTTGTCAGTGTTAGGGAAAGTGTTCCAAATTTTGAGGAGGCAGTGTATTTTGTTTTAGAAGGTTAAAGTCATTAACTGTAAGTCTTTTTGAAATTATCCCTTTTGAAGAACTGCCAAAATGTAAAGAAGCATATGTTCATATGAATGAGGAAAGCAGAAGATAAAAGTGCATGATGTACTCTGCAGGATTTCAAATAAGATGTAAGGGAATATTAGAGCATGGAGCTTAACAAGAAATACGCCTTAAGGCAGGTACAGAGATTAACAGAAGTCACATGATTTTTTTCACCTGTACAAATCCCTTTATATGCATTGACATTGGTCTTCATTGTTCATTTGTATCATGCTTAATAAATAGGAAATGGTGTGAAAATGACACCCCTACCTATCTAGCCTTTTTGCAGAAGGGATGAAAGCAACTCCATTTGTTCTACTTTTTGGAGCTCTTTTGTGTTTAAGGAGGATGCTAATATGGGGAATCTGGACTAAAGGTATATTCATGGGTGGGGAGTGATTGTGAAAGTGATTAAATATTAAGGGTCTTTATGAAAATGAATCTCCAAATATTTTGATGGATTAAAATCTGAAAACAAACATTTCATGGGTATACTAAAGATACTCTGGTGTTAGAGTTAACTCTGGTCAGGGATTTTTTTATCCTTCTGCTTCCACCCTGGCTTAAATTTCCTGCCCATTGCTCTGTTCTTGGATTCTCAAACACAACCATCCCAACCCCCTTTCTTCTAATACTTCTCACTACTGTTATGCCTACACCACATACTGTGGTGCAGTACACTGATCCCAGCTGGGCAGCGTAGTACAAACTCAAAAATCTAATTGCAGTCATGGGGAGGTCTGTCAGCTAACTCAGTCCATTTTTGTGCTGCATTGTATAGAGTAGAAATTCCAACACATATGATTAATATTTTTAAGCTCTCTCCCCTCAGTCTTTCTGGAGAAGCAGGATAAACTGACTGTTCTTCAGGCCAAACAACAACTTTAGCATATCCATTATTAGCCCAAGCACAGCTAATAGTTAAGGTGTCTGGTTTTGTCTTACATCTGGTTGGAAGTATTGAGCTCCATCTCAGTCTTTCAGTTCACTAGTGGATTTGCAGACGAAAGAAGGAGTTCTGTTATGCTGAGATGTGAAAGGCTGTTAAAGAAAATTGTTAATGACTGCATTGCAAGCCATCCCCAGAAGTTACCATGTTCTCATGTAGCTTTTAAAATAGTAATAAGAGACAGTACAAGAATCAGCGGATAGAACCGGCATGCATTCTTGTTCTTACCTGCTTTTCCTATTGCTAGTAGTATGTATTTAGATTCTTCAGTTGCTTGTATCTTCATCATGTGAAGACATAAGGTAATGTTCCTTAAAATTGATTTATACAGAGGTCATGTAGTAGTATGCAGGACTGCATGTCAAAGTAACACACATGATAAAGTGGCTTAAAGACTCATTTATGGACCTACAATAACACATTAATCTATCTTCATGCAAAACAAACTAGACCTAGCTCCCCCCAGACCCCCCCAAGAGGTATATATCTGAATAACAGTAACAGGTGATATTTCCTGAGTCCAGGTGGTATTTAATCCTGGTGTGCTCTCTTAGTGAATCATTGCATGTACCCTGAATAGCTTTGTTAAGAGGTGGATGGCAGCTGTAGCTCATCTTTTTCCTATATTTTTGAGCTCCAATCTACTCACAGGAAATAATTTTCTGGGATTAAAGTCTCCAGCACATGAAAATAAATGACATATACTGTGCAGTGCCTCAGCCAACCCACATCTCTGTTTTGGTTGAGATGCAGAAAATTTATGCAAAGTGCTGAAAATCTGTATCCAGTGATACATGGTAATTTGTATCTGTGATCTGTTTGATGCAAAGATGAATCATTTGCTGCACTGCCTGTACAGGTAAACAAAGATCAGTGACATTTAATTTCTAATGGAAATTAAGGAGAATATAATTTAGCTGTCAATTTTTAAACACCTGGTAAGTATCCCACAAATAGCAAGTGGACCTGTGCTTCACAAATATCAGTTCATACAGAATAAATATAAGATGTGGTGACTGGTGTAAATACTTTGCTTTTGTTTTTCTGATCAGTGAATAAGACCTCGCCTGTATGCCCATCATTTAATCATTGGGCATCAACGGCTTTTAGATTTTTTTACCTTAGTTATATCTTGATTGTATTTTAATTTTATCTTAAATTTAAGATTGCTTAGATATCTTTGTTGTCTTGCCACCAAATATTGATTTTACCTAAATTGAAGAGTAGCCCAATAATAAATATATAAGTGCAGTGAAGTATCTGGCTGTATGTATGTATTTGCCTTTTTCAATGCTAAGATTGACAAGTGGCACAAATTTAATTTTAAAAACCCATCCTTATACAGATGGCAATTTGGAAGTGTCAAATAAAATCAAAAGTATGGTCTTAATTCAGAGAAGGATATAATTTGCTTTCTATGTGTAAATACTGAAATATCTGAAATATTTACTGTCATTTTAAATCATTTTGGTCTTCAGTCACTTGAATTTGCTCTGTTACATCTCTGCATATTTAATTTCTAATCATTTTTTTCTTGACTAATTTGATAATCAGAATTTTAAATTGCCTAAATATACCTTGTACGTTAGTATTTTTTTAATATAGAGCAACTGTGGGTTTTCTCTTTGGAATTGAGGTAATGAGAGTTGCAAATGGGAGTGTTCTGTAGTCTGATGTTTTCACAGTCTTACGTATACTGTGATGAGACAAAGGCAACTAGCTACCAATATTTGTCACACAGATGAGCTGACTTACGTAATGAACATTCAGGAGAGAAAAATAATTTAATTCAGCTGCTAGTTTTGTCTGAATACCCCAAGTCTGGGAAAAGCCCACAAATGCTTCTTAAACTAATTTGCCCATATGCAGATCTGCAGTTTAGATTTCTCTTTCAAGCCTTCCAGCTCATTCAGATCTGGTAGCTTAGTACATTTTTTGTGGAAACTCTCTGAAGGTGTGAGTTTTCCAATACACAGATCTACTCCTAAAAGTGTAGTCAACCATATCTTTACTTAATCTTCCTGTAGCTGTACTTTAAAAACAAAAGAATATATATTTATGTGAACAAATAGTTTGAACATGATAAATCTTTTCATGCTTGCATTTCTTCCTCCAAGCATTTGCATTTGGGTCATGATCTGTTGGGCAGGCAATATCTTCCACTTAAAAGTGCATGACTGATGTTAGTGCGCCACTTCTACCTGCTCATTATTCCCAAATTTCTTGTCTGTTTGAACTAGTCTGACATCTGAGGTTTTTTCACTCTCCAAACATCAAAATTTGGACCATATTATCCAGCACAATTCACTATACTTCTGAATGTTACTCTATTCCTGCCCTCATTGTTCTTGGCCACTGAATGATAGATCTAGCATTTGTATACACCTATGAAGTTTACAATATGGTCTCAGTTCTTTATTACAGGAAATCTAATAGATATTATTTATAGCTTGGTTTTGTATTACCAGTCTTTGTCTCTTGTAATATTGATAAAGGTTCAGGTTATAAAGGGGAATACGAGAGAAAAACAGCAAAGCATCGAGGAATATCTGTGGAGGAAGGTAAATATGAGACAGTTATGACTGGCTTGTACTGGCTGTATAAGTTGTGCTTTCCAAAAGACTTCACTTGGGTTGGTGCTGTGGTGCATTATCCTTTATGCTGGCTTCTGTTTTGACTTTCTGCATAAAGTCTTTACTCTTGCAATTGGTAGTAGTGCTGGTTGTCAAGATGCAGACATCTATCCTCTGGGAATGGGCTTAGACTTTGGGCCACTAAACAGCTGTCAGTTGAGAATTATTTCACTCAGCAAATCTTTGCTACAGAAAGACCTTAAAAAAAAAAAAAAAGAAAGTCTGGGTCCTTGAAATTTAATTTCCAATACAGTAAGACTGCCACATAAATACCAATCATGTATAATCTTATTTTAGTTACAGATATTTCCACAATTGAGAAGCATTTATAGCAAGAAAAATGCCTTTTAACCAACCTAATTGAATTGAGGCAGTGTGGTATTGTGAATTGCTGGAAAACAGAGAAAACCCATCAATTTATGGCTGGCAAAATGTTTCAAGAACTTTATTGTCTGGCCTTTCACTAATTTAAAAAATATTTACTCACATCAATCTATCAGAAGGCTTTTCAAGCCAGGCTATCCAAACCAAAGATGGGTTCGTAGAGTCTCAATTGAGTTTGATCCTTTAAAAGATGATTCATGTCCTGGCCCCAATTTATCTGAGTCCCTTAAATGAGAGTGAGGGATAAATTTATGAATCTGTTTTTCTCTTGTCTGTTTTTTCAATGGCACTTTTTACAGATGGAAAAAAGAAAAAGCAGAATTGAAGCTTACAGAATAATTCAGTATTTTAAATCATCTTTTGGCATGACTTACAATAGGTGCTTTGCTGCCCACCAGCTCCTGTAAATTACGGAGCTGTCAACCTTCTGTTTTTCTGCCTGTGTAAAAATAATTGTAATTGGATGAAATGTGGGCTGCGTGAAATGGCAGCAGAATAATTCCATGCTACAGAACTACTACAGTTTTATAGTGGGAAAACTGAATATTATATTAGCTGAATAGCATAAATACAAGTTTTCTAGGTAGATTTTTGAATGCTTTGGAAGCCTTTCCAAAATGTCTAGAAGACACTGACTTTCCCTCTTCTCCCGCACCCCACTCCCAGATTAGATCAGCCAAGCAGAACGTTGGCTGCAGAGTATTCAGGAGAAATGTTTGTTGTGAGTGATCAGCAGCCTGCTCTTGAGGGGCAAAGAACCAGAGCCCTCAAGGGGGGTGGGACTCAGATTGCATGGTATCATAAAATGAATTTCACAGAGAAAATGGAACTCTCTGTGTCCAGCATAGTGAAGCTGAACAGATCTACTCATGTCTTGCTTTCATCAGTACTGAACTGTGCTCCAACATAAACATTAAAACAAAATATTAGCAACAGAAATTCACAGTGAGTATCAACGAAAGAGTAGGTGCTGACTTCCTTTATTTTAATCTTTCCTATTGGATGTCTGCTCCAACCAGACATTACACAGTAAATCAAGAATTCTGTGAAAAAAACATTTGTTTAATTAAATAGCTATTGAGTCTTAAATGTGTCTATGTTGGAGTGGGAACGCAGAAGGAGCTGGAAGGATAGAGCAATTAGCTAGATGGCAAATAAAGTAGACCCTTTAATATAGAAAGGGAAAAATACAGCAATTGCTTCCTTCACTTTAGTGAATAAAAGTAGTTGAATATACTTCCATTACTGGGCTTGAATGAACTGGATATAAATAGCTTACATTCTGAATTTTGCTTGCTTTATTACCAGTAAATAATCAATGAGCAGTTTGCTGATTGCTCAGCTGTTTTTATAGGCAGTTGTCAAGGGAAGCCATTTTGCCATGCACAATGACCAGGAATTGTGCTATATATCCTGAGAACCAGCTGCAATCTTCTTATCTGTTAGACACCATACACAAACAGGTTATGGAATGTTTCTGTTACAGTGCTCATGCCTTTAGACCAATTGTTGAATAATTCCTGCAAATAAGTACTGACTATTTGTTAGCATCTAATTTTTGTGTATACAGAATTCAATGTGTGAGCCATTGATGAGTTCTGATGTCACATATATAGGCCATGATCCCCCAAATCATGTGTCTAATAGCAATAACAGGGTTGATAAACTGGAGAATCCTCTGGGCATTGAAAAGTAGAGTTTCATCTAAAAGTAGGTATGTCTGTCTGCAGAAGGACGAGAAAATTCTGTTACCCTGAGGGTAAAGCAACTCATACATACCAAAGATCATAAATGTAAATACTTAAAAATTGCTTACATGTTAACTAAAAACAACACTTTGTTTTTTCATTCCCAGTAAAGTAATGTTACAAAGTGTGGCCTATACCTCAAATGAAAGTATTGACTGGAATTGTCCATTTTTGCATGGTTAGAAAGGAGCTCATTGATATTACTGAACATTACTAGTCCAATTTCTCCAAATATAAAGGGAAGTTTTCTGCAAACACAAAGGGAAATTTCTGAGTGATTCTACATATTAAATATTGTAACTGTGTTTCAAAAGAAAACCACACTAAAAGAAAAGAGGAAAATCAGTTTCGTTTAGATTGTTTAGATCAAATTATTTACTTTTTTCCCTGAGTTTTTTTAGAAACAAAACTGTAAATTTTATTTTGTTTTCTAGTTGCTCTGAAGTAAAGGCAACTGATAAACCCACTAGCTTTGCTGTATAGTACTTGGCTATGCTGTCCATTTTCTCTGTAATTTCAAATTTTTTCAAGTGTTTTGATATTGACAAATTTGCCTGTTTTATTAAAGAAATGTATGCATATTGTCTATTTTATATCTTAAAGGCAAAAAAATGTGTCATTATCTAGCTTTGACCTACAATAACTTTTTTTACAGGGTTTAGTGAGAGGAAGGGGTGGCTGCAGCTTTTAAATATAAACAGAAGTTGCCTGTTCTCATGCTGCCTGGGAGGCTTGTACAAATCTGTATTCAGAAAGTAAATCTTTTTGAGTAAGTCAAAGTCTGCCAAGAACGTTGCATGTTCAGATGGGAGTTGACTCATAACCTGGAACATGGAACTGTAACACCACAGTTATTTGGATAGGTTGAAAATTATTTTGGGTCTGGTGCTTACAGCAAGCTATTAAAAGACCTAAAATAGCATTAGGTGGTCGTCAGGCATTTTTGGGCTATTTTCAGAACTCAAATTTTACCTCTGAGGATTGTGTGGTTTTGCTGTCTTTTAAGATACAGTGCAATAGAAAATAGAGGGCCGTTTTCCATGAGTAAGCGAAGGTTACAATGTTGGCATTACTACATCCCAGTAGGCTTTGGAAATATAAGAGGGTTGACTTTACATATGATTTCTGCTGGTGAAAACTGATGATGATGTTCTGAGTGGGTCTCAAATATGAGTTCATTCATATTAAATGAATAATAAATGAAGACTTGCAACACTAGAGAATGAAGTTCTTCAGAAAACATTTGTGTAATAATACTTTTTCATGTTTTCTTACTTCTTAAGATGATGTCTGAAACTATATGGTGAAGCTGCCATGCATGCAAATTGTTCTTAAGGCACAGCCTGAACAAGCAGGTGGAAGGAAATGTGATGGTCTGTCTTCTGTTAATTTTCCTTCCACATGTTTCCAAGGGTGTTTGGTTTTTAGATCGTCTTGGGTTGTGAGTTTGTCTTCTTAGTGTTGTTTGTTCAAATCCTTTCTTAACTTTGTTTGTTCTGGGTAATTATACAATCTTCATCACTGTATAGTATGAATTTCCTGCCCTGTAGTCCACTCCGTAAGGTTGGGAATTACCATCTTACTATTTTATAGGCAGAATTTGAGGCACCACATTGTTTAATGATTTACCCAAGGTCATACAGTGTATCTCTGTAATTGGTGGAAATGAGTTTAAAGGCTGAGAGTCCTAGAGCATACGTTAAGCAGAAGGCCTCATTCTTCATTATTATTTTCCCTAGTTTTTCTTGTCTGGTTTTCCTACTAAACTGCCAGTTGGCATGCAGACAGAGACAGCAAAAATCTGGTAATTTTAAACTGAACTCAATGCTGCTTTGTGACTAGATTTTGTCTTGGTCTTCAGAGATATAGCTGGATCTTCAGTAAGTGGCTCTGGATCTTGGACCAATGTTGGACTTCTTTGTCAGAAATGTACCTGTGCTAAAGGGTATTTAGATATACTGACGGTAATTTATGACCCAGAACATTTGCTTACACATTGTGGTAAACAGTCAGTGGGATGAGGGACTATCAGGTATGGAGGGGAAAAAAACCCCAACACCCCAAACATAGCCCTGCAAAAGAAAGACAGACTCATTGCATAGACGTCTGCATTTTGAAATCTGGGTTAGTTTGAAAAGGACATGTTAAAATTAAGCTCTGAACAGGAAACTGTAGGCTAAGCAACTACAGGGAAGGCTGCCTTGTGGTCTGTCTCAGTGCTGGAAGTCAGACAAGCTAAGCAAAACTGTCAAAAGTCTGCATGTTTTCCACTGGCAGGTTGATGAAAACTCCTTTGCACCAATAATTCTACAAATGCTTATCTTAAAAGCCTTGTTGTCTGTATTGTTCCACCTAGTTGTTGTTGAGGTAAAAAAGAATGCTGAAATCAAGGACTTATAGACCACATTGAGAAGGTGATAGTCAAAGAAATGGTCAAATAATTGCATTAATACTGCATGAATGTCCAAGCAATCATTTGAGGTTTCTTTGTCACAATTACTTGTACTGGCACTAAGATGTGCTTTCCGGAAAAAATGGCAAGATAATTACTTTTGCTAGTCTGCTGACCATTCTGCTTCTTGGAAATGGAATGTATTTGATTCTTCTTTTTTGCCTGTTTCTCTAATTCTGTGAAGGTAAACTTGACTCTAGCAATAAGTAAGAAATGACCACATAATGCTGCTTTAATCAATCAGAAAGATACAGAAAAAATGGCTTCCAGGACATATACATCCACTAGCCCACAGGCATGGTAGTCTGAACATTGGAAAGAAACAATGTAATTTTGTAACTAGATGAAAATAATATACATTCCTTGCTAGTAGTAGTTTAGACCACCTGATTCAGTAGGTAGCATAAGATGAGGGACTGATAGTTGTTGACTTTCCATGTCAGCAAGTACAGGGCCCTCACTAATAAATGAGGAGAGAATGTCAACTATGTTGGCAGGAAATGGCCACTCATGCAGCTGACAGCCAGTATTGGCAAGGAATATATGTAATGGTTTGGTATTGCAAGCTGTCTGTAGTTAGCCTTACCAAAGCTACCAGCCAATTGCCTCATAAGGTCTGCTGACAGGCAGTAATCTAATCTGGCCCCCCATTTGTTCTTTGTTTTTATCTGCTAAATGCAACTTCATCTCTCCCATGGTTGACTTGTGTGCTATTTGAAATCTGAACATTGCATTCAATCTTGTGGACACAGGAATAGTAGAGGTGTTATAATAAAAATTCTGTAGAGCAGCGCCTCTGGCAACAATTTTTCATGAAGATGTGTTCAGATTTCAAAATAAACTTACTATAAAAGGGGAAAGAAGTGTGGTTGCATTATTTTTCTCAAAAATGTCCTGAAAGGTTCAAGCTGAAGTTTGAAAGCATGCAATTTTCCATCATACCAAATTATAAATAGATATCAGGGATAGACTGGAGAAGGAGACTTTAGGTGTATAATTGTAGGTGCAGTGGAAAACAGATTTGAGGTTATTTGCTTGATCAAAGAACAGAAATGGGTCATATGAATTGTGCTTGAACAAAGTAACTTACATGGAAAATAGTTAAGATTCTACAAGATATGTTCAGATTTACTGGTTTTATTTCAAGCTATTTGTTGAAAAGCTGTTGGCTTAAGATTCATCAGCAAAGAGTCAACAGGTTCTTATGGCTTCCCAGACCAGGCATTGTATAATTATTCCATGCAAAATGAAATGGGCTTAACTAGTTTCTTGTGCTCAGCTGTCTCTGAATTGCATTTATCTTGGTGGGGAAGATGTTTCTGCAGGAGGTGAGAGATGTGTGGTGAAGGCAAGTGACTTTGGGTTTTCTCTGATGGCTTCACTTCCCTTCAAGGTGGTGTTATGAAATCCACACTAATGAGATGTTTGGATACCTTGCTTGGGGCTGTGCCTTCCTTCCACCCTAAGATCCCCTGAGGGTAAGACTCTGTTTCACCTGCACAGTCTTAACCTCCTGGTCTTCCTGCCTTTCCTCCATAACAACAAAAAATCAAGGGATAGAAATGTTCTGTCTTAACTGAGGTATTGTGAAAACAGAGATTGTGAAAAATTAATGTCTTTAACGGTAAACACCTGTCTGTCAAAATGTACCTTTGTTCTCATTTGTCTACATTCCTCAAGGCTGCCAGGACATGTTTTCTTTTCCTGAATGAGCACAACTGATAAAAGTGTTCAAGGTTGGGAAGTGTTTTTCATCCAGTGTCAGAGGGCTGCTAAGAAATCTGAATCTGTTATGCAGAACCAGGAATTTTTAAAGCACTGCTGGTAACACAGCTTATGACAGACTTCTTCTTCTTGACCTGGAAATATCAGGAATCAATTGGGTGAAGTCTCTGGGCATCAAGAAAAAAAATGTTGGTACTTTTTCTGACAGAATAAACCCTTATGGAACATAAATATTTTTGCCAAATCCCCCTTAATATATAAAGAAAAAATGATGTTCCAAAGCTCAACTTTACCAAAAAAAATTCTTATGAACAATTTATATATAAACATCAGAACCTAAACAATTTAGTAAAATGATTTTAACAAGTAAAACAAAGAATGAAACTACCCATAACCAATGTGATTCCTTACCTTTTGCCATGTTATTACTATTGACTAACTTAGTAGGAAAATATCCAACAATTTTAATGCTAATTACAAACTCCTATCCACATTTTTTTCCTTTAATTATTTAGTACCAGATATCACATGGATGTTTAAGGATCTAAACGGCCATTCACAAAGAAGAGCTGAAATAAAAAATGCAGTCAGTGCTAGATAAAACTGTTTTTTTTCACTGTGCGGGGAAAAGAGGTCTAAGCAGTATTTCATGCTTGGGAAAGGGGAGAGAAAATGAGGCTGATTAAATGTGTTCTGTTCTCATGGATTTACTAATTGTTTTGTGAAATATGGATTAGGACAGTCTCGTCCATGAGAAGAATGTATTTTTTATGCAAACTCCCAAGGAAGACTCCTGTTTTGCAATCTCCTTACAGTACTGGCAGGATAATTAGATAGGCAGTTGACGCAATACTATTGGATCTATTTATATTACCTCCTTCTTTTGCTACAGCTTTTCTGTTTTCATTCCTAATGCAGGTGAGGTTTGATCCTACTTGAAAGGATGAGACAGATCTCCCCTGTACAATGGAGTGTCTGCAACTTCTGCTGCTTTGGTTGCACCTGCTGAAGTCTTCCCTCACATGTCTCACTCTGCAAGATCTTGAGGAAGCCAGGCACTGTTGAGAAGGTTTGCTTGAAACAGCCAGAGCGCACCCCTTTTTAGTGGCCTCTTAAAATAAATAAATTAAAACTTCCTTTGTGTAATCCAAAACATATGCTTCTTTATAGGAATTATTTATTTTCAGAATTTATCCCTCTTTTCTTAGCTCAAAGGGAAAAGCAAATGTCACACAAGCCCAAAAGGACTTGCCCACATCACTGATTTGTTGTTGAAAGTACATCAGACCTTCTCAATAATAAAATGCCGGAAATGGAGGCACTAAGATGAAATATGGGCTTTGTCCCTTTGTGCCTGTAGTTTTTTCCAATCAATAAAAATGTCAACAACAACAAAAAGTATGTGTTTGATTGGAGAAATGTGTTCTTTTTAAACTCTTAAAGAAGCAATAATGCATTGTTAGATTCTGTCAGTTTTGCTGGCTAAAGAATAATTCCAAGTCAACACAGCTGTTCTGGCTTAGTGTTTGTAATCATAAACCTTTTTGAGAAATGCCAGCATTTTGTCTTGAACTTGATGTGTTCGTGCATGACAGCCAGAATGAGAATTATACATAGAAAACAGGAGGGAGTGAGAAGGGACAGGGAGGGAAGGGAGAAAACTCTACCAAAATGGAACTGTGTTTTCTTTACCGATTAGCGGTCTGCTTTTCGTCTACTTAAATTATTCTCATCTCATATGAGGTTATAGAGTATGATCTACCACAGCTATGAAATTGAGATGGTGTAAAACCCCAATGGGAAAGGCCCTTTTGGTATGAAAGTTTTCCAGCAAATAGACTTGGAAAAGTAACGGAACCACATTGTTCTTCCCATACTTTATGCTTGGAAGAAAAAATCAGACCCAAATCAGTCAAAGGGTAACAGTTCATGAAAAAGAATTATAAATTTCCGGGGAAAATGTTTCTATTTGCCATTACATGAAAACCAGAGTGGGTTGGACCTAAAATGCATTGAGTAGTTCTTCCAAGTAGTGCAGGCTAATTGACAATGCTTATGTTAGGACCTTGACTGCAGTTAAGCATTATCCATGATTTTGGCAAGATTGTAATTTTTTTTTTACAATGACACAACCATTCTCCAAAATGCCAGTACAAACCTAGTTTCCTGAAGAAGACAATAGGACAAGAGTAGTTACTTAAATTAGGAATGTGTTGAACATAATTAATCTCTCTTTGTTGACTGCTCTAGGGAGAATGGAATTAACACCAGGACTGGAACCCATAACGGATCAGCTTAGACTTCTGAGTTATTCTTTGCGTGATATTAATGTCACTCATTTAGTTTTAATTTCCATACAATGAAGCTACTAGCAACATTTACATACTTGTATTAAAATTCATCTGCGGGGAGATAGATTAGGATTTTATTTCTGAAGTGATCAAAATACACTTGTGCCTCACCTTATAAGTGAAAAATTGAATGCTTACAGTTTTAGGCTTCTCAATTTCACTTGAAAATGTGTAATCATTTAAAAGACAAAAAAAAGGGGGAAAGAAGTTTTCAAAACAATTATAACTGTAAAGCACATTGTGATAGACTATGATGAGTTTCAGAAAGTGATACAAACCATTCTCTGCTCTTTGTGTGATTTTGACCTATTTATACATCACGTTTTCCAACACTTGTTGCTAGTTTCCCCATTGAGATAGAACTTGGAGCTCCAAGTTCTGTTTTAACTCTTGATCTCCTTCTGACATTGAATATTGAACTATATTATCTATAAATGAAGAATGAGTTGACAGGCTTGGGAGCAGGTATCATTTTTTCAAACCAAATTCAGGGAACTGAGCTGAAGATTTTGGCACAGTTCCATCACAGCATGGATTTTTAATTCAGAGCTGACTCAAAATACTGTGTTTTGATGATGTCACCATACTGTTGAAGTAAAAGCAATTGATACACTCTTCTTAAAATCAACTAAAAAAACCCACCACCACCACCAAAACTTAGAGTATTGCTGAATCTGCCTATTTGCTCAAGCTGTTTAGCTGAAACACAAGGTCTAATTTACCCAGGTTGTTACATGTTAATCTGCTGGGCCAAATCTAATGTGGCAGAGTACCTTTTTGTTAGAGAAGGCAACAGAGTGTCTCTTCTGAAAGTATGTTCTCTTAGGGTTGAATGAAACCTTCTGCTTTAACTTGGTCAGTCCTGAGTTGGTGAGGCAGCTGGACAGGATAATCATTGTAGGTTCCTTCCAACTAAAATTTCTATTCTATTCTATTCTATTCTATTCTATTCTATTCTAGTCTAGTCTAGTCTAGTCTAGTCTAGTCTAGTCTAGTCTAGTCTAGTCTAGTCTGTCCTAGTCTGTCCTAGTCTAGTCTAGTCTATGGTGTTTGAGTGGTGTAAGAAAGTAAGCTTCGGAGAGCATGGATAGTTCCCAGCTATGAATAGGAAGCAATAACATTTTAACATGTTATAAACTGGTACAAAAAGAAAAAGCATTGATAAGGATGCATCATTCCTTCCATATTTTTTTTTTCTGATGTAGTTGCTTTAATTCAGCTAGCTTTGTGACATGCCCACTTCTTTCAGGATTTACATTTGTTAGGTGTATGTTGTCGTAATGCCAACCTAGTGCAGATGAATATACTGGCGATATTAATAAAAACATAATAGTCGGCACAATGCAAAATATTAATGATGGTTTGTACATGGGTAGAGCTGAAGGTATGCAATGGAGAAGGCAGGAGTTTGATATCTTCCACTGGGAGTGTGTTTCCTTTACACAGCAATAAATTTATTTATTATGTTCATTAGATTAGTGGCTCTTGTACAGCTGCCATGGGATAAATGAACATTCACTTAGGACTTTTTTTCCTTTTATCAGGAGGAAAATTGAGAGAACGTTAATTGTTGATAAGGTAATTTAGACTGGAACTGCATTGTACAGCATTGTTGTCTATTCACTGATATTTTAGATGTTTCTAATAAGAGGTTAACTTTGCTGTTATTTTCTTCAGTATATCACATAAGGTAAGCATGCAGTAAATGTTACATCTGTTTCCATCATTAGCTAGGAGATTTGGTCTTTTATGAGTTGATGTTTTGCATGGGAGAGAGTGAGCAATTGCAAAATAAAAGGATTTTTCCTTAGTTTGCAAATGTCTGAAGGCAGTTCTGATTAGTTCTGAATTCTTTTGAACCTCCATCATTTGGAACAGCTCAGACCTTTAATTCAACCATTTGTCAGACTCGATGGAACATCAAACAATTAAATGAAAATACATGAAAAACACATGTTTTAAAAAGCATCCACATGTGCAAAAAATCCTTTAATGGCACTCATCATCTCTTCTGTAAACACAAATGAAACTTCCAGGTTTTATATATTTCCAATGCAATATTCAAATCTGTGATAACAAATTGATAAACAACTGAAAATTTAATAAAGCTGTATATTGGACATATAAAAATTCAGGTTTTATTGACTTCAGTTGTCTACTTCCTCTTTTTCCGCCATCTGAAATTTGAAAAGGACACTTCTAATCTTTTTTTTTTTGTGCCCATTCAACACTTTTGTGTAAATTAGTTGCATATGTACATTTCTGCATGCTTTCTGTGTGTAGATGGTGGGATGTAAACGTGGGAGGGTTCTTTTGTGTTTCCATGAGAATGGGATTTTAGAAATGCAGACTCAGTACAGGAAATGCATTTGGCTGCAAGTTGCTTGATTCGTATACAACTTGGATGTAATGCTTTTAAAATCTGGTGTTGATTATGTATGGAAAAAGTGTGCAAAATATACTGATAATTTGTTCCTCACAAATTATGGTGGAGGGGCTTGCTTATTTGTATTACTCAGTTTTCTGTAAAGTGGCTCTTTTATCGTGCAGGTAGGCTATCAGGTAAGGGGGGAATCTGTATTATTTGCGAAAGTAGAACATCCTGAAAATTCCTTGCCTTGTTCATTTTCTTTCCCCACTACAGCTCATATAAAATATCCTGGGTTTTATCATCTAACTGAAATTTACAAGTATAATCCTCCCGGAATCTGCAGTTTGGACTCCTTTCCTAGGGAGTGGAAGTGCTTCAGCCGTGGTGTTGTTTCCCCCGCCCTTCCCCTTGCCAATATTTGGAGAGCAGAGAATGCAGAGAACTGTAAGGCTTACCATGATTTTTAAAATTTCAAACTCTATTGAAGTTCCTGTGGAAATACATTATAAGATTGTTTTCCACCTTAGTCCACTTGAAATAAGGCACATAAAAAGAATGTTTTAACCACAAAGTCATGTGGTGAAGTATTAGGAAACATTAGTCTGGGGGTCATGCAAATATACATTCTTATGCTTGCTTGTTCAACCTTTTTGTGCTTTATAACAAAATTCTTTAACATTCATCTGAACAAGTATTGTTGCTTAGCACTGAAACATTTCAAGAGTTTCTGTTAAAGTCTGACAAAATATGCAAGTGAAAACAAAACTTGTTAATGGAGATCGGAGAATAGAGGAGCCAAGTAAAGTTGTTTAAATTAAATTCATTCGTAGACATAAAAGGTGTCATGGATGCACACTACAGGTCTTTGAGTGTTTAAATCAATGGAAGTTAGTGTGCTGTATGATCACTGAAATGGAAATGGCAAAGGAAAGTTATCGTTTTCTGGATGTGCCTGATTTATGTAAATCTGTTTGCCAGAGAACGGGACAATCCTTGTGAACTTGTGACAAATACATAGGTATTTTGGACTGAAACTGGATGTGTGTTGTGTGTTAAACAGAATGTGAAATAATAATTTATACACAAAACTTCAAAACACAGAATGCCAATAACAGTTGAAGAAATAACTACAACATTTTATAGTAATTTATTACTTTGTTTGATCATGCATAATTTTAACCAGGATTATTTTCTTTGCCAAGTTCAAACTATATTTAGCATTAAAGGAGGAAATAACTTGATTTGCAGTATGGTTTGTGTCTTACATGAAATTGGAGATTTAGTCAAGGTTTAAAGTTGAATTTACCGCTTTTCTTCAGACAAACTAGATGCATTTTACCATTAGGAAAAAAAAGAGAAATTAAAAATAATCAAACCAGCTTCTTGTTTTTTTTTAATTAAACAAAGACCTTTTACTTCTTTTGCAGCTGCTAATTCATGACACCTTATCTTTCCACACAAGCTTTGGCCATAAAAATACTCATTTCCTTTATCCATCATGTCATATTTTAGGACAGGCTAAAAATAACACAATGCAAGGCAGGATATTGCCACAGTGAAAACATCTTGCATTTCCAACATTTGGAATATATTAACCTTGCAGTCTCCTTTCCTTGCAAAGGTGTTGTGTTGGTTTCCCTAACCTCAGAGCTGTGTTAGAAGAACTGCACCGAAGCTTGGTTACCAGAGTGATATAAATACTACTTCATGCCCTTGGAATTTCTTATTACAATTGCTGTAACTTCATATGTGTTTTGTTTTTCCCCATAATATCTAGTATTGGTTGTCTTTGTTCTAGAAAAGTCATGTTCTACTCTGAACTCTTTGTTGTTATGCTACATAATTAAAGCTTGCTTTAATGATTTTAAAAAAAAAAAGTATGCATGACAGCAGAAACTTTTCAACAGCAATATGTAAATATCCTGAGACTAAGTGTATTATTATAAAACAACTGTGGAGCAGAAATGTTTTGTAGAAAGAAAGAAAAATTGTAGAGAAGGAAAACCTCTTAGCTGCATTCTGAAACTCATACTGAGTCAGCACTGGTAGGAAGAGTGTGTATTGATTAGAAATGGAGACCATGTTCTTACGTGCTTGGTCTTTATCTCAGCTTTGCATTTTGCTGACGGTTGCCTCACAGAAATTACTTACTGACTGCTGTCTCTTAGCTGTCTGCTGCACACATCTGAAAGGCAACCAGGGCTTTCTTGAAGCTTAATTAGACTGAATGGAGCTTTGTCCTTTTCATGATTTAATCCCCAAATCTCAAAGGATAATAAGGCTCCTCTTATTATCCTCTTCATATGTCCACTTAGAAAATAATTTTCATGTGTGTAAACTTTACAAAATGACATAGGTGAAAAATACTTAAGTGGATTTGGATATTTTGTTCCAGTGCATCACTAATATGGGGTAAATTTATGTCTTTTCTGTGAAATATCTTTGGAGGTAGGTGTGCCATTATAATCTACATAATGCATCCAGAAGGAGGTGCTGAGTACCCCAAAAGCTGATCTAACAATGTCTTTAACTCATGACCTCTGAAGTAAAAGATAAAACTTGAGAAATATACAAGTAAACCATAGCAGTGAAGAACTATAGAGCCAACAGTGTTTGTCTAAAAGTTTAGCAATGATTAAGTGCTGTAAGAATTCGTTCAGCAGAAATCTTGAACGGAAGTAGACAATATTAGAAATATTCTGTAGGATACCACTCTAGGAAACTAAGAGCTGTGCAAAGCAAATCTTTTGTCTCCATTTTGCTTGCTAATGTATAAATTCACAGAATCACAGACAGTAGGGGTTGGAAGGGACCTCTGGAGATCATCTTGTCCAACCCTCTGCTTGAGCAGGCACACCCAGAGCAGGGGGCACAGGAACGCGTCCAGGTGAGTTTTGTGAATGTCTCCAGGGAAGGAGACTCCACAGCCTCCCTGGGCAGCCTGTGCCACTGCTCTGGCACCCTCACAGGAGAGAAGTTTTTTCTCATGTTTAGCTGGAACTTCCTGGGTTCCAACTTTTCTCTCTCTTCTCTTGGGGCTGAGATGCATGAAGGCCAGCCTTAACAGTAAAGAGTGAAGCAAAGACGGCATCCAGGAACTCTGCCTTCTCTGCATCCTGCGTCACCAGGGCCCCCACCTCGTTTAGCAGTGGGCCCACATTTTCCCTGGTCTTCTTTTTACTGCTGATGTACTTAAAGAAGCCACCCTTGTTTTCCTTGACACCCCTTGTTAGATTTAGTTCCTAGTGGGCCTTGACCTTGTTGCATCTCTGCATACTCTGACAACATTCATATATTACTCCCAAGCAGCCAGTCCCTTTTTCCCACACACTGTGAGCCTCCCTCTTCCATCTGAGTTTCTCTAGAAGCTCTTTGCTCATCCATGTGTGTCTCCTGGCTCCTCTGCCTGACTTCTTCCTCCTAGGGATACACTGATCTTGAACTGGGCGGCAGTGGTCCTTGAATACTGACCAGCTCTCTTGGACCTCACCTGCCTTCCAGAGCTCTAGCCCATGGGATTCCTCCTAGCAGGTCTCTGAAGAGGCCAAAGTTGGCCCTCTTGAAGTCCAAGGTTGTAATCCAACTTGTTGCCCTGCTTCTACCACACAGAATCCTGAGCTCCACCATTTCATGGTCACTGCAGCCAAGGCTACCTCCAACTCTCACATCCTCAACCAGCCCTTCTTCATTTGTTAGGATAAGGTCAAGCAGCACATCTTGCCTCGTTGGCTTCTCCACCACCTGTATCACAAAGTTGTCCTCGATGCTCTTCAGGAACCTTCTGGATCGCGCACGGCTCGCCGTGTTGTTTTTCTAGCAACTATCAGCGTGGTTGAAGTCCCCCATGAGAACCAGGGCCTGCGATTGTGAGGCTACTTCCAGCTGTCTGTAGAAGGCTTCATCAACTTCCTCTTCCCGATCAGATGGCCTGTAGCAAACGCCCACAACAGTGTTTCCCATATGACTGTTGTAGTAGCCCTTTCCATCGTAAGACATTTAGTAGACAATGTTGTGGTATACTCTTCTTTCAAGTTTGAAGGTCTGGAGCTAAGAATAGGGCTTGATTATGATCTGGAAGATAAACTAAGCACTTGTGTTTTAATTTTGGGCATATATTCTTTTATTGAAGGCTTGATTTATCAGCTTTGGTTTTTGTTGTTCTATTGGTAATGGGTCCTTTTGTGGGGAACTAGAAAAGGAGAGAGAAGAAATCCTATTGTCTAAACCTCTATAAGCATATACTCTCAAACTGTATTGTAACTATGCTTCACAGACCACACACTTCAAAGAAGGTGTACACATTCTATTGTAGCCACTGCAGTTTACCTTGTAGCTCCTCATTTCATGCTGATATTTCACAGTCAGGCCTAACTTATTTACACTGTATTTAATGACACGCAATACTTCATTTCTGAATAGATGCAAACAGGCAGTAAATTGGAAATACAAGCTAAAGAGATACAGGTGGGTGTTATCACATAAACAGAATTTGCTTTTCTGAAATTACAATTATGACACCCCTGGATGATCTCTGATCCTGCCATATTATGCTATGACAGATGTATATTGCCGTGATTTCTCTAGTGATGCTTGCTGTTGCTTCCTTGTCAGCTTTAATAGCAAAGCAACTGGACAGACTAAATTGAAATGATTTATCCTTTATGAATGTCATAGTCAAAGCACACTGTCACAATAACCAGTTATGCCTTCTCCTGCAATGAAGCAGCATGCACAACAGACTTTTTCTGCTTGGAACCACATTGTGTTTCATGGCGTCACTGGGAGTTTTATGCTTTACAGAGTGACTTGCATGAGGCCACTCCCTCTGTCCTGCCTTATTCTGCCTCCTCTTTTCTTCAGTTAATCAAGGACAAAATGTTATTCCATAAAGCCTCATCCCTTTCTTGCTGAAAGGATCTATTTCAAGAGTCAAGTAAAATGCTTTAAGTGAACCAACTTCATTTTCCTTTGTCCCTACAGTGGATTATCTGGGGAAGAAAAGATCACTCTCTGTGCTCCCTGAAAGTTGTCGTAGGGTGGAAAGGTATGGCTGGTGGATGGAGAGGAGCATACAGAATTTGAGAATACACTGTTTCATCTCACTTTTTTAGTTTTGAATTCTATCCATGTTTACAGTCTTTTTTTTCTGGAGTTTGGGGGATTTAGCTTCTTAAATTAATGCATATGTTTATTGCATGTATTACATGGAAGTAACTTTCAGTGATGACTTCTAGCTGCAGCAGTGATATAAAATTTTCCCTTTCTTCCTGCTAGAAAAACAGACTTTTTCAGGAATGTTTGAATTATTTATGTTGTAAGTTTAGGGCGCTATGTCAGAAAGTGACAAAAATCTTCCAATTATCCCTCTGAGGTCAGTATTTCCCATTTGTTCTTTAACAAAGAATTATTTTTAAATGAGAGCATTTTAAAGGAAGATACTAAAAAAGAAAATAAATACATTACCAGGTTGAGACCAAACAGGGATGTGTGAGGTAGGCACAAGATAGACCTGGAATGACTTCATTAAATGTGCTTGCTCAGTAACGTACCTGAAAGTAATGATTTCTTCCACATCATCAGTGAAAACAGCAATCACATGCAACAGCATAATGCAATTCCATAGTATTTCATGACAGTTCTAGCTGCCTGGAACCACCTCAGTAAACGACATACCCACGGATAGATGGTCTATGAATGGCTTCTTATCTCTTAATGAATTTGTCTGAATCACCGAGTTATTGCATAAACATACCCGTTTCCTTTTGGTTGTACTGCAGATGTTTGTGTAATGGGAATAATGTTTGTTACTGTGAATAAAAGCAGAGGAAGGTGCTTCCTGAAAGCATGAGAGAAGTGCTAAGGAGCTGCAAGGGGTGCATTTCAGATGCAGCTCCATCATTCTCTAGTGCTTCACTGCTGTTATCTAAGTCCGGACCATGCTGGTGATGCTGCCTTTCAAGGGTCCCAACTTCATCGACTACCAAACCTTTTTATGATGAATAGGAGATGGGCTTTGCCCTACCTAAAATCAGGGCATTTAGGAATTATGCATCTCAGTGCTCAGCACTGTGCAGTACTACTTCTGTGGCTTGCATCCTGGAGCATTACTCAAACAGAATATACGTAGTTACTGTCAAAGATCAGGTGGTTAAGTGGTAAAAAGAAATAGCTTGAACATGATAAACATAATATTGCAGCACAAACCACCTCTGTATCTGAACCTGTTTAAACCACTCAAGATATGTCTGTACTTTAATGTTCTTGAAAGATGATGACCCTGTTTAGTTTAATTTGTTTTTCATTCAGGAGCATACTTCTGCTTGTAGAAAGAAGATAGTTTGCTCTCTATTTATATTTTCATTTTTAATAACATCCATTTACCAATTTCAGACAGGTTTACCTTGAATTGTGCCCAGAGAGGAAAAAAACCAGCTAATTGCTACTAGCATTTTCAATGCCCGATTAGCTTATAATGATATATTAGTAAGGCCATCATTTAATATTAGGATTGACATAAAGAAAGAAGAGTAAGTGACACAATTTTAATAAAAGTCTGATTATTTGTAAATGGAATGGGAGGCCACTGTGAGTAGGATTTCTCCACTGTATATCTTCTGCAAGAAGAGACTAAATTCTACTTGCTTTCCTACCGTGTAGTTTCATTAATCTCTGAACTAAACTGCATAGTTTGTGTACAAATGGCTTGTAAATTTGGTTTGGTATAGAAAACAGAATGGCAATATGTCCTGGTGTCTAAGAAAATTTTTTGCATGTTTATATTAAGAAAATATAATTATTCAGCTATAAATATTTAATGGGAAACTATGATTATGTACTGGTAGCATAATACATTAATTAAATATTTTAGTTGAACTCAAACTTACCAAGTCGAAATTAGTAAGAAGGATGAAGGAGAGAAGTCTAGTAACTATATGTAATGCACAGCAAAGTATTTAAATCAGAGGCTGTGTATTTGATGAGATAATTGTGATTTAGTAGTTTATTTGCAACATTATGCTACAAAGCTGTGTTGTGTTTGTAGTGCGTATGTGGCTTGCAACAGGGATAAAAGACAACACCTTTTCCTTAGTGTCGTGCTTTAGCCGGCAGCTCAGCCCCACACAGCCGCTCGCTCGCTCCCCCACCGGTAGATGGGGGAGAGAATCAGGAGGGTAACGCTCGTGGGTTGGGATAAGAGCAGTTTAATAATTAAAATTAAAAGAGACAATAACAAAAATGCAATGTAAAGGAGAACAACGAGAGGCGCAAAGCCCCGGGGGAGGGGGAAAGGGAGGGGGGAGGGGAATGAACCGCCGAAACAAACCGCACGCGCCGCAGCCGCCCGCCGACCCGACGCCGCCCCCGCGCTGCCGCTGCCCCCCCTCAATATACTGGTCACGGTGTCACGTGGTATGGAACGAACGTGCCATTGGCCAGTCGGGGTCAGCCGCCCCCGCCATGGCCCCGCCCCTCCCAGCCCCCCCCCCCCGCCACGCGGCGGAGCGCGGGAAGCTGGAAAGGTAGCCGACCCCCACAGTGAGGAGAATTAACCCCTTCTCAGCCAAAACCAGCACACTTAGGAAGTAGAAAGTTGTATGAATCATGAAGTAACATAAGCACATAGTAGCAATGAGAAATACATTAGCTTTTAAAGAATCAAGTCAAATTTTTGGTCTATTTGGGAATAAAACCTCCTGTAAAATATCATCCATCACTCACTGAGTATTATATGCTCTATATGGGTACTGTGATAACTAATTAAAATTTTTTTCTTAGATTTAATGAGATAGTTTATATTGGAAAAAGAGAGGCTGGTAAATGCTCATTTGGTAGGCTAGTATAAATCACTTAGTAGCCTGATAAAGAATATTTTGTATGAATTTTCTTAACAAGTAAGATTCTAAAGACTTGCAGATAATATTTTTCTTAAATTATGAAAAGCCTCACACTGTGCCCAGTCAAAGTAACTTTCCTAGAAATAATTACTTGTGCTGTATGAAAATAAATCAAGACTGCATTTTTACCCAACATCAGTCATAATGAATTTTGCACCTGGAAAAAGAAATTGCATACAAATCAACAGTTGCTAAAAAACCCAAAAGCTCTTGGTTAACAGCACCCTGACTGAACTCTCCACAAACCATTTCTGCATTCCAAAAAAAGAAAATTTTTGCTGTGCAGTTTTGGTAGGTGCAGTTGTGTAAACCAGGGCTGGGAATATGTGTTCCCTGTTGATATAAATCAGAGTGGTTTATCTGAATGCATTATAGCTATGTTAATTTATGTTCTATTGTCAAAGCTGTGATTTTTAATTATACCTTTGCTTTAAATTTATTTGCAAAAATTGTAAAACATTTTCTTGAAATTACTATGAGTGAAATTAGACAAATGTTCTTTGCAGTGGTTCCTTACTTTGAAAGGTATGTTACCTCTATTGAAGAAAGCATTTTGCTGAACGTGAATAAAATGAGCGTATTTTTTTGTGCAATTTCTGTTGTCTTTTCTAATATGTTAAGACTAACAATTAAAATTAGAAGTGTTTGCTAGAATCAGTTTCTAGAACTTCATTTTTCAGGAGATAAGAAATCTCAGTTTTGGAGTTTCAGGTCTGAAGCATCTGTTCATGCTAGCAGGTATATCTTATGACTCTTACTGAATTTCAGAGCTTAATCTCTCAATATCAAATGTACAGTTGTAGTTGCTGTAGCACTATTTGCCTGTCATTCTTGAAATATTTTATAAATATGTTTAATCATCATAGCGCAGTTTTATTGGTAGTGATACAGAGACAGATTAGTTATGTCTCCAAACTCGTGTCAGTAAGTAAAATCTAGCAGAAGGTCAAGTTTCTCATATCTCCGTTCTGTCTACTGCCCATAAGGGAAAAGCTCCCCTCCTTTAACAGTTAATATGGTATGATCTATGTGTAAAATATTGAATGGATACCTGTAACATGACTGAGATATTTTACTCTGTCTAAGCCTGGGTCATAGTTCTTATGCATATCAATACTGAATGCTGAGTTTCTACCTTACTCTTTTCTTATGGGAAAGGGCTACCAAATAGACCAGCTAAGGAAGATGCTAAGGTATGTAGAAAATAATGGAGGATTTGGTTTATGTGTCCATATGAATATGGACAAGAGGAGTACCTATACAAGTTCTTATTGCTTTTCCTTGACTATACCTCTTGAGCGATTTTAGGGCCTGTAAATATATTTTCATAATTCTCTTATGGAAAAAAATTGATTCCTTAGTAAATGAATAATATTTTTAATGGTTACTTAGTTTAAGGAATGATCATGTAGTTCCAGAGCCATGGTACTTATGCTGATGATTAAAAAAAACCCCAAAATAAACACATCTCTTACTTCAGCATCATCATTTAGCTCACTTAACTGGAGTGTGTACCCTGAAGCTCAGTACGAGTCATAATGATTTTACTTGCTTTTGTACAGAGGAAATATTTTCATTTCAGTCAGTTTTGTTAAAATTCCTCCTTGAGGAAAGATCAGCATTAAAATGTTTGCCTCCCCATCCTGCCTTTTGTGTACAATTAATATATTGTACTTGCTGTATTTTCTGTCTAGGTGCTGGTGGCGAGCATTCCTCCTAGACAACTCTGAACATACTTTCTTATTTTTAGTCCTCATGAAATACTGTTGCCTCAGAGTAATCATCTATCCAAAACCTAATGGCATTACCTTTGTAACATCCAGAAGATCACACTTGGAACCTGAAAGGAGGCTGTAGCTAGGCGGGGGTCGGTCTCTTCTCCCTAGTAACAAGCGATAGGACAAGAGGAAATGGCCTCAAGCTGCGCCAGGGGAAGTTTAGGTTGGACATTAGGAAAAACTTCTTCACCGAAAGGCTTGTCAAACCTTGGAACAGGCTGCCCAGGGAGGTGGTTGAGTCACCATCCCTGGAGGTATTTAAAAGAAGGGTAGATGTGGTGTTTGAGGATATGGTTTAGTGGTGGACTTGGCAGTGATAGGTTAGCGGTTGGACTCGATGATCTTAAGGGTCTTTTCCAACCTTAATGAGTCTATGATTCTATGATTTTATGATTCATACATTGTTCCCTCTTTGGTAAGTAATGCACCTATGCTTCATTGCATTAGTCTAGCTATCCATATCTCTTCTGCAAGGCTTCTTTATAACAGCATCATTTTTTTGAGTTCACAAAGCTGTGTCTGAAACCTTGTTTTTGAGGGTATGATATTATCCTTGTGAATAAATCAATTCAAGGACGGCCTCATGCTAGGTTGCATATTTTAAATCATAGAAGAATATCAGCAACACCTGTATATTTTTGCATGAACCTACCTCTAGGTACTTGTGTTTTACTGAAGTCAACCTACTTCTCATTTCTGAAAAAATGCTCTTCAGAAGCAGTATTCCTTCCTTCCTTCCTTCCTTCTTTCCTTCCTTCCTTCCTTCCTTCCTTCCTTCCTTCCTTCCTTCCTTCCTTCCTTCCTTCCTTCCTTCCTTCCTTCCTTCCTTCCTTCCTTCCTTCCTTCCTTCCTTCCTTCCTTCCTTCCTTCCTTCCTTCCTTCCTTCCTTCCTTCCTTCCTTCCTTCCTTCCTTCCTCCCTTCCTCCCTTCCTCCCTTCCTTCCTTCCTTCCCTCCTTCCTTCCTCCCTCCCTCCCTCCCTCCCTCCCTCCCTCCCTCCCTCCCTCCCTTCCTCCCTCCCTCCCTCCCTCCCTCCCTTCCTCCCCTCCCTCCCCTCCCCTCCCCTCCCCTCCTCTCCCCTCCCCTCCCCTCCCCTCCCCTCCCCTCCCCTCCCCTCCCCTTCCCTCCCCTCCCCTCCCCTTCCCTCCCTTCCCTTCCCTTCCCTTCCCTTCCCTTCCCTTCCCTTCCCTTCCCTTCCCTTCCCTTCCCTTCCCTTCCCTTCCCTTCCCTTCCCTTCCCTTCCCTTCCCTTCCCTTCCCTTCCCTTCCCTTCCCTTCCCTTCCCTTCCCTTCCTGTCCCAAAGTGCCACTGGAGCATCTCCATATCTCCAGTGCTGTCCTACCTTCAATATGGCATAACAAATCCTGTCAAAGGATTGTCTTTAAGACAGTGTCCTCCTCTGACGCTGTTCCTGAATGGAGTGGAAGCTGAAGCACATTTTCCCTCTATAGGGATTTTCTCCAAATGTACCTTGCATGACAGAAGGGCATCTCCTTTGCTATCCTTAAGGTCAGCTTGCTGCAAAAGGATTGGCAAAGAAGAGAAAATGTCATATCAGCAGGTAAAGTGATTCCAAAGGCTGCAGCTTAGGAACTGAAGGATGGGGTCATTAGGTTTTGTGTTGTTTGACATGAAAAGCCTGAAAAGTCAAAGCCTAAAGGCAAAGATGCCTCTGGACCTCCCACCATATATTAAGTCTATTTTTATTATGCTTATCATACTAGCCTTTGGAGTGTTCCCCTCTTGGGTGTGATTTCATGCACTCCTCCATCTTCAGTGTTCTGAATCTTCTCCTGCTGGTGTTTCTGTTTCACTGTAATTTTAAAATAGTGGTTGCTCAGTCTCATGGTTTTTTTATTTTATGATACTGAAGCAAACCTGAGAAGGTGTTCCTTGATAACAAATTAATAAGTTGCTATGTTTGAAATTTCTGGTTTGGTAATAGGAGATAAAATGCGACTGGATAAAATTGCATCTGTCCATTTTGGAAAGCTTAACTAATGATTTCTGGCTAATACTTTTTTTTAACTGAAGATTTAATAGTTTTACGACTAGCATGGAATAAGTTGATAATTAATTTTCTAGATCCAAGTAATCATTCTGCATTTTGGTATGGCCACGGTTGATGAACTTGCTGGCAATTTCAGCCTGAAGGCCAAATACTAAATAAGCAGTCAGGGTGAACGCTTGTTCCGACAGATGATCCCTTCACAACTGGCTGGAGAAACATTGATGAGGAAGAGAGCAGGGGTTTGTAGTATACCTTTTCTATGTTTAAGCAGCAGAGAGCACTTAATGCTATTTCAGGCTATTACCTTTCTTGGGTTAAAACTGGTGACATTAATCTAGGCAGATATGGCTCTGTGAATAGTTGTGGTAGTAATGTGCAGCTCACAACAAACGTCTCAGCAGACAGTTCATGCCATTGATAACTGACGGGAATCACCAAGTAAGATGATCAGTTTTTCCTGAACTTTTTATTATATTGTAAAGAATCTCCAATCACTTATCCTATGCTTGTCTCACAGTTCATGAAGAAACAACGCTTCAAAACATAGTAGTCAGATGACCTCAGGATGCAAGAATCCTTCAGATGTCCTGCTGAATTGTGCTTCTATTTGACAAAAGCAGGAAATGCTAGTTTTCATCCCTTTTATAATCACAGGAATTCTCTGCAAAGGGAGTTCTGTTGCCCAAGCAAATGCACACTAGAGCAATTCAGACCTAATCGGTGGTTTATATGGTTCACTTTGAGTATAGTTGCTACAGTATTTCTGATTCCAACTTGTTCGTGTCCTTCTCACATGAAATTTAGCAAGCATGCATCTATTTCCTACCTTCCCTTCAGGCTGCCTTTTTCTTTCCCCTTCCTCTACCCAAGGATATAAAACTCAAATATGTGCCTTTAGATTGTACCATTTTCTTTTTAGCATTAGAAAGAATTGTTTTGGTAAATCAGGGAAGAAAAACACCTTTACATTTTGCAATAACTTTGCTTATTTAAAGGAACTCAACTATACCTTCTCAAGGTTATTCTTCCTTTCTCCTAGTTTCTATTTTTCAGGCTGCTTGCTGTATTAAAGAACATGTGTTTGCAATGCTAGTAGTCTGCACTTTGTTCCAAGAAAAATGAAAACAAATGTGAAAGAGATGACTTAGCATTCTGTAGCTTCTGTGGAGAAAAAAAATAGTGTATGTTTGTGTGTGAGCATAGTATAGAAGTTAGTTCATGTGTTCCTGTTATAGCAAGGAAACAGTTACTGAGTATTTTCCAAATCAACACAGTAGAGTAATATGTGTGCTCTGTTTAATTGACTGAAAATCATTAACAGAGTTTTGCACTTGGTAGGAAGTTGTACCCCTTGATTTGACAGTTCCCCCATACAGTCCATTGTTAAGGATGCAATAACATACTTTAACTCTGTAGCCAGGAGTTACATGCCTAACTCCAGTGCCCTCAGAAGTAAAACAAACAACGTCGGATTTCAGTGGGAGAGCAAGTAAAGCCTTACGCTTTTCTCAGAACTTCTGTCATGAATGTGAAAAGATGAAACCTTATTTTGATGATTGCAAGCTGGTGGAATATCTTCATGTACAGAACAAACTATGTATTTTTAGTAACAAATTCGGGCCAGATTTTCCAGGGAATATATGCAGACTGTGTTCACAAAAACTTTGTGGTTTCTACTTCCTTTTTAATGCTTTTTCTTCCTCTAACCTGTACTCACATTTACACTGGCTTTTTTTGGGGGAAAAAAAGGTGTGTGCATGTGGGAAATAGGGAAAAGGAAAAAGTTATCATTCAAACAAAAAAATATTTTATATTGAAAATGGTAAATATATATTTTCATATGTAAGAAAATAATACTCTTAAACTGTAATTCTTGTTATACTTGAAGGTCTGCATTCTATGCTACACAGACTTCCTGGTCTCCTAAATAATTTTGAATTTTTAAATGAAAATTCACAGAATCAGAGAATCACAGTGGGTAGGGGTTGGAAGGGACCTCTGGAGATCATCCTGTCCAACCCCCCTGCTTGAGCAGGCACACCCAGAGCAGGGGGCACAGGAACGCGTCCAGGCAGGTTTGGAATGTCTCCAGGGAAGGAGACTCCACAGCCTCCCTGGGCAGCCTGTGCCACTGCTCTGGCACCCCCACAGGAAAGAAGTTTTTCCTGATATTGAGGTGCAATTTCCTGTGTTCCAACTTGTTCCCATTGCCCCTTGTCCTGTTGTTGGGCACCACTGAAGAAAGTCTGGCTCCATCATCTTGGCACCCACCCTTTAGATATTTATAAGTAGTGATAAGATCCCCCTTCAGTCTTCTCTTCTCCAGGCTGAACAAACCCAGGTCTCTCAGCCTTTCCTCAGAAGAGAGATGCTCCAGTTCCCTGATCATCTTGGTAGCTCTCCGCTGGACTTGCTCAAGCAATTCCCTCATGTCTTGGATTTGGGAGCCCAGAACTCGACACAGCACTCCAGCTGTAGCCTCACTAGGGCAGAGTAGAGGGGGAGGATAACCTCCCTCGACCTGTTGGCCACACTTCTTTAAATGCACCCCAGGATACCATTGGCCTCCTTGGCCACAAGGGCACAGTGCTGGCTCACAGTCAGCTTGTCCACCAGCACTCCCAGGTCCTTCTCAACAGAGCTGCTTTGCAGCAGGTCAGCCCCCAGCCTGTACCGGTGCATGGGGTTGTTCCTCCGCAGGTGCAGGACCTTGTACTTGCTCTTGTTGAATTTCATGAGGTTCCCGTGGGCCCAGCTCTCCAGCCTGTCCGGGTCTCGTTGGATGGCACCACAGCCTGCTGGTGTATCAGCCCCTCCTCCCAGCTTGGTATCACCATACCAAATGCATGATGATTGCTATATGTTATCATACCAAATTGATGACAGAATTGATTCCTCTTATAACTGCACAAATTCAAAATTTGGACTTTCTGCGAGTAGTCTTTAAACACAAATTCCCCAGACAATAGATTTAGTATAACTTCTCTACCCCATAAATCTGTGTTTTATTGATAATGTTATAATATTTGTCCTGCCCTTATTTCTTATTTCACATGTATTCTAAGAAATAACAAATTATATTGGCTGTAAGGAAGATACACATGCTAATGTCTTCAGGATATGTGCCTAATACCCATTTAGAAAACCACAACCGTCAAACAGTGAACACTTCTCCATAGAATAACTTTATAAACCAAACTGCATCAATGACTTGGCTATCTCTATTTTGCTGGTTTGGTTTTGTGTATGCTCAATTAATCTACACTACTGTTGGACCGGCAATGTGTTTGCTCAGTAAATTCAGTTCTTCCTCTAATACACATTATTCTTTTGATTGACAGCATCTTAATCCGCTTTTACTCAGGCTACCTTGTAGCCGTATTTCTCCTTGGGAGTTGAGGGGTGAAGGATCTCCATTCCTCCAGCTGTGCTCCTCAGCTGTAGGTTTGCCAGTGTGGGAGTGAATATATACAATTACCGCTGCAACCAATCCAGGAAACCAAGCTTCCATTAGAAAGGCATTGGTTGCAGTCTAGGAAATTACAGTTCTGAATTACTATTTGAATTTGGATTTGCTTCTAATGGCTGCCATATATAGATGGAGAAGTCCTCTGACCTCAAATTGTTAAAAAGCCTATCAGCAGTGCACACTTAGTCTACTTTCATTACTTTCATTTTCTCAGGGTATCAGGTACCTGGAACAAATGGTTGACAACTTCTGACAACTGACTGGTGAATACTCAGGCAGGTTTCCTACGACAGCTGTCCTGCAGGCTTTAAAACAAACCGGAGCTCTGTGCCCTGTGTTTCATGGTGCTGGCAATGCAGCCTGTTATGAACTCTGCTCTACACTACAAATAATATTCCTCTGAACAATATTTTTCCACTGTGAGCAGCATGGATGCTTTTGTTCAACTAACCTTACAAAAGCCTATGTTAGGGCAACTCTACTTTGGGGAGGAAATGTCAGAATCTTTTGAGAAAAAGAAATCCTCACCAACAATATGGTTCATATTTGGCTTCTGAGTTAAAGTATGGCAAGGGAAATTACCTGCACTCAGAAATTACAGCAATCTGTACTGAATTAAAAAAAAAAGTTGACATTTTATCATTAAATGAAAACTAAAAAATACAGTTTGGGAAACATCAGAAAAACTATTTTAACAGCAATGTTGCTGTTTCAATTTAAAGTGCTACAAATGCCAAGAAAACCCATGGTTGAATGAGGTGTTCTGATAAATTTTCATTGATGTTGTAGTGTAAATGATACACATTCCTGAAAAGTATTTTGTGAGGACAAGATGTTTTGTTGACTGGTTTTGTACAGAACCTGGGTTTTCAGGCTGCCTCACAGCTAGATCTGTGACATTAATGAAAAGACCTCTTTCCTTGTGAACAATTCAGTAGCTGTGGGATGCCTTGTTGTAGGATTCACTGTATAATCAAAGTTCTGTTCAGATTTATTCCTTACTCCTTGTTATTGTGTTAGTAAGGCTGACATGGCAGCAGCCTTTTTGTAGTGAGGTTTTGAGCAAGTCATCACTTTGTGGTGTTTTAGGTGGCAGAATGATTTGGGCCTTAGTCACACTAGATTTGACTGAGACTTCTAAACTGGGAACTCTAGGCCAGATAGTTACTGAGGGCACCTTGACCTCTAGTGAAATTCAAAAGCAGTAACTGGCCCTTTGCACAGCTTTGAAGAATGCGTGAGGTAGGGATTGTTTATTTAGGGGACCAGAGTAAATCTAATCTGAACTAAAAACCTCAAAAAGCATACAGTGTAGGTGCTGCAGGCTTAGCACTGGCTGCTTAACCCACTCGTGGATCGGAACTGCTGTGGTAGATGTTGTAAGGGCAAAGCAAAAAGATAACTCTAAAGGACTTAGCTGATTTTTAGTAAAATAGTCCAAAATACGCAGTTTTAGCTTGACCCTGATTTTCCTGGGATTCACAGTCTTAAAACAGCAGAGGAGAAGCAGCCCAAGAGTCATATGGAGGCAGAATGTGGCTATAATCAGACTACGTGTATGAAGGCAGGAGGAGGAGGATTAATTCGAAGAGGAATGAGATGAAGTCACACAGGAGGGAAGGATTGTCAGTTTGATTTGTTCATATCTGAAATGCAAAGCAGACTTTGGAGAAAATGAATAAAGCAGAGATCACTGAACTCAAAGTGAACCAAAACAAATGAGATTCATATGGCCCTATGAGCCAGCTGATGAAATCTTTAAATACATGAATGTTCTTTTAAATGTAAGTGCAGCTCTGTCTGTTCAGGAGCATGTGGTTTTGCTAGCTGGCAAGTACTTTGTGCAATGATTGATCTCTACAAATTAATTTGCTAAGAGAAACAAATAATGGAGTAAGTGCTCACATTTCTCAGGACACAGCCAGTAATTCCCTATTGGCTGCTCTCTGAATCCCTTTCCAATGAATCAGTGCAAGACTAAGGTTAGTGATATAATTAGGCAATTACAGTCTTTGGCTGTTTAATTAAATATGACTTTGTGCAGATATTTTGTCACCAGGCTGTTGAAACTTGCTAGGTACACACTTTTGGAAGTAGCACGTAAACTTGGGAAATTATAGTCTTTGATCTTTGAGGTTTTCTGTTCTTTGAAGTTTTTTTCTAAAGTCACTGCAATTCAACTGTTAATTTACTACAGCAAAGTGGAAAAATAATCTTGAATCAGGGTGTATGAACACACAAAAACTCCTAGCTTTTCATGTGTCTTTTAAATTTAGTAATCCTCCTTCTAAAAGAACTGCTGTTCTTCTAAGAGTTTTGTGTTTGCTGAACCATTAGGAATCCCCCAGTAAGCATTTTTTTCCTGTGTGCTTCTAGTTTAGTCTCCTGGCATTCATTCTCCTTTTGTTTTTAACAGTTTAGTCCCTTTTGAAAGGTATGTTTTCTTCTGTGCTCAGTATAATCACTGCTAGTATAAATGCTGTTTGTTAAAAATTCCTTATGTCTCTGCTTACCACTCCTCTTCCTGAAGTTTCCCTTTGAGACCTCTGTTGCCATGATGCCCGAGCTTCTCACAGTATTTTCATTGACCATTTTCAGATATATTGTTATGAGATTGGCAAGGATTATTTCCATGTCTGAAATGTGGAAGCAAAACTTCTAAATGTAGGGTTTTTAAAGTCCCAAGTTAGGAACTTTACTTTAGAAATGTTTTACTTTCTTTTACCACTGCACTTTTATTATCTCAAAAGGGTTATGTACATATTTGATTTTTCTAGGATTATCTGTAGTCCTCTCTAAAGTAGGTATATAGTAACGCTAAAGGTTTTTTTAACAATAGCAGTTTCTGGGGTACCTTTAGAGCACCTTGAAAGCTTGCTTTCAGGGATGGGTTTGTTTAATCAGGATTTTGAATAGACCTGAGGACTTCAGAGGAGGATGCCACCTGATGTTTTTCTTCCTCTTTAATGTTGAGTAAAGGAAGTACTGCTGAGTATATTTCATAAGAAAGTGCTGTTAGGAACGTGGATATTTCTATAGCTATTTTCTCTAATTCAGATGTTAGAGGGTAATAATTTGTGATATGGGGAAGTGAGTAGAACAGAGTTCAGCAAACTTCTGGTTTGGAATGCTGGGAGACTCAATAATGAAATTGTTCCACTTTCAAGGAGATGTGAAATACATATTTTTTCTTCCTACACAACGCTAAATGGGTCTTTCACTTTCAAACTATGTCTTGTTGGAGCAAAAATCTACTTGCTCATAGCTTAGAACAAATAAGCAACTGCTGTCTAATGTGATCCTGCAGACTTCAGTACCAAAAGAGATCCTCTTGCATTTTTCTGTTGCTAGCTTTCCAGCAGTCAAGTTTGTCTTCATGGTACAAAGCATCATATTTCTGTTTCAGAGAAGAATCCACACTGCTGTTGGGGACAGAAATGAAATGCTTTCGTTGATATGTTTATCAAACTGTACTCAAGCAGCTGCATTGTAAAGTATGTCTCCCTCTTGAAAGAGTGGCAACTACTGTTGTCTCAGAGTATGCTTTCTAAAGGGGCTGTGATATGTTCTTTTCTGCTTCAGAATAGCAGTGTCTAAGTTTCAATGTAAATATAGTTGAGCTGTTACAAACAAGAGAGAGGCTGCTTCTTTTACACGAGGTTCCCTGTGTTTCCCCACTGAGTTTTCCATTTAGAAGAAGTGATTTTTTTTTCAGATGTATCCAGAATAACTCCAGTTTGCCCAGCTTTTACAAGATGCTCATTGTTTTTTTTGAGAACCTCGTTCTGTCATCAGCAGGGAAGCTGGGTGGTGGTGAACAGTGTTATCGCTCTATCTTGTAAACTGTATTTTCCATCCATGCATCAAACTCATCCATGCTTTTGATACTGAACAAATTTATCTGCCATCTAAAAATTCTTCCAATAACAAGAATTTTATCTTAAAGAAAGCAGATTAATGAATTGGTGGATCTTTTGGCAGAAACTTTCTTCTAGATCTGATCAGATTCTTATGTGTTTTGCTACATAAGTAATGTTAAAAGGATAATGTTTTCTGAGTGGGTGTACCAGTGTTAAAAGCTATCTTTATGGTCTTGCAACATATTTTCATATGAAACTTCTATAAAATCTGGACAACTGAGGAAACTGAGGTGTTGGAAATAGAAAGGGGTGAAATTAAGAGAGAGAGAAAGAAAGATAAATGTCAAATTCACCAATTACTGATATATTCAGTAGCATGGTGATTAGAAATACATATGAAACAACTTTCAGAATAGTTGTCCTGATAGCAAGGCCCTTTCTTACTCCAAGATGCCTGACCCTTTGGTTGTTTTGAAATGTCATTTTGCATCTGAATTAAGCCTTCCCAATGGAAAATCCCTCACAGCTGGACACTTTCACAAAAACATTTAGTTTTAGACAAAGTAATGTGTTTCCAAAGTGGGAAGTTACATGACTATTTCCTGAACAGCTTTACTAACCTGGATTTAAAAACAGCTGACCTGGAGCATCGGCTTTTTTCCTCACATTGGTGTCTGAGTATTCAAAAGGGCAAATTATATTGGCATTTAATGATCCATCACAAGGTATTTCAGTCTTCTGACATTTAGTATACATGGATAGATGAAACTGTTATTGCTTACTGCTTGGTCAGTTAGGAGGAAGTGGGATACTGATAACTTAGTATTTCTGGTTTGTGCAGGTCTCTCTGTTAGGCTGGCTGACATCTAGGATTGCAGATAGCGGGACACAGCTGACTGCAAAGACTGAATGTGAGGTAGGCATTTTTCTTGCATGGTATCTAAAGCTTATAGTTTTTAACTTAGGATATAAATAGTCATGTAATATTAAGAGTGTGGTCATAAAAATGAGTGTATCTAATTTCCCTGTTATTTACAAGACCCTTACTTTTTCTGTTTCATCCATTCTTGCACATTTCAGTTTTGCCTGGTATTAGCGTGGAACATTCCCCATGGTTCCCTTGTAGCTTGTATAATGTAGCCACCCTGCACAGCATTGTTTCAGTGTTTCAGACAGCTTTAATTTTAATTCATCTATTTTTTTTGAAAACTTTAATGGATTGAAGTACTGAATGTTTTAAGAATTGCAGGGATTTGATATAATAGTCTTCCAACCATACGAGACTGGTGGCAGGCAGAGGGTGATTGGCTGGGTAAAGGCAGCCAACTGAAATTTGTTTCATTGCTGTTGGACTCTTTTGCAATGATATATTAGTGAAGATCAAAAGGTAAGGTACAGAATGAATTTTTGCTTGTAAACTAAGCATTGTCGTTTCCAGTAATCACCATTTTCCCCTCAAAATATCTTTTTTTGTAAAGAAAGACATATATTATTGTGAAGAATACAAATTGACTCAGGAAGATGTTTTCCAGACTCTAAAGGTATGAAGGTAAAGTTTTCTTGAAGTATCTCCATGTAAATAATGCCCTTAAAATGACAGCATGTAAGTGTGATCAGTTCTGAAAAATTATATTCTGGCATGCTGAATTCTGTTTACTTGCTCACTTGCAGGTGCCTACTACCATTTGGGATGTCCGTAGTGATCTGAGACATCAGAACTGGCTATGTAGAGCTCACTGCAGGAAGAAAAATGCCTGTGACATAAGGGTGAGCCACAAAGCTCCTGAACCCTACCCATATCCAATCTTCTTTTCAAGACTGACCTGCAGAAGCTGGCTGTACCGGGGAGCGGGGCGTGTGTTTTAGAAACTATGGTTTATTCTTTCCTTTGATCTTAATATTTTTGCAGAACTCTTTCTCTGAAAGCTACTTATTGGAATCTGATTTTTCTCTAGTACAGAAGAATTATTAAAATGAATTTTATTCATTTTTTAGAATAATGTACATATATTTGGGGGAAATGTGTAACGATGAGGGCTCAGAAATCACCTGACTTAAACCAAGCTGCAGTCTGACGTTCAACAGAGACTGATAGTCTCCTGGGATCCATAGTATTCAAAAGTGGTAAGGGTAGGAATAGGTAGAGAAGTGCTAATGTAGTGCTAAATTAGATCCACGAAAAGCTCCTGCACATCAGCCGGATATTTTACTGCTTACTTTGGGCTTGACATCATATGAATGCAGTCATCTGGCTTTTTTTCTCCAGCCTGCACCTAGGCAAATCAAGCTTGTTTCTGCCTAGCATTTGAGTAGGAACAAGATTGTACTGGTTTGCAATATACACTGTAGATGTAATCTTTGCTGGTGATAACAAGGTCTTTTTCTACAGATATTCTTTTTGTCTCTGCTCATCTGAATGTGTTAGCAGTTGACTTACGGAGAAATACTTATTGTCAGCTGCAAAGTAGTTTTAGAAACTGAACATGTAACTACTAAAGGATTTTCTGGCTGAAGGCAAAGATCATAAGAAGGTCTGTAAGGCCCGAAATCTTTTTCCTGCATCAGATAGGAAGCTACTGGAATACTGATCTTGGGTTTTCAATCAGATTTCACTGCCTACAGAACTGAATTTAATTTTAATTCAGAATCCCTCTATGGTGTTACAGCATCATCATGCAAGTAAATTAAGAATAAAAATATTGGATTGTGGATATTGTTGACCCTTTAGGTAGGATTAGGTCATCTGACAGTGACACAGGTAAGAAAAAATCAAGAAGGTGCCTTGGAATGGAAACTTACATAAATACCCTGATTTATAACAGACCAAGACACCTCCTCTGGCGATTTAAGATGCATCAGTCATCCTTAGACTGTGGACAGGAATTATGTATCCATATTTCCAAACAGCTGTTCTCAGCATAGGCTATAATCTGCTTGCCTTTTCATTCCCTTCTGGACAAATCTTGCATTCTCTTCTGCAAATAACCCAAGGTACCATTTTCTTGAGTGAGCTGGGCTTATTCATGACTGACTTACATTTAAGAGTTTTTGTGATTCTCTATGAATGTGTCTCTGCATCTGAGTCCCCAGTCTGTTAGGCGTTGTGGTGGCATTGAATTAAAGACAAACTGTGACTTCGGAGTATTGAAATACCATCTGAAAGAGTAGCATGCCTCTAACTACTCACTTTGGCAATATTTTATTTAGTAAGTAAACCAATACCTTCCCCTGATACCTTATGGTATCCAGTGCTAAAGAACTTAAGGCAGTTTCTCTTCCCATCTGTTGTACCTGAACGAATCTTAAAGATATACCGTGTGAAAAAATACACTCTGTGTTGAACTCAGTAGGACATTGAAGCTGAGTGCAATGAATGCAGGTTTTCACTGTTTTCTTCCCAGCTTAATTTGTAGTGTCAGCTAAATTTCTTCTGACCGTGGATGGAAACTCAAAGAAGATAGGGGTTTTGTAATACTTCATGTATATATCGCAAATAATTCACACTTAAGAACATTATAATTTTTCTTCTTTCTTTCTTTCCATCAGGTCTAACTAAACAGACTTGTTTTACAGGACAGAGGAAGTAAACACATATGTATGTCCACTCAGGTATTGTGCTGCTTCCAAGACTTCTTTTCCTGTTTTATCTAATAAAATAAATATTCAGCCACCCCGCAGAACTCAATACAAGCATGTGTGGCTCAGCACATCTTTTGAAGGTGCAAAACTACTTCCAGAATTGAACCTTTGGATCTTTTCTCATCTGATGGCTCTCCTCCATTTATTTTGCTCCTGCACATTGAACTAGTCTGAATTTCGAAAGGGCTGCCTAATGAAAACTTTCCACTTGCAAAGTGCTTCCTTTCCTTTATTTTTGACTGACAGGTGTTTGCTGGAATATGTTTTTTGAATAAGGCTTTGCTGCTGCTTTTGTGATTCAGTTTGCCACAAAAGGAAAAAACGCAATAGCAAAACTCTCATCCTTGCCACAGATTATTGTACTTGCCATTGTTACCCTTAAAATTTTAGGACCACTAAGGAACTTACAATCAAATAAGTCTCTTACTCATGTTAATATTGAGGATTCTTCTATTTTTTGCTTTCTACATTATCAGTCAAACCCCTGGGTTCTTCCTATTTCAGAGTCTTAGTTACTGGATGTTAAACTAAACAATATTTTCCTCACCAAAATTAGACTGAAATCCAGACTATGCTTCTTGACTGCATAAGAGTGATTTGCAGTCAAGAAGGCCTACCATGTCTGGCCCCAGCTTGAGTGCTGTGGGCAGGTTTGGGCGCCACAGTAGATTAAGGATATAAAGCTACTGAAGAGGGTCCAGAGGAGGGACAAGAAGTTGGTGAAGGGTTTAGAGGAGAAGCTGTATGAGGAGCAGCTAAAGTCACTTGGTTTGTTCAGCCTGGAGAAGAGGATGCTGAGGGGAGACCTCATGGCGGTCTGCAGCTTCCTCACAAGGGGAGGAGGAGGGGCGGGTGGTGATCTCTTCTCTCTGGTGTCCGATGACAGGACCCGAGGGAATGGCAGGAAGATGTGCCGGGGGGGTTTATGTTGGGTATTAGGAAAATGTTCTTCACCCAGAGGGTGGTGGAGCACTGGAACAGGCTCCCCAGGGAGGCATCATGGCACCAAGCCTGACGATATTCAAGAAACACTTGGACAAAGCCCTCACACCCATGGTGTGAGTTCTGGGGTTGTCCTGTGCAGGGCCAGGTGTTGGACTTGGTGATCCTTGTGGGTCCCTTCCAGCTCTGGACATTCTATGATTCTATTAATGTATTTTTCATAGCTTGCTTGTTAGAGCGTATTTTTCTATCGCAAGACCAGCTTTGAAAGCTTTATTTTCTTTGATAGAGGTTTTTCAAATATTTCCATACAGAAATGTACAGAGGTGTCTCAGAAGTATAATGTTCCTAGTCATTGTTTAAAAAGAAATGGAATTAAGTGCTTTATTATAACATTATAAATATTAGACATATAAATGTATAAATATATAATAAAACAAAAATAAAAGAATATATTTATAGTTTTATATTAATATTTATATTTATACATTAATATTAATATATTTATCAATATAATAGGAAAATAACTAATATTGCAGTATGTTAATGAGAAATATAAAGGAAAGTTCTATAAACAAGAGAGATAAACTTGTGTATTTCTCTATTCATGTTGTTAACAAGTGGTTTTTAAAACCATGTTCCAAGACTCATGAAAAGCAATACCTAAACAAGATCCATGGGGTGAGGTTTACTTTGTGGAGGACACAGTACAAACTACAGTTGTGCTGGTTTTTGTCAGAAAGTGTCCAGTTCCTGGTAACTGCTAGCAATTGTGAAAGAAAAATGCAAATCAGTTTTGAAATAAAAAATCTTTTGAACAAGGGTTTATTTAGTTACTTCAATGTTTCAGGACAGCTTTAGCTGTGTTCTTACAGAAGAAAGAATTCAGTGCCTGGTAGTAACTGCAAATGAAATGCTGAGTTCATCTTACCTGACATGAAATTCTTCACTAAGGCTCCCAAATTAAGAGCAGGCCTGCCTGAGCCTTTTTCAGTAGAGGGTAGAAAGGATTCTGCTTTCTAGCATGAAAAGTGCCGTCTGGAGATGCTTTCTCGTCTCTGTGGGTCATGCATGGAGGTTAGGGCAAATTGAATTGAGACACTGAATAAAAAAGCCAGTTGCTGGTTGAGCTGGATCTATGCAAATGACAAAACAGAGGTGTTCTTTCATACATCTGTCATTAACTTGAGTCCTAGTGTATTTATCTCATTTGACTGAGAGCCAGTCATGTTTACTAGGTAAGGATCTGTGACATGGGATGTATTTTACCTAGAAAACTGCTGTCTGGTTGAAATGTATTCCCTGAAGAATGTGCAGACCACAACTACAGGATACGGAATGACTGCAAAATGGTAAGACTTTCTCAGATATTTTTCTTTTCTCTGAGTTATGTAATTTTTTTCATAATATTTGGCTATGAAATTAGTTTCATATGTGGAACAGTTCATATTCCAGTTTTTCAACACTTTGCTATTTCTCACTTTTAAGAATCCCTTTTTACTCCATCATGGAAATCACTTGGAATTGGGTCACTGACATAGGGGGACAATTATGAATTCCGTGTCTGCAAATACAGTTCTGTAAAGTAACTGCAAGTCAATTCAGCTTCCCTGATTTGAGTTGTTATAAATTTAATAAAAAATAATATATTACTTTTGTTCACTTCTGTGTATTGATTCTTTTGTATATGTGTGAATACTGCTTTGGTCAAAACATAGGATACTAAAAGTGTGTTTATCACCTTGAATGTTTAGAAATAAATTAGTTAAAGATACACGGTCAAATGGCTCATTTGAACATATGGTATTTTTTCAGTCAGCACACTACCTCACTGTCTACTGGGAGCTTTGTGTAAATAACAAGCCTGCATCAACACTACAGCAAGTATAAAATACATCAATACATTTCACTATCTTTTAAGCCCTGACACTTTTTTTTTTATAATTCCTATTATGTGTGCCTACTTCACTGCTATACTCCTTGGATTGCATTAGTGAGGCGCACATTTCTTGTTGCCTTATCTCATTAGCATGTGTTTATTATGTGTTTTCTGTGTAATTACTGTCCCAGAACAGTACAAAATGACATTAGATGTTACAATTCTAAAAGGTGTCAAGATAAAAACTACAGCTTATTTCTATTCTTCCACACTAGCTGACATTTTGATTGCCTGTCACCTGGATCTGCTGGATAAATAGTAGGAATAAGGCTCCCTATGGTGTAGCCAAAAGTTTATCAAGATCTGAAATAGAAAGTAACTTTCCCCATTCTATTTCTCTCTCACATTTCTTTACCTTGTACATATAAATTCTGGCCATAAGTGTGTTTAGGAGGAAATTAATTTCACCTTGGAAGTTCTCAAGTTTGTGCCAGATATTTGTTAAAGTACAGACTGAATTGGAGTTTAAATGTCTGCTTTTGAATCAAAGGTAGATACTTGAACCTGAATCTTACAAATTTATTGGTGAGCATAAGTCCACAAGCATTTGGAAATAGCTTGTATTATTTGAAAAAAACCACTTGTTTGAATCTAATCTTGGGGAGGGAGGTTGTGGTGCAATCATGTTCTCATACAGTTGCTTTATAGTATCATAGTTGTAGCGGCAGAGTAAAGTGGTCATAAAAACTGAAAGGTCCTTTTTTTTTTTTTCAGAAAATTGTGTCCAAAGCCAATAGAAAGAATATAAATTATGGTTAGTTATATTTGAAATCATATCTAATTAGGTAGGCAATGAAGATTTTTGAAGAATAAATTGTTGTAAGCATAAAAACAAATAATAAAAATGGTTTCATACACATCAGAAACTGGAAGCCTATACTTGATTCCATAGGGCTGATAGGTGTCTGGCATATAAAAATGAGCACTGGAGGCAGCAGCAGTAAAATCTAAGTAATTTCTTTATATTTTTGTTCATTAGTCTTAAATATACACAGCACTGGAAAAAATTTTAGAGCAAAATATAAGAGTAATGAATTGTCAGAGCAAAAGGCTTCACCCAAGAGGTCTAGAGTGAATTGCTACCAACTATGTGATGTCAAACCTGTTGCTTGAATCCAGAAGAGAGTAAATGAGAACAAGTTTTCAAAAAGGGCTTCAAAGAGTATCTGGGGATCTACAGACCATTACATCTTACTTCTATATCAGTCATATTGGCAGAACCTATAAGAAAGACTAGCGTGTGTTAGTCAACTGGGAAATAAGTGTAGTAAGTCATGTCTTGTGATCCTGCTGGAGTGCTGAAAGTCATGCCAGCAAACACAGATGAGGGCAGCTGGCTGACAGACCACTGGATTTACAAAAAGTGGTGATTAATTACTGAGTAAAATAAGGAAAACAGTGGTGAGTTTTCACAATGAATGTACACTGTCTGTAGTGTTCCTTGATTGCCTCTGCAGGCAAAAATCCTATTAGACTCTGATCTTCAGAAAACATATAGAAATGGGGTGAACAGAGAGATTAAAAGGCTTTGACATTAGAAAACTACTCAAGGTAGGAAAGAGTTGCAAAAGGTTGTCAATGAGCAAGTGAGTAATGAAGTGCCAGATAATATTTAATGACAAAAAATAGGAAGCAACACAGATGGCAAGGTAATCTTGACTGTAGACAAAATAACTGGCTAGAAATTAGTGGTGCCTCATTCCTGAGCTGATATTTGAAGTTCCTGTGAACAGTGCTCTGAAATGTGTGTCTCAGTCCACAGCAATAGTGAAAAAGGTAAATAAGATGTTAGACAGCAGAACAAGAATAGAGAACAAAACATCATAGCACCACACAACCAGCCTATAGCCTGCAGGAATTTTAAAAGGATAATGACTGCAAGAAATTCCATTTAAAAACGGTTTAACAGAACCAGAGACTGTACAGAGAAGGAAATGGGAATGATTAAAGATAATCAGACAGTTACTTTACAGAGAAGGGAAAATGGTCTAAGTTCTTCTCAGGGCTGGCTGAAGGTGATTTTAATAGATGTCCATGTAATCGTAAATGGTATGGTCAGAGTGAATGGGGAATTATTCTTCACTGTTTTTGACATTGCAACAGGTGTGGAACATCGAGTTAAGTTACTCTGCAGGAGACAAAACAAACCAAAGTGAATCCTTTTCTGAAAAATTTGTTACTGAAGTATGGAATTAATTGCTAAATAAAGATATACAAACAGATTTAAAAGGTCATTAGAAAAAATTGTGAAAGCAAAGTCCATTCAAAGGATTTGAACTGGCTGGACTGGATGCAAACTGTGGTTTACTGCTGTTATCAGTATAAGATAAGCATCACCTACATTTCCCCTCTTTTCTTCTTATGTACTGCAATTATTATGAAGGACAAATGAAAATATTGTTATTAGTATTTTTATATTATTTTAAAAATATTATTTAAAAATATTTGTTTTATTATTACAACAGCAGGCTGATAAGTGCCTTGAGACTAAGTAAAGTCTTAGAAAACCATTAGTTCAAGTGCTCTATTATTTTGTACAACATATATCTCTCTGTTGATCAGTCAAAAAACACAGCTCAGGGTTGCTGGCCTACCTGTATGTTGCAGACTTATTACCCTATAAATTTTACCTAAGTCACAAAGTCTCTGGAAAAAAAAAGGTTTTTCCATGAAATTTGTTCAATGCTGTTCAATATCATGTTATGGTAAGGCTTCTTTAAGTGTGAGGAAGTTACATTCCTCCTCTCCCACCACCCTCAGTGGTACAGCCTTATTCTACTTTTGAGGAAAGGTTTTTGCATGACCTGAGATTTGTAGATCTTTGATTGGGGCTAACACTAAATCCTGAACTTTAGTCGAAATCATTCCTACCACTCTCATTTATAGTTTATGTTGGGGTTTTTTTTTGACCATTGGATTATATATATTTCAAAATACCTTTGGGACATGATATGATGTCAATTTAAAAAGTTCTAGTTACATCAGTTAAAATTTTCAACACCATTATCCATACAAAATCTTCATTATTATTTTATTAAAGTTCTTCTGGAGCCATAGTAACTTTAAAAAGGATTTTATCAACAAGGAAACTGCCCCATAATTTTAGCATCACTATGAACATTATGTTATTATCAATTAAATTCATTCTTTAAAGAGATTTTGCTTTAAATGCAAAAGACATTTTGTCGTGTTTTAGCCGGCAGCTCAGCCCCACACAGCCGCTCGCTCACTCCCCCACCAGTAGATGGGGGAGAGAATCAGAAGGGTAACGCTCGTGGGTTGGGATAAGAACAGTTTAATAATTAAAATTAAAAGAAACAACAGTAGAAATGCAATGTAAAGGAGAACAAAGAGAGGCGCAAAGCCCCGGGGGAGGGGGGAAGGGAACAAACCGCCGAAACAAACCGCACGCGCCGCAGCCGCTCGCCGCCCGCCGACCCGACGCCGCGCCGCCCCCGCGCTGCCACTGCCCGCCCTCAATATATTGGTCACGGTGTCACATGGTATGGAATGAACGTGCCATTGGCCAGTCGGGGTCAGCCGCCCCCACCATGGCCCCGCCCCTCCCAGCCCCCCCCCCCGCCACGCGGCAGAGCGCGGGAAGCTGGGAAGGTAGCCGACCCCTACAGTGAGGAGAATTAACCCCTTCTCAGCCAAAACCAGCACACTCTTTTTGCATTTTTTACTGTTTGCTTAAACAGCAACTATCAAAACATGGTGTTGAAATTAACATTTTTTTCTTGGTTGAATGGGAAAAATTACATGTGCTGTTATGTTAGACTCTTGTGGAAAACAACAAATGCTAAATGTAGCTACAGGGTGCTCCTTTAACTTATGCTGAAAAATACACAAGCAATATGATTTTTCCCAGGAAAATCCAGTGTCTTGTGTCTATGGGTTTCTAGGTCTGCTTTCTGACCTGCTGTGTGTTCTGTGTGTTTACTATAATGCTTGTTTTTGCAGCTGGAGCGCAGACCTGATGAAATCAGTTACTGGGAGGCATCATCAGGTTGTGAGAATAATCTCCTCATCCCCATGCCACCATCAGAAGCAACTGGGAAGTACTGCATGGTCTTTTGCTTTCCATGTGTTTCTCTGCTGTTCATGTGCCTTTGTGGAGATGGCACAGGGAATATGCTACTTCTTTTCTCAGTATGACAGAGATGAGTAAAGGGAAATACATTTCAGACTGTGTCTCATCCATTGCTATAGTCACTGGGCAGCAATGCATAAAATGGCTGGCTGAATTGCTCTGGCCTGGGAGAAAACAAAGACTGCTTTAGTAGTTTTTTCTGCATATGTTTTCTGTCTGAAAACCATCCTAGAATTTTACAGCATGGGCCAGGTAACGAAATATCCAATGAAACTGTACTCTGAAATCATAGACTTTTCAACAACTGGGAAATCTTGTTGTAACAAATTGAAATGTCTTGGAAATAACTCAGAACTGAACAGAAGGTTATAATTTCACTTTACAGCTGCACACATGAATGAGTGAACAGTTAATTTAGATCAATAGCACACCAATGAATTTAAGGGCAGTACTGCAAAACAGCAGTCTATCAGAGTCAAGTATCATGTTTTTTAACAAGTTACCTCATTAAGTTTATTTAATAGACATATTGGGAACATACCTTAAAAACTCCTACAAGTAAGATATTTTTGCCTTCAGAATGAGATTACTTTCATGCTTCTAGTTATACATTAGCATCATCTGTCACTATGCTGCATGGAGTATGTTAGAACACATATTACAAGCTCCATAGCGTTTTTGCATTGTAGGCCCGTATGATTACTTGTTACATTCCCTATTACATGAACCCTTGTTTGTACTTTTGCAGCCATATGAAATATTCTCTCAGATTCATATCTGTCATGATCTTCAAATAGCAAGGCCATGTTTTCTTTTCATGAACAATAAATAGTTCAACAACCTGAAAAGAAAACTCTTGTCACCTTTTTTCTTGTGCTTGACGATGATAATAGAAATGAGTTGGCTGTGTTAAGAGGGTGGGTGTTCTGGGCAGAAGGATGAAAAAATATGGTTGGCCTGAGTCTCTCCTGAGCCCCTGGGAAAATTCTCAATGACAACAATTCAATGCATTTTTTTTTCCAAGTGTATGTATGCTAACATTTTTTCTATTCTTCCGCATCTCATGGACAGATGTATAGATCTATGACAAATGCAGATCTATTTATTTAGCTGCTGTTTTACTTGTCAAAGTAACTTAAACAAAAAAAAATAAATCAAAGACAAATAGGATGAGACTAAGTTGCAGTGATGTTATATTGAAAAATACTGCAAGAATCTTGTAAGAGCTTTTATGAGAACTTTCAAACATACATAGTTTTATTACTGTTTCTTGGATATAATTAAAAAAACTTTTTCCTTCATTTGTTATCACTTCCATATTTCTTCTATATAAAGTATTTTGGAAGAAAAAAAATCTTTATTTTCTCTAGGATTTTTTCCCAAATGGACAGTAAATTTTTTTTAATCTACATTATAGTCCTTTTGACTTTCTGATGAAGTAGTCAATGATTTTATGGAAGTTAAAAATCTTTCACACACGGCTACAAAAAGTGGAAGGCTTTCTCTTGATTATACAGGTATCATTACCTATCATTATTCTTCATAACCAAAGTATAGACACACCTGAGATGCCACAGATATTTTCTGATGCCTCAAGCACCCAATGTAGGATAAAAGGCTCACAACATAGTGCAGAGAGGTAGTATCTTCAGATGAATGCTTAGAATACCTAGGTTTAGGATTTACTACCTAATTCAGGTGTCAGAGCTGCCATTGGCGGCATCGTTTTCTTCCTAAGGACAGCTGAAGGACTCATGCTACTAAATGAGGTCCATGAGGGTAATGATGCATTAAGACATTGTGGTAAACATTTAGTAATGAGCAGTAACAGAACGGATCCGTGTGAGTTCCATGTGAGGAACTATAACTACTATTGAAATTTTTGGGGTGGTACAGTTAAATATGATATGAGTGACAAGTTGTAAATTCATGAGAAGGGTGAGGACAATATAGCTACCCACAAGTGGGGAAACATGGGGGGGAAGTTTGTGACTATATGCTTACCATGGCATCTTTCTAAAGGGCTAATAAAATGCAGAGGAGTCATTGCTGAGCTTAAAAACTCATTGCTCATTAAATCTAATTATCTTTATGTAGTAAAGAAAAAGTTGAATTTTCAGTTAGTATTATCCGACTAACAGTCTGTAGAGTTGTCTACAAGCTTAACTTGTGTTTTACTTAAAATATGATGTAACATTTAATTTTTCCCTGCAAACTTGGGCTAAATTCAAGTTCACTCTGTTTGTGCTTAGTCCTTTCACCAAAGGCGGCAGTCCATGTCCCAAACAGTTTACAGACAAATCAACTAGATAAAAGTTTTGGGAGGATTCCTATTTTCAGAACCGTGATACTATAGCACAGAAGAATGAATCTGTTTGCTTAAGTTTTTGCAATTTCTGTCCCAAGAGGTTTGGTGTGAATGTACAGGTTTGAACTTCATTCTGATGATGTCTGAACTTCTTCCTACTTAGCCTACCAGACTCAAAATGGGTTGAAGAAATTAACAAAGAGAGTCCCCAAACCAAGAAAAATTACTGTCTATGAAAACCTATAGGTTTCCAACTCCTTTGGGACCATTTTTCTGTGTGTAACCTATCAGACTCCTTGTCCTTCAGAGAAATCATCTAAATGCAGAAGCCCGGACTTTAGATAGGTGAAGTGTAAGTAGTGGTCCCATGAACCTCTTACAGAAATTGGAATCCAAAAAGGGTTCTAACACCATTCAGAAAATAATTGCAGACCTTAAATTACTGTAATTGTGTGGAAAACAGAGGTAAGACAAAGGATGATGAATAAGACTGGAAGGATATATGGCAAGAAATGCTCATGTATGGTGTTTCTGTTGGTGCATGATTGCAATGATTATTTTTTCCCCCAGCATTTTCAAATCCAAAGAAAAACTTCTCTGACAGAGGGAAATTGGTCCAACATTTTGCTGCAGACAGGGATTGTATAACTGCTTTGGAACAGGATAGGTACCTTGCAAACGGTTTTTGAAAGGAGGCTTTAATTGGTGTTTTATCTGCAGGGTTCTGACATGCAAAGCAGTATTGTGATAGCCACTGCCTTTCAGAGGAAGCTCATTCAGGAGGCCAACTTAAATGTTTTGAAGAAAGATTGTATTATCCTGTCATCGTTGGAAAAGGTGTTAAATTTGAAAATAACCGGGGAATTACTGGTGTGGTTTTTTTTCTTTTTTTAAATCAACTTTTACTGAAAATAAGGCTATTTGAAACAATTTTAGGTTGTTTTTATTTCTTTGTGAAGAATACTATCTTAGTAATTTTGTCCAGAAAGTGATTTATTATGAACAGACCCTCAATGTTTCTGCAAGTGCATGACTGATTGTTTTCCTCTTTAACTCATGTTCTGTAACAACAAGTTTAGTAGTGCTATTTAATTTGGGGTTATTGTGCTACACCAGTTTAACAAGACAATTTGCTTGTGGCAGACAGAACATTGCTTTCGTCAGATCTTGAAAATATACATTGTGTCGAAGAACTGTAATTAATCTCCATTATTGGTTCTGGAACATCAAAAGCCTACTTTAGGTCTGTGTGATTCAAAGGAAATCTAGTTTCAGTGTACTGAGGTCAGTTAAAATTAATCCTTTTCCAATGCTCTGTTAGCCCAAGGAAATTCTCTTCTCATTTTACTCAGGGATGAAAAGTCAAACTTATTTGTGTTTTTAGGAGAATCTTGTTCATCTCATTTGGATATTTTTTGTCTTGCAGATATTTTATTTACTGCTTATTACAGCAATCATGCAAGGGAAGGCTCCAATCAGCTATGTAATTTGCATGCTAGAAGTAATGGGTTCAAGCCTTGCTTTGTGTACTGGTCACATGAATATAATGGAGGGTCTAGTGGGAACCTTATCCCCATTTTGTTCTCAAACCTTACCAGGGAATATATGTCAATAAACAGTGGCAAGCCTGAAACTGGAGAGGTAGAAAACGGATGCTAGCATGGTGAAGGTAGAAGTGGACCCTATCTCTCTGTCCAGTAAAGCCAGTCTACATCTAGCCTCAGTCTCAGGCCTGCTAGATAGATCTTTGTATCAGTCAAGGAGCAGGGAAAAAAAAAGCATTTACTGCCCCTGCTTCTGCAAGAAAGAGATGGGGAAGAAGAGGGATGGGAATAAGGCAGAGGGAGAGTGATAGAGGGAATCCAGGCTCACTTAAAGAACTGCAGTAATGATGAACTTAATTTATACGAGCATCCTATGAGCCTTAGTTTGTACATTTTTTTCTGCAGCAATTACATTTGAATATTCATTATATTGCAGTTTCCTCTTTAAATCAGAACTACAAGTTACATTTATAAAATCTTCCATTAGGAGTTGTGTAATATACACTTACCCAGGACTGCATGAATTATACAATTACTTATAAAGTATATATTGGAAAATGCAATGAAATCTTGTAAATCAGAATAGGTTTTAATATGAGGTGAGAGTAAAAAATTCCCACATTTTGATATTTTGATTTACAGAATACATTAACTTTAATACCAGACTCTTGTAAATTACTTTGACAGGACATTTCTAAATATTTGTTTAGCTGTAACATTCCTTGTGTGTATTTTATGTTATTCACTATAAAACCCGTAATTGCTAGCTAATAAGATTTTTGTGACAACATTCTTTACTCTTAAAAGTTAAATTGGAGACCTGATGTTTAGAGTAGAATGGATATTAAACAGCCTTTTGCAAAATGTACAGCTTTCCAACAGACAACTTTTAGCTGTTCCTCATGAAATCAGTCCTTGTACACAAGCACCTGTAGAACATCTGTGCAGTATGGAACTCTCCAGGTAAGAGGCATTCCCATATTTTTCAGAATTGTTTTTAAGTGCCTAGAAATACGTTGTGAATTGGTCTGACTGCATACTTCGAATACTGAAGTTTGCAAGGGAAAGGGGATTCTGAGGAAAGGCCACCTGGGTATTAGCAGTTATTGAACAGTACTGCTTATGAAGCAGGCAAGTGAAGAATGTATGTATTTAAGGCTCTGCAATGCAATTGTTTACACATATCACTTACATCAATATGGATTTCATCTTAAGGACCTTTGTTGGTGTAACACAGCTGAGGATTTCTTTGCTTCCCAAAGTTTTTCATCTCCATCTGCCTGCTGGAGCTAAACAATGTGTAAGTCTTCAATAACATTTTAGAAGTGATAGCATCACCTATGAAAGTTCTTTAAAATATAGCATTTGGATCCCTTACTTTGTAAATTATATTTCACATTTGTTTTCTGTGGGCAACACCATCATGACTTTTATTCATGTTTCCTGCCCAATAAGTTCACCATACCAGAAAACTTTCACTGCCAAAGTACAAATGTATCAGTAACTGAATGCCAAAAAGGAAAAGGGCCTACCATTTCAACCATTATTACCAGTGTTGAGTGTGTTGCATAAAGAAGTATAAATGCTTGTGTACCTCTCTTATACGTGGTTTGTGACGATCACACTTCTAGACCCAGGATTTGACAACTCTTATCAATATGGACATTAATTAACTGGGCATAAAATTGAGTCACTGGTGAATAAAACTGTGAAAGCTGTAATCTTTTATGCCTTAGCTGGTTTCCCCTCTGGAATGTACCTTGCCTGGTTCTGTTAGCTGTAGTGTATGCTGCTCTTTTCCCAAGATCCCTTTTTAGAGGGATTGAGAAATTTAGCTCTGTTTCTCCAGTTCTATGCATTTTGATATTTTTGTAGTTAAAATTTCAGTATTGTTGCACTGAGAGCACTTGTTATTAAATTTGGTAGACACCATTGAGCTTGGATTCCTAAAGTGTTCTTCAGAATGGCAAATCATGCCAGTTTCACGTGTCTTCTTACCTGAAGATTATGTATTAAAAGGAACGTGGGTTTTTTTGACCTGCCTCCCCCCAGCCCTCTACTCAAATAATATAATCTTGCAGTTCATCCGGTGCATCCTCAATGTGACGAAAGATTAACTGGACACCTTTCAGCCATCACCAGTATCATACATTGTAAATGTTTTGTTTCTTACGCTGTGACGTGCAGTTTACCTGAGCTTTCAGAAATACTTCAGATATATTGTTGCTTTACTCAGCCACTTAGAAAAGCTAGCACTATCTGCATTTAACAGAAATATATGTGGGCCTTTTTAACAACACCACACTGTTTCAGAAATACACCATCTAAGAAGCAACATGAGTAAGCTTGGCTTTACCTTGTTAGTGCCTGTAGAGAATAAAATTAGCATGACCCTGAGTGCTTTTGTGTTTATCCGTGTCCCCACAGCATTTCTGAAATTAAATAATGACATTCAGATGTATACAAGCAGAACATAATGAGAAACAGGCAACAGCAAAATGACAGTGTTGTATGTTTTAACAAGGCTCAGTAGTGCACCCAGATACTACACTCTTTCTATTATTTACTTTGCTTATTATCTTGCTGCCCCCATCCCCTTCAATTTGAACACCTGATTTCTTTGGAAAAGGAATAACGTATTCTTTGGATTATTAATGGTCTGTGGTTTCATCTTTTGTGTGCCTTTATTATATCAAGGACCATAGTACTCAGGCAAATGCACGCTTACCCATCACTGTTGTTTCATCATTCAGACCTTGATCTATCTTTCTCTTTGTTTATCACATACACCTGTCCTCATTACTGTGGATTGGAGTCACTGGTGCTGAAATCTGACTTTTTATCTGCACCACTTATCTCACATGCCAAGCTCACTCATAATATTTGAGATCCTGCTGTATAAACTCATGGGGAGAAAGAAAAACCTATACTATCCTAGTCTGAGATTTCTATGAGCATCTTTAGATAGATTTGCTTGTATGTGGGTGTACAGTCATACTGAAGTAATAGACAAAGTAAGCACAAAACCCGAATATAATTATATGCCTATTTGCCAGGAAATTACATATGAGGCTTGCCCATTTGGGATCAGCATGGACATCTGTATAAAGCTAACAGGAAATAGCTGAGAATGCATTCACCTTCCAGGTGTTCATTTTTTTAATTCCTTATGAACCAGAAGCTTTATTAACAGAGGCAGCCATTCTTGCTGAGGTACTCTGTTAAGCTCTTGTCCACAGTACAGGGAATTCAGAAGATCACTAGATCAAATGATAGTGCGATTTTCATTCTGCATACAGCTATATGTTGTGGGAAGATCTACAGTGAAATGGCTGTATAAGAAAATTCAACAGTCTTGTGAATGCACAGCCTAATTTCACAGGGTGATGTTAGAATATGTTTTGTAGGGTGAGTCACTGGGGAAACCGCTGCTGTTGGGACAAGAGGAGGTTGGTTGTTTAGAATTATGGTATTAACAATTGGATGAAGTTTAACAAGGCCAAGTGCTGGGTCCTGCACTTTGGTCATAACAACCCTGTGCAACGCTACAGGCCTGGGGAAGAGTGGCTGGAGAGCTGCTCTGCAGAGAAGGACCTGGGGGTGCTGGCTGACAGCTGCCTGAACATGAGCCAGCAGTGTGCTCAGGCGGCCAAGAAGGCCAATGGCATCCTGGCTTGTATCAGGAATAGTGTGGCCAGCAGGAGCAGGGCAGTGATCGTGCCCCTGTACTCGGCACTGATGAGGCCGAACCTCGAGTACTGTGTTCAGTTTTGGGCCCCTCACTACAAGAAGGACACTGAGGTGCTGGAGTGTGTCCAGAGAAGGGCAATGAAGCTGGTGAAGGGTCTGGAGAGCAGGTCTTATGAGGAGAGGTTGAGGGAACTGGGGTTGTTTAGTCTGGAGAAGAGGAGGCTGAGGGGAGACCTTATTGCTCCCTACAACTACCTGAAAGGAGGTTGTAGTGAGGTGGGTGTTGGTCTCTTCTCCCAAGTTACTAGTGATAGAAGAAGAGGAAATGGCTTCAAGGTGCACCAGGGGAGGTTTAGATTGGGTATTAGGAAAAATTTCTTCACTTAGAGAGTGGTCAGGCATTGGGATAGGCTGCCCAGAGAGGTGGCTGAGTCACCATCCCTGGAGGTATTTAAAAGACGTGTAGAGGTGGCACTTCAGGGCATGGTTTAGGAGGCATGGTAGTTTTGGGTTGATGGTTGGACTTGATGATCCTAAAGGTCTTTTCCAACCTTAATGATTCTATGATTCTATGACAAATTTCCTCCACATGATCAGGAGTAGTGGTAGAAAAGCTGGAGCTGTGTTTCTTAAAATGCCTTTAGTGAAGGATAAGTCACCTAGCCAGAAAATGGCCTCTAAAAATTTTGTCCACATTTGGTTCCTTTTTAGTCCATTTCAGGGCTTCTTTGTACATCAACTCCATTCCAACAACTAAAACTATCAGCAAAATTTTAGAGACTTAAATGGCATGTCCTCTGTGATGAAGCAATGTCTAAGATTAAGCATACACATTACATAAAAATTTACAGATAAAACATGATTTCCAGATATAAACAAACATGTGGACCTACAAATTCTTATCACTGCTTGGAACAGTTTGGAAAAGGCCGTAGTATTAATGTGCCTTGTCAAAGGATCCTTATAGTACCTATTAAATCATCTTTCTCTCTCAACTGTGCTGTAGTTATAAATAGGTTCACAATGAATTATCAATTCTGCACATGTAAATCATGCCACATACCATTATCTGATAGCCTTGAGCAAGGTATGCATGGCTGCTGGGCTGCTAAAGGATCGGGTAAGGCAGTCAGCTGTCTCTCTTAGAAATAACTGCTGTGTGCTACAGGCTAACAACCAGGCAATAAATAAAAATTTCAAATTTGCTCTGAAACTTGGAGTAATACCAGAGATGAATAATAATTTGCTTGGAATTAAGTATAGACAAGAGTATAAAAAGAGTAAAAAAACTTTCAATAAAGAGGAGAAAAATCCAGTTAATTGTAGGCAAAATATGTATATGACTGACTGGTATGTTTGCCCCTTTCTTTGGTGCTTACCTTTAATATTAGTCTTCTCCATTATTCTCCCTTAAAAGATACTCCTTTTAAGAAGATGCAGTTTTAAAGGGAGAATTTGGCATATTTTATTACTAGAGAAGCAATAGCTGATGAGATTTATCCTATCTGTGATATAAGTTTCTTATTGGGGGAAGTACATTGTGGCAGGGGGAGACCTCTTTGTGTGACTGGAAACCAATGCAGTTCAGCGCAGGTTGTGCCTAATGGTCAGAGCATGCACACTTTCTATGTGCTTGTTAACAGTGTGGACCATTTTCCATTACTCTTTAATTTTAAATTGAAATACATTTACTGCTCAGCAGGAAGGCTGTGGAGAGAAGTAGAACTTTTTTGGTGTACTCTTTTTCATTCATTAGGGGTTAAAAAACAGCAAAACCAAACCTCCATGGTACCCTGCTGTGAGATTAATTTTATTCTTCCCTAGCACTCAAAAAATATATGGGCATAGCAGCTGCATTAATGTTCCTTTAATGAGAAGAAAAAGCTGACTGACTGGAGTTTATCGGAAAATAATTTTCATTTCATTTGACTGTTGCTTTTTATGCCCAAATTGTGTTTTAATTAACTGTGACACAGAGATTTAGCTGGAAAAAAATTATTCAGATGAGTTGTAACAAACAATGAAATGGCAGGATTGAGACTAACATCTTGCTTTTCTGGTTTTCGCCTCCCCCAGATTTCCCCTAACTATTGTGTTCTTCTATGAAGCCTATCTTAGGGGAAAAATCAAGACAGGAGAAGTGAGCTTCTCATTGATGATAAAAATATTGTTGATTTTTCTGGCAGAGTAATTCACTAGTGGCTCATTTCCATCAGCTTTTATTTCACAGCAATTGTAAAATAAACTACTCGTAGCACATGCTGTTAATCTCTAGTCCCTGGGGTGTAACTGCCGTTACACAGTATGGGTCATGTGCTAGTTAAAGTGCACATTAAAAAGGTAGAAATTAATATTACTAGCACTGATTCCAAGCTAAATCGTATTCAATGGGCAAGGTAATTCTTTTAATGGCCACCACCAATAGATTGTTGTGCATGCTTCTTTTTAATTTCTGATTTCCTCTATTAAAAGAGGAAAAGGAAAATAAATCCCAATATCAGAGCAAAGTCTACAGAAAATCCATTCCAGACAGCTCTGTGTGCTTACTGTGCTGTTCATGCTGTTTCCTTCTTTACCAGCTCATCTTGTGCAAAAGCAAAAATTTAGCACTAGTGTTAATATGTCAGTGTTACATTTACTGTGGGTTAAATTACACCATCTTACTTGTTCTCCCAATTTCAACACTTTCGGTGTTAAATGTACATGTCTTTAAAAGTTATAAATGTAAAAGAAATTCAGTGGCCCTCTAATAAAATCTTTCCTAAGGAAGAAAATCTGCTTTTTTTCTTCCTATAAAAATTGTCCACCTATAAAATCACCATTGAACCATTTTTAAAACAAGCAAGTTCTCCAAACTTTTATTCTACTGAATTCTTACTCCATATTTTTTACAGCAAAAATGATCCCCTAATTTTAAAAGGCAATGAAGCCCTTGGCAAAAGAGACGAACAGAGAAGCAAGAAATAGGGACAAAGAATATGTCCATGAAGCTGCTTTTCTCATTGCACATGCATAAATAAATTAAAAATCAAATCTGTGTTTTGGAGCACATTGAGAATCTCAGCAGCACTTTGCATATCTTTGAGAATATTGTGATCTCAGGGATTTGTGGTTTTTTTATGAGAATATATTCAGACTTTCTTTCCCAAAGCATGAAACATCCAATCTAGTTCTTAGTGAAGCCAGTAGCAAAACAGCCATTGATTTCCACGTGGGAGAGCGAAGATTGGTCCCCAAATGAATTTACTGCTTAATGCTAGTTTCCTGTATTGAAATACAGAATAAAATGTTCTCAATAAAATAGCTCTCTCCTCCTTGCCTACTTGCACACCTCACAGTACTGCTGAGGTGGCACGTAAGGAAGGAGCGATAAAGAGGAATAATCAGCTTCTAGCCTACATTTACATTGACAAAAGCAGACTATTTCCCTCCTGAGGCAAAGGAGACAGCAAGGAAAAATTTGTAGTTCTTAACTAGGCTGCTTCAGCTGCTCTGTCTCTTTGAAAGGGAGATTAAGTCATCATCAACCCTTACCCTTCATAAGGAGCAACTGTAAAAGAGAAATAGAAGACCTCAGAGGGAAAAAAATAAATAACCAATAAAACCTAGATTTATGATTAATCATAAGTGTCTTTCCTTTTTTTTTTTTTTTGCCTGGCCTTTCATAGAACTTCATTGCCATGCCTTTCTACAGATTATGAATATACTCTTGGTGTCTCCTAGATAAACAGATACATTAGGTATAATAATGTATATTTGGGCTTTGGTTTCTAGATTTCTCATTCTGCATTGAAAATAAAGTACCTTGAAAGAAAGAATGGTTGCTGATGTACTAGGTATTCTTTAATATTAGAAATGCAGCACACTCCCTCTTTTCTCTAGTGAATAACTGTTGTAACATAGCTGCCTTTGAGCCATTTTTAAAAAATTTAAAATAATGGAAATTTAGTGTCTTAAACCTTATCACCATAACAGTAGTCTTCTTGTTACTTCTTAATTCTTATAGGAAAAATATTTAGAATATTATTATTATATTAATCTACTGCTATTAAGAACTTGTGTAAACAATAAAAATATGAGTTGGGGAGAAAGGGGTACTTTATATCCAATGCTAGAATGTATTAGTTACAAGTTTCCAAAAAGCTGAATGTTTCCAGCAAGTTGAAGACGGTCTATAATTTTATTGTCCGTGTGTTTGACATCTTGCTGTTTTGTGTTAAACTCTTTTATTTAAACATGGCTCCAGCAACCCCATAGCTATGTAGTATAAATCTGAAGGTTATTTATTTCTCACAAGAAAACACTGTTGCCCTCTACATCTATTCTAAGTAGGCCTTTTTCTTTAATATGCAGGCTCTCTTTCTTGTGACTACGAGAAACCTCAACGTTTCTTGACCTGGGAGATGCCTTCTAAAATGATTTGTCTTTTCACGGGAATTGTGTAACTAAGAATTCATACAGCTGATGGTTTTGCAGGACTGTGTCAGACCAAGGTTATAGGAACTTGTTTGTGTTTGGATGTTACATAAGTCAGTCTTTAAAATCTTATTTATCTTGAGTTTACAGGTCAAACTGTTTTCCTTTACACCATTGGGGTGGTCTCTTCACGTCAGGGATTAAGTGAAGTACTGCCGTATGTGGGAGGCTTGCTGGATGAGCTATGGGAAGGAAATACATCTGCTGTCCCACCACTAGTCTTTGTCTTGGTTTAAATGCTGAGTTTTATAAGCAGCTGCAAACCCTTGCTAGTCGGATTGATTTTAATTGGAGTTCCAGGTGTTGGGCTTCTCACAGCACTTACTCCTTTTTAATAAATACTGGGTTTTTTTAAATGAAGATGTGTATTGGGAGGGTGGAGGAAAGCAAAGGTACTAAAATGTCACTTGGGGAGGTTTACTATTGAAATCTAATACCTGAAATCTGTTTCTTCAGCGTTACAGATGCTTCACCTAAAGAGTCCCTTGTTCCAAGGGCTCAGTCTCAAGTTATTCACACTATGAGAATGTGTCAATTGGCACCAATCCACAGGCAAAACATTCACCACAGGAAAGAGTTCAAAAGGCCATTTCTGCCTCCCCCCTATGGTGTGTTGCATTCATATGTGTCTCTTTAAGACAGCAGTGGTTTCAAGATCATATATCGGTAGTGGTAGAGACTAAAAAATACTTTCTGTCCTGGGTGCATTTTATATTTCTAAGAAGAGCGTGTTTGAAATGTCTAACTATCTAATTTCAGTACTACTTGTTTAAAGCTGTCAGAGCAGCAGGTATGGTCACAAGAAATGGACCATGGCGATGGACAATTCAGAAGCTGAAGAAAAATATCAAAAATATATATTTGACCTCCAGAAATTTATAGTATACTTCTTGTACTGTACATGTTCTGTTATTGATTGGCAAGTGTCTTCAACTCAACACAGAGTTTCACACAAGAACTGGTTCCTCCATAGATACCTTTTTCCAAGAATAACAAATTCTGATGGTGTTCATGAATCCCATATTTGACAATTAAAATCCTTGGCTTTATACTTTCCAATTAATATATTATTTAACTAAAAGCTTTATTTTATGCAAGGTCTGCTCAAACATTTGGCAGTATAGTGACAGCTTTCTAGATCTATCAAATGAAAGAAAGCACATATCAGGATAAAGTTTCCCAAACTCTTTGGATTTATGGTTTTTAAAACTTCATCTTGTTGATACCTTGATTGATTTTTTGTAGTTTCTTAAGATAACGTATATTTCAGAATTCAGTAGTAATGTTTCTGTGTCTTTTTATTTACTTGACAAATGTGTGGTTTCTGCATGGAAAATGGGAAAGTATTCTTAGGATGTTTCTAGCATGGCCTAGAAGAAAACTGGAAATCACACCAAAAAGTAGCTGTTCTGTGATATCAAGAGAACAAGGTATCTCTCTGATGGAGAGTAAAGACTAAGGCGAACATTTCAAACTTCATTATTTTCATGCTGCGTTCTTGGATGTTGTTACATTCTGCCCACTATTAATACACATTAGGCTTCATCCTATTATTTAAGCTCATAATTGCTTTTCTAATAAAAAGGTCATATATAGTTAGCAAGTAATGAGCAAGATATGTTGGTGAAGACTAATTCAGAATCTGCTTTGGTCTCTTACCATGTTTAGGTACATACACTTCACTTTCAGGTACCAGCCCTGCTACAGTAAGGTAACTGTGTATCACCACTGTACATTATCTTTTCTAGAAGAAAGAAGTGCTCTTTGAAAAACAAAAATTACTTGCTTGTACATATAATCCATCAAACAAGCCAGTGTTAACTTTTTTCAGTACTGAAAGCAGTGCATCCCAAAAGGTGTCCAGCTGATTACAAAGATCAGCCTCAGATTTGTTTCTGTTAAACCCTATTATAGTTAATAATAATAACAAAAAAAATAATAAACAATAATAATAATAAAGGAAAAGCTCAGCTATATATAAATAATGCATATTATACAAATTTCAGAAGCAGCATCACTCCGAGTTGTCGTGACAGCTGAACACATCTGACACATTTTAAAATGTTGTTAGAGAACGTGACTTATGTTATTAATCCTTTTTCTTTTTCTGCCAACTCCCTTAACAAAAAGCTGCTGTTTCCAAGTATCTTTGAAATTGGTAGTATCACATACTAACACAAGTGGTGCCTAAGAACATCAGATGGTAAATCCAAGCATATTAATTACATCATTAAAGTAACATTTGGTATACCACTGAGATACATTACAATAACAATAACCTTCATGTATAATAAGATGCACAGCCAGCGTGTAACGCAGGAGCGATGTACAACTGAGAGATTCCATACTATCTTTGCATGGGGTAATTTAATTGACTCAGAAAGAAGAAAGAGCAGGTACTGTCTTAAAGCTGGCACTGGCCTACTTTTTGTGTGTCTCTATTTATATAAGGCTGTGTGTGTATATGTATCTGAATATTGTCACACTCTGAAAGTCAGATAAACTATTACAGAGAAGGCAGGGTTGCTTGGTTACATCTGCTGAAAACAATCTGTGCTGTATTTGAGAGCTCATGTCAGTATAGTAATTACCACAACTGAGATAAAGCCTGTGCTAAATGTCATCTGCAGCTGACAAACACATGAAGCCAAGCACTACTAAATGATTCAGTTATTCTGAGAGTGTTTAGCTCTACGTCTGGGATAAAATAATTTGTCCTGACTGTAAAACAAACAAACAAATGGAAAACAAGAACAGAAAGAAGCAGCTCAGAGCAGAGGGTGGAAAAAAGACAGTTAATGGAACTAATCAAATTGAGAGAGAAATTTGAGAAACACCTAATTCCTAACAATTACACTAAACACTTTTTCTTTTACTATATATTGTTTAATAGTCACCAGAATGCAAATTTCCACCGTTTTAGCTAGCACCCAGGAGAGAGTTGTTTCTCAAATTGATAGCAACCAAAATATGCTAAATGCAGCATTTTTTAACAGATTGCCAAAAGATGAGGCATGCACAGATTACAGAGAGTGGAACATTAACAAGATATATGTCACTGCTCAATTATTCCTTACTGGAGAAAAGACAGGAAAAAATTAATTTTTAAAATCCCCTTGCATTAACAGTAGTCAGTTTGTAAAGATCCTTAAAAAAAAAAAAGGGAAAACAAAGGAAAACAAAAGGAAAAAAATCTCCCTTTTTCTACACAAATTGGGTGACTTTTGAATGTGTGATGAAGTGTTCCTCACACTGAGTAACTGTTTAACTATAAGGGACATTATTTTTGTCCATGGAAAATTTTTGGACAATTCCCATCGGAAATAAACCCATAGGAAAGGGTTTATTGACTTCAAAAGGTCACTGATGTCAGGTGACATTTATTAAATGCCTTATATTGCACAGTAGACTGTGGTGTAACTGCCTCTGAAATACAGTCACGGGCTGAGAAGTTACGCTAGCTCATGGCACAGTGGGATACAATACAGAGAACTAAGCTTGGCTTCCAAACCAGAGTAAAGGGACTAAGATGTTACCATAGTGGAAGTAAAATGCCCTTCCTGTCCATTGTTGCTGCTTTTGTTGCTGTAGACAACATCCACAGTGATTAAAGCTGAGAAAGGTGATGTGTGTATCACCTGTAGGATTTACTGCATTGCATTTCTAGACCGAGCTGCAGAGGTCTTGTTGGCTGAAAGCCTGGCAGAAGCCTAAGCTTACATCAGTTGTGTTTTATTTAGTGTCTTTGAAATCCAGGCTTTAATCATTTTCTTTTTCAGTTTTCTTTATTGTAGAAGGGAGAAGAGAGTGCTGCTTTTCTTCCCTCTTTTTGCTTAATAGGTGGCAGAGGAGGCGTTCTCCCTCTCTGAAGAGTTTACAGTCTATTTCTTTCAAACACCTGGCCATTTGCAGTCCCTTAGTGTGGGCTGTCATGTGAACAATACATAACACCATACTCTTATGCCAAAAGAAGGAAACTGGTGCTGAATGGTGTGTTATTAGTACCAGAAGAACTTCAGTATGGAAGGAATGGAGAGAAAAATACATGCAAAAAGAGCAGTACCAAGCAATATTAGCATCTATGGCAGAAGCTAGACTAAACTTCTTTCTAAATGGCTTTTATGTCTTTCTAAGCATTCTGCCTGTCGATGAATGCAGAAGCATTGTTACTACTAGTGTCACTCAGGTCTTCCATTGTATTTGTGGTACATATATGGTATGATGATTGAGCAACTGAATGAAAAATTGCTCTCAAATTTTACCTGGTATGCAGATCAAACCATGGTATGGAGCACAACAAGAAAACAAAACACAAAATACACCGAAGATTACAGGATGGGATTTTACAGCAGTTTGCAGTAACAAACTTGACAAGACTATGTTACTATTTGTAAGAATGTGTTGCTTTTGTCAAGCATATCAGAGATGAACAATAACAAAATCATAGGTCTGTTACGGGTTTCTTTGCATTGTAGAAAATCTCTTGCTGCTCAAATAAACTATATTACTCTTGTTATTCTTTAAATAAAAACTGACCTTTTGTTAGAGAAAGGAAGAACTCTCTGGTAATAAAGTTTTAACATCAAGGAAAGAAAATATTTGTGGTTTTTTTTCAAATATGTAACTGAAATTTTGTCTACACAATGATCTTATTTTGCAGTGATCTGTGGCAAACTATTGCAGAGGAGGTGGTATTTACAGAGGGATTTCTATCTGAGAGGTCTGCCCACATGGCCAGATGTATCTAACTGCACTCTATACTGCATTCATACAGTGACCTGTGCAGATGTACTAGCACGTTTGACTCACTGCTGGCTATGTCCATTATGGGATTTTTGCCCTCAGTGCATCATGGGCTTTCTTGGGGCAGTCACCCAAAAGCAAACAGATGTTTTGGGATCTGGGTGAAGTGCGCAAATTCTGCCTCTCATATTCTATGATCTGTTTTCTGTAGGTATGAAACCAGAATTTCAGATTATATTGCTGGATAGGATGATGATATAGCTCTGTTCTGACCATCAGAAACAGAAAGTCTTGTGAGATGGCACTGTCTTATGCCAGCTTTGCAGGTCATTGGGTGCACTGCTGGCCCACTTTTGTTGAAATCTGGAGTAGCACATGCAGCTGCCTTGCCAGTATCAGCAGGAGTAGGAGAAGAGAGGACAATGTAGATTGACATTTCCTTGGATCAGATTTGTACTGTGTAAAGCTATTTCAGGGCTTCTGCAACACATACTGACTAATGAGAAAGGATTGAGCTAGAGGCCTTTGCTGAGCAGTACTGGCTGCAAAATATTATGATGGTAAGTGATGCTTTCCTGGGGATGTGTGCAGAGCTCGGTTTCTGCGGCAGCGTTTTGGTAGCAGAGTGTTTTCTTATTCAGACAATTTACCCAGATGCCTAACTGGAGGTGACCTCTGCTATTAAAATCATGTTTCATGGCCCAGAAGTGATGAAGGTTAGCTGTGGTTTTTCATTTGTAATGAGACTTGTGGAAACATTTTCAGTCCTGCAGTGGACCTTCCATTGCATGGGTGGAAGGAAACATTTCAGTGCAGTGTTTCAGCAATGGCAGGTGTATCATCTGAAAGACATGAATGTCTGAAAAGGCTTGTGATACCTGTGGAATTTCAGAATTTTAGATCTATTTAAATATTAAGCAGATAAAGAGAGACTACCTTTTACGAACAGTGAACATGATTTTCATCCAGGCTGAAACTTCTTCTTCTTCTAAGGGTTCTTGCTTATTAGAGATGTCTATACTTGGGCTTAGATACATTTTTGCCTTATAATAAGGCAATGGACTGTCTTATTTTACAAATGTATGATATTTTGCACAATACGTAAAATCATCTGACTGAGATGGGAAGTGGACAGACACTTGATTAATGAGACTAGCTGATAAAACACCACGAGCAAAAAATGCATTCTGCTGAATGTAACCAGGTTAGTCTTCTGTTTCTGTTTCAAGACTAGAAGCTTCTATGTGTGTAACTAAAATGAAGTTAATTTCATGGAAGTTGTGTAAGGTGTACAGGCACTCAGCAGTCAACAATATTTTGTGAAATTACATGAAAATTAAATAGTATTAAATATTTCTTTATAACTTGCATAATTCGCCTACAATATTTCACACAACTTTCAGAAAACTAATGAGAAACTATAGCATTTTATTAAATGTTTATGAAATTGCCGTATATTTGTTTCTGGGAACTCTCCTTCCACCTTTAAGAAGCATGATTTTCATGAAGTCACACTTTTTCTTAAGCACATTTTAGATCATTTAGTCAATTTCCTCAAAAAATTAGTTTTTTTTTTTAAATAGGAAGTGAATTATTTAGAGCTGTGCCAAAGTGTGATATTTGAATCAACAACAAGACAAGTGTATGAAGAAAGCTGAGTACAGTGGAGCAGTATTGTAAAGCCTGTCACCAAGCAGTCATGACTGCCCGATCCTTTGCCTAACAGTGCAGTGTAAAACCTTTTTGGACTATCAGTTTACTACTGGGTGTAACTTCTCTCTCTCAGCCTTGACTGTTGTCTGACAAGCTGTAAAATAGTAGTATTCTATGCTCAGGTGCTTTAAAGAGAAAAACTGCGGCTCCAGCATATTTCCAAGTAAAACAATCTGCCTGTTCATGATCTTTGCATTTCCTTGCTGTTCTTTACTCTTTGTAAACTGTGGTGAAGACCCATCCTTCTCCTTTCAGCCCAGGAAATCTCTTTTTTCTTAAGTCTGCCCAGAGTTTTCTGAATCTTTCTTTTGCCTTTCTCTGCTACCCTCCCTTCTGTTATATTTGTGAGGCACTGAAAGATGGTTAAAGGTCCAATCCTCAAAAGCAAGTCAGTGCAGGTGCAGTGAATCTGGGAGGTGAGAAGAGGAACAGGCAATTACTGTTCTTTGTTCAGTTGCTATGGTACCAAATGGAAAATGTTCTCCATTTCAGTTTTGAGATCCTGTCCTCAGAGCCTCTTCTTGGTGTTGGCAAATGGTAGCCTGTGCCTTGGAGGCCCTTCCCTTTTATTTTCTGTAGTGCTGGATTGATTCGGTTATAAGCAGTATACAACAATATATGATTGCTTTGCAAATCTGAGTGGTAGGATGGTGCACCTGGCTTTGAGAGGACAGGGTGAGTCAGTGAGAGTGGAGGAAGAGAGAGAATGGGAGCAGGGTAATGGTAGTACTGGTGTTTCTACTGGTACTTGTCACATTGGAGGATGTAACATTGCTTTGTTTGTATGGAAAGTAAATGTGTTCATTTAAGAAAGCAGAGGCCAGCCAAGGAAGCCTTGAACTACATAAATAATATCATTTCACATGAGTCGGTAACCAGAACAGTCCCCTATGAGATGCTGCAGAACTGAAGGACAACAGCTCCCTGTGCTAGAAAAAATGGTAGGGCAACCTGGCCTTCAAATATTAGACCTGAAATAGAACATTTTGTTGGTTGTAAATTTCATTTTATATACCTTGTATACATGCACAAAGCTCATTGTAAATATTTTGCAAAGATTATTTGGAATTTTCAGCAACATTCTGAGTTTATTTTCTCACTGGTGCCATATTATCCCTATGCATTTTCATGTGATATACATGTTTACCCTGTGAAATATTTCCTCAGAAGAATAGTATTCACTTCTGCTGTATTTCAGTCCATAAGCTACAAAAATAAAATAATAAATGTAATAAAATCTTTCCCAGTATTGTAAAACAAAGCTTAACTACCCCTCTTCCCAAACCACAACTGAACAAATACAAACCTGGTGCTATAAAACTTTGGCACTTACAGAGATATATTGCTCAAGCATTGACATAAGCTAATATGGACACTGTAGAGTTTACACAGTACTCAATAAGTATATAAAAATAATAGATTTTGTTACCTGAATTTGCTCTGACAAGAAGTTACGTGGAATAAAAACCATAAATATTTTGAGCATGCATCATAGCATTTTTTCAAATTTCCCTTGGAGATTTGGACTAGTAAAGAACAGAAGAGATGGAGAGTAGGTGGTGGCCTGGCTGGGAATGGAGTCCATACACACTCTCAAAGAGTGCACTTTATAGTTTTTCTCTCAATTTCTAGTTGTCATTTGTAATGGGGGTGTGAAATAAAGAATTAGAGAAAGATATCTCAGTCTGGCAAATTAATGACAGCAAAATAAACACTCCATATGTATATTGATTAATTAACACATTATTAAATTTATTTAGTCATAGCAAAGGTACTTTAGGCTGTGGTTCTTTCTTCAAGATTTTCAGATGATGTGTGCATTACAAATGTGTGGACTGTTCCTAGCTTTTATACTTGGAAGAGAGCTGGTTTACAGAACAAATCTTTTCCCATGAGTCCTTTTGCTCCTGGTTCTTTGAACTGCATGAAATATCAGAGATTTATGCTTTGAACTTGAATAGCTGAGAAATAGCACACCTAAGAAAGAATTTATTTTATTTTATTTTATTTTATTTTATTTTATTTTATTTTATTTTATTTTATTTTATTTTATTTTATTTTATTTTATTTTATTTTATTATTTTATTTTATTTATTTTATTTTATTTTATTTTATTTTTTCCTTCAAAACTCATTTCAGTATTGTCCTGTGTATTCAGTCCTTTAAGGTATGTTCTATTTCTACCATCTCTTTGGAGTTTGGTTCATCATGTCATTTATTCTGGTGGTTCTTCATGGGGGTTTCTTGCACGTTGACTTGGTGGGGTACTGACATTTATCAAGTAACATTAAGTCAGTTCGTGACTGCAGAGCGGTAACAGGGACACAACAACAAGGCTAGCAGGGTACAGAATGATGCAGGTTCGCAGCCAATGAGTGCAGTGTGAAGCAGAAGTGCTTCTGCATAAAGATTTGTCCTCAGAATTTAATGCATGCTATCGTTCACCAATTTTCAAATATATGTATACCACAAAATTGGTACATATATGTATAAATAGCAAGGTATTTATCCTACTACTATGTGATTGTGGCTCACTTCAGGCTACAGAGTCAGATTTGTGTGTTATCTAAAGGGGACAAATCTTAAGTGGAAATATTTTGTAGGGTCCCCTTTATATTGCATAGTCTTAAAAACATTTGTACCCAATGCTGTGAAGCTGAATGCAGGAAACGGGCACATTGAACAACTACTTTTTCATATCATATGTTAACACACACCTGTACTAAGACATTGTGTACAACAGGTTAAAGATATAGACAGCACAGCTGTTGGCTGTTGTCAGACAATACTTTAGGAACACTTACAAAATAAATTGTTTGCCAAATTACTGAGGCAGTTTGGAATTTTGTGCCAGTTTTCTGATCTCCCTTCCATGGTGGATGTTTGATGAGAGTTAAAGGATTTAATTTGGGGAGAGAAGGCAGGAAAAAAAGCTGAGGTGAAGGCCAAGGCACAAAGCAGACAAAGACCATCCAGTTGCAGAGTTGGAAGTTGCCTATGCTCAATAGATTTATCCTCTACCCCCAGAGATTTCTTTGTAAAACTCATTCTCACGAGGCTCCTTTATCTGCTGCATGCTTTCCTGACATCCCTGTGGCCTATGGGATTAATGACTGCTATTAGTATTTCATACTTGTTTTGCCAATTGGTGTCCATTAATGCCAAGTTAATCTCTTTTCTAAAAATAATTATTTAGAAATTAAATAGTTAATTTATTTTCTTAAAATAAAACAAAATTAAATACTGCAGTAGCTGTAACCAAAATGCTGATGCCAAAAGTGCGAAAAGGAAGAGGCAGAAATTAAAATAAGCCTAACAAATGTCTGGTGATACTGAGCTAGAGCAGTTAAACCCCTCTTTGGGAAAGAAGAGGAAGGTGGGACTGGAAATCTGATATACTGGTTTCTGGCCCACTGAAGTTAAAACCAGTGAATAAAGGCGAGAGATTACAGGCAATCTCATCTTCCCAGCCTTCCAGACACCTGGTAAAAAGATGACAGCATTCATAGTGGATCAACAGAGGTGCTGGTGGAAGGGAGAGGAAGATGCTGTGCCTTTACTCTGCTTCACCTAGCTGCTCTCTGTCACTTCTGCACACCAACAGTTGCTGTCACTATGGCTGTCATCATCATTTTGCCATCTGAAGTCAGCGTGCTGGTCTGACTGTGTAAGCAGCCGGCCTTCCTGGTGGAGGGAGGCTGCAGAGAGCGTACAAGGTGCCTCCATCTCCCTTCCTCTGCCCATTGTTTCTCTCCCTCCCACTCCTTTCATGGGCTTCTGAGACACACACACCAAGGGCAGCAGCATCTAATGGCATGGGGAATGACACATTGCTTAACCTGCAAGAAGAGTAGTGCAGCTGGCCTGGCCAAACCAGACGGATTATCTTTCTATTTACCATAATGCCTAGATTTCAGACCCACTTCTTTATCAAAGGCAGGAGAAGCACCTTTCAGTCATAACTGGGAATTAGTCAACAGAGCTAGCTCTTTCTTCCTCAGTAAAAGAACTGAACAGCTTGACAGGATAAAAGACTTTAACAGTTCTCTCTGAAAAAGGGGCTTGATAAGTTTTGATTAAGTTTGTGCTGCTTGATATCAAAATACTCTGTCATGTTTTGATTCTTATTCTTTTGTTATGTATTAAGTCATACAAACTTTGGCATGTATCTCCTAGCATGGTTATCACAAAAAAACGAAGGTCTCTGTATCTGAAACCAAACCCTGTCAGTGAAACACCTCTAATCCTCTGTCCTAACTAGTCTGTCAAAATTTAACACTGAGCTGCTCCTGCCAATTTTGGGGTTTTGTGGGATTTTTATTTCTGATAAAACCTGGCATCTTTGGGCTTTTCTCGTTTTAAATGTACTCTCTTCCACTTCTAAAAAATATTCAAGTGTAAACTATTTCATCTTTATCAGTTCTTAAAAATAATTTTCATGTGGAAACAGGCACACATCCTGTGGCTGTAATGTAGCACAAAGATTGCCCAAGTACAACATACTTGGGAACACGGATCCCATCCTTGTCAGGGGATTGGCAGAAATTCAATAAGGAGACATGACTTAGGAAGAGTCCTGATGTCCTTGGTTTAGCAGATAGTGATTATAAATTGAAGGTGATATGCCTGGCCAACAAGAAACAAAGCTGATAACTTCTTGGAGGAGAGCCCAGACAGAACCTGCCCATCTGGTTTACACATAGTATAACAGCAGGAACAAAGCAGTAGGACTTAGTGGACAATTTCATTATTATGTGAAAATATCACTGATATCAAGAGAAGTTTTAGTAAGCAGTTAGAGAAAAAGAATGGCGGAGCATTTTCATCACTACAAAATTTCTGTAGGAATAGATAAATAAACTATATTTTTTACGGAGGATACAGTTCTAGTAAAAACAGAGGCTAGCTGTACTTAAAATGACATGTAATGCTGAGCATCTCTTTCTGTCTGAGGAGAAAGGAAACCATAGAAGAAGAAAGTAAAATAGCTATTTCTTGATGCATTTTTCTGGTTTTAAAAACAGGCAGGTGTATTTTGATATTGTTTTACCTTAATGTTTGTGGTCACTTCCAGTGTTTTCCTTTTTCTAGTCTATCAAGCAAGTTTTGAATAGTGACAGTAACAAATACTAGAACAGACATGATTTCCCCCTCCCCATCCTGCTGCCCTGGAGCCTTAAGGTCAAGGATGGGTACATTTGTGAGAAAATGCTATAGCTGAACTCAGGCTACTGAGTTTATTCATGAACTGTGTTTTAAAGTCTGGGGATGGTGGTGTCAGAGACTAGATAAAGTATTGTCACAACTCTGTTGGCTACCTACCAAATTTTGCTGGCCTCTTTGTGCACATTTTTTTGACCGACAATAATCATAACTAGTAATGGTAAAACTAACCAGAGATGCAAGAAAGAGCCAAGATTTGCAACAACCAACATCTGCCCCATCACCACAGGAAAAGGACCACCTTGTGTACAACCGCTAGGCAGCATGTAGAGCAGAAGTAATATGGCTGTTGCTTTTCTGGCCAGGAAGACAGAGCACAAAGAAAAGGTTTACAAAAGGGTATTGTTTGTAATTACATTTACTGCAGTAAATATGTTGTGCTATAAGCAATGTGCTTAATCTGGAGGCTTCTACAGATTATATTTATACAGCCTTGTTGTTCCAAGATATCAGTGTTAGTTGGGCAGATGATTTTATTGAAACGTCTCATGGGAATGTTTGCCTTTTGGAGTGGCTGAGTCGGAGCATGAACATCACTGCTGCTTGACAGCCTGCACCTGCACTCACCTGCACCGCTACGTTTGCATGGTTATCTACCAGATTGCTCCAATTTTAGACTTACGTGTCTGAGCTTTGTAGCTGATTTTAGCACATTCATACTTTGTTGTCCCTGGTGTTCTAACAGAGAGGTAAATGTGTGACCTCAGTATTGGTTGCTCTTTCTGTGAGCACCAGCAGCAATAAGTTAGTTTGGGGAGAACATTAACATCCATTATCTGTCAAAACATTTGGTAAAAGGAAATTTTGCTGTTAATGTTTTTTACTAAATAACATGTTTTAATCGTTGTTAGCACTTGCAACTGCTAGATCTTGATATTTAAATGCCAAATTCTAATTTAATATACTTACTGTCAAAAAACTGTCATTTATAAAGAGAGAAAATACTTAATTGGGGATCTTAAGGACACCTTTCCCAGATGCCCAAGTTGCACAAACTCCTTTAATGTGATTTGTAGAAAAAAACAAAAATTTTTCATGTCAGCAGTTTAACGCAGAGTGGAAGTGACCTGCAGGATACTTAGTTTTGCCTCCATAGCCTACATACAGGCAGGGCTGAGCATTTTATCACTTCCATGGTCAGGTGTCTCGTCACAGCCTGACTACAACCAAGCCTGTCATGGGTCTTGATCTGATAGGATTTTTTGGAGGACTTCCACTGCCACTGTGCAGATCACACAATAAATGAGAAAATTAGTCATAAGGGGGTTAATGGGGGCAATGGTTCTCCCTTTACGAGGTGTCTAGTGTCAAGACCTGCTGCATCTTCCCATTATGGGGAAGGCATAACCCTGTCCCATTCTTTTTCTGGGAGCAGAACTCCGTTTTCCCCTTTCCTAGGTGTGGTTGGTAGGCATTAGACCACAGAGTAATTTTTCTTCTCCTTCTTTGGCCCAATCTTTTTCACAAGGCACATTTTAAGAGCAAAGGTGAAGAGGGCAGTCTCTGTGTTCATACTGCTTGGTCACTGCCTAGTTTTTATAGTCCCCATGGACAAACTGTCACTTTAACACCAACCATATAGGAGTACAGAGTGCTGTAAGGTAATACAACTGTTGTTCTTCTAGCCATGAAGCGAGACAGTCCTAGTGAGCATCGCAAGGAGGGGTCTGGGTCCCACCTGGATCTCCTCTGGCAAGCAGAAACTAAATACGGAGCATTTGCTTCACTGGCACATCTCTAGCCCTGTGTCTGAAGAACTGTTTTGTAAAAGGTGGGCAGTTCCTCTCCTCCTATCTCCTGGAAAAGTGAAACAGCAAGCTCTGCTTAATTCTTTAAAAGTGAGAGGATGGGCACTCACACTCATGAGGGGGTTTCGGTAATCAATCCCTGAGGGACCTACCTTCATCTGTAAGTGGGACACTTGCAGCGCAAGGGTTTAAAGCTCTTTCTCTTCTCAACACCTCTCCGTTGACTAAGCTGGAGGCAACTCCATTTTAGCAAGCAGCTATTCTGGAACCCTTTTAGAGGAAATTAACTCTTTGACTGCCTTGAGTAGTGCACCTTTTCAGGCAACTACAAACCATCAATAACCAGGTACTAGTAAGTCTCTTTTGGCAATGTAAGGCTGAGATCATTCTGATATTAATAGTGATAAAAAACAATCTCAGAAGAGGTTTTATCTGCTTATCTGCCTAGTGAATTGTTCATTTGAGGAACACTCTTTCCAAGGCACATTGTTTGCAACTGGAAAATACTCAGTGATACCTCTTTTTTTTTCGTGTTCTCCAGTTTAGAGAAGATGAAGAAAAGATGGGAGGAATAAGAATGGCCAGATGGAGAAAAAAAGTGCTATTAAAAAACTTGAACTCTCTGCTTCTCTGCCCAGCACCGTGTAGGAGAGTAGTCCCCCTGCAACGCAGTTGACTGAGCCCTGCTGGTAGCTCTCTTAAGACCAGTTCCCTCTGAGCCAGTGCTGTCTGATACATGTAAAGAGCAAAAACAAACTGAAGTATAACTGGGAATGTTTGACAAACTACTTCTGAGAAAAGATACAAATAGAAAATAAATGAAGAAAATTGAAAAACTCATTATGTTTTTTAATCACAAATTATCTTTAATAGATATTGGTGGTGATTTATTTTTTCAATTAAATATAAATAGTTTAAAAAAAAAAAAGGAAGAGGAAAATCTGGTGCTCTTGAGATTTCATTAGTATATAGAGACCTTTCCTGTGCGTGGAGTTGGGGCAGAGTACAGAATACGTCCCCTGGCATGAGTGCTGAACAACAATGCCTTACTGGAGTGTTACACACAGTCAAACATTATGTGTGAGCAAAATCATGTTACAAGGATGTGTAGGCATGGTTGTGTTTTTTTTGACACAGCAGGTGACAAACAACACAAAAGCTAGATATATTTCCAAAACTCACAAAACAAGTTTCTGAAACAGGTAAGCCTAGAGCATTTTTTCCTGACTAGCAGTCCTTGCATTGCTGTGTATACCACTCCTCGTGGTTTATTTGATTTCTGTAAAACTTTTGAGTATCAGGACCCTAAAGTGAGCATAAATTTGAATTCAGTTGGTGGAGTTTCTCTTATACTGCTGCAGTATAGGAGTACTGTTTTGCTTTCTTGTCTATGACAAACTTTAATGGCCTGCTGCAGTTTTGCAGCTTTCAGGAATAAAGTAAAAAAGACCCAGTCTTCTGCACCTGCCATTCTGTAAGAAGTATCTATTTTCATCAGCTTGATTTGCTTAAATATTAGCTTTAATATATTTTGCAAATAGTAACTGTTTTGGGTATAGGTGGAAATCTCAGAGCTGCTGCAAATGATCTGTTTCCGATTTAAATCCAAGTGCATATGACTCTTTGCAATGTAAGAAATACACAAGTGTTTTACAAGGCTGTGGTTTTGACGTATCTAGCAGCTCTTAACTTTTGTGCTTTGCTTACCTTAAATGTTAACTAAAAATAAAAGTTTTTTGCTCTTTCTGAATTTTTTTAAAACAAATCATGGAGTAGTTTCCAGGGAAACTATTATTTTCATCATATAGCCTGCTGATCATATTTTGAAATAAGTTTTTTCTGTTGTACACTTGGACTTTATAGATAACATTTTCCTCCTCTCTATCTTCTAAAGATGCATTTTATTTTTATAAAACTGCATAATAGTAAAAGAATATTTTCAACTTAAAATATGTAGCTGTAAGAAATGAAAGTCTGGCTCTCCAAAGTGTGCTACTGTGTGTCAAATGATTCAAATGTCAACAATAGCAAGAATTTAGAAATGTAAGGCTTTAGCTAGCCAGAATAAATAGAGAAATAGATTAAGATGACTTGGTATTGCAGTAAAGTGGTTGGTACTACAAAGGACAGTGACTTACTTTTAATAAAGAAGAAGAGATCAGCTCTTATTCCATGTACATTGATTTTTTTTTTTTTGAGATGGCTTGACTTGTAAAAGTGGAAGACCTATGTCTATTTCCAGATTCAATTATCTGGATGGCCCTAAGTATGTCAATCATGTACTCAGTCATTCAAAGAAACACTGCTAATATATTCCAAGAACAGCAGCTCAGGTGGCAGTGAATGCCAAAATTAAATTTCTATCTACACATTTAGTTCTACTCATCTATACGTATGTCACAAGGCTTGAGATTTTACTTTGGTCAAAGAGTTGTCTGGGGTCACAGAATTGTAGTCCCTTGGATAGTCCCTAGGTATGAAATGGAGTACCCTGTCATATCCTTACTGCTTCTGGAAGAAAGACTGGTCTTACAGGAAAACAGAAAATCTTCCCATCACCTGAATTTCAGAGCTAATTATGGGCCTGGGTGTAGCTGTAGGTCTGTGTGCTGCATGAGGTGTTTCGACATGAGTTGCTGTTTGATGGTATGAAGATGAACATAAAAGGCAGGAACACCAGAAGTGTTTGCTGATGGGTATTTATTGCACACAACTATAATGAAACATCTTAATCTATAAACTTTATGACACCGTACATCACTGATCATATGCCTACTCCCTGAGTCATACGGACTCAAGAGGTCACAGCCAGATACTGTTCTTTTTGGTGGGAGAGGCAGGAACTTGACAGATAGTCCTTCTCTCTCCTTTTTTAATGTGTCAGTGTTGATGGGCTACTGTGTTCTGTACTCACTGTTAGCTCTATAATATCTATACATTCATCCTCATTACATGCACTACTACACTACACACAGGAGATCAGGGCATGGTGGACCTTGTCAGAATACTTCTGTCTGGCAAGTTGTCATGGTTTAGCCGGCAGCTCAGCCCCACACAGCCGCTCGCTCACTCCCCCACCGGTAGATGGGGGGAAAAAATCAGAAGGGTAATGCTCGTACATTGAGATAAGAACAGTTTAATAATTAAAATTAAAAGAAACAACAACAGAAATGCAATGTAAAGGAGGACAACAAGAGACGCAAAGCCCCGGGGGAGGGGGGAAGGGAGGGGAATGAACCTTCGAAACAAACCACACGCACCGCAGCCGCTCGCCGCCCGCCGACCCGGCACCGCACCGCTCCCGAGCCGCAGCTGCCCGCCCTCAATATACTGGTCACGGTGTCACATGGTGTGGAATGAACGTGCCATTGGCCAGTCGGGGTCAGCCGCCCCCGCCATGGCCCCGCCCCTCCCAGCCCCCCCCCCGCCACGCGGCAGAGCGCGGGAAGCTGGAAAGGTAGCCGACCCCCACCCCACAGGGAAGAGAATTAACCCCTTCTCAGCCAAAACCAGCACACAAGTGAATGAAGTCAGTCTAGCTTCAGGTCACCCCCTCCTCATTTTGTGTCAAAGCTTTTTGTATGAACGGCCATTTTGTTTCAACAAGCAAAATCCTGCTTGTTGCCAAAAGGATTCTCTACAGTTGCAATTCTCAGCAAAATATGAGTTTTAGAGGTCAGGTGAACAATGATGATGTGAATGTTAACCCAAGCAATGGTGCAGACACACATTAGCCTAAATAGGACTTGTGGCAGTGTTACAGTGAGTTCCAAGAATGTTTCTAGCTGTGGTATCTGAGGCTTCTGTGAGGTGACAGGGGACTATGTTATTCTTCAGAGAGTCAAGGAATAGCAAAGTAGATGAAATGATTCAATGGTTCATGAAACGCTTGTTGCCAACAATATGTGTTCACATTTTTCTCATCCCCTCCCCACCAAAAGATAAGCTTATCCTTTTTCGTGTCTTAAAAAGTGAAAACTTCATATTTAAGGCTGTTTGGTACCCAGCTGTTTGCATTGCTCAGCGATGACAGGGCTTGCTTCACTACCAAGTTGCCTTTCATAATTATATGAGGTGAATAAATAATTTCTTATGTTAATTTGTTCCTTTGTTGTGATTATTCGGGAAACTCATATTCTAGATTCTTATTTTCTGAAGAAGAATGCATGCACGCTAATCATGCACAGAAAAGAAGTGAAACCAGTGGAAACTGATTAGGTACTGTACCAAAACCAAGCAAACAAACAAATCTGGAGTTGTATTCTCTCTTCAGATTTCCTTGAGGAAAGGATGAGTTCTGGAAGCAGCAGGGGGAAGCTTGCCGCCATCTTGTCTTTAACCTCTCATCCCAATGTGCTAAGCTATTTTCTCAATGGTTTATAGATAGGAAAATGATTCACCAGGCCTTTCACCCAAGGTAGCACTTACATGACAAATAATATCTGGGTAACTGTGAGGTATTCTGAGAACTCAGTAGCAACTTACAACTAGTTTTATTTAATCAGGAAGTGGTAATTTTTGCGTGAATTGCAGAAAACTTGAAAATTCTTATGTGAACCTTTTTGTTTAATTTTTGTGTCAACTCTCAGTTCAACAGTAATGACTTAAAAACTTAAAAACAGTAATGACTTAAAAATTCTAATTGCCATCTAATGGCTTACTACCATTTTTCCTTTCCAGTCATATGTAGAACTCCCTTTGTCAGCAAAACATATTTGCATCTAGCATGATTATATTCAAAACCTGAAATAACTAAAAATAACTGAAGTTAAATCTCAACGTTGATATTTTGGTATGAATCTTTTTTTCCCCCAGCCAGACATTCAGTGCCGCAAAATAATTGCTTCATTTGTCAGACTATATGCAATATCTCAATAATTCATGCAATTAGGCTCTGTCTCACCATAATTAAATTACTGAGAATTACAGGTCTTTGTAAGGACTGTAGTAAAATGTTTCTTAGCCTGGAAAGGGCTCATCACCTTAAGCAATTTTGGAAAGTGTAGACAGAATTCTTTATCTACACTGTTTTCCTGCTGTTTGCTGTAAAATTGCCTGCTATTTGCACTGAAAATGTATTTGGAGAGGAAGGGGTTGCATCCCCTGACCATTTCTGAGATTCATATATGTCACTGAACAGCTTTCAAGAAAAATGATGGAAGGCAGTCACCTTAAGATGTTTAATTAAACTGGGAAAATTACAGGAAAAAAACTTACATGGATTTATGCTGGAAAGTATATAATATCTGTACTGTATTTTTAACAGGTTTGGCTGCACAAAGATCCTTTGATGAATTTGTCTCTTTTGAGCATATATAAGAATTCGAACATTCTATCTACAAATTACTTCTTCACATTCTTCTGGGGAAAAGGTTTCCATAACAAAGAATTATTAAGTATCACTTAACATATTTATTTATAAAATAAAATACTTCAATAAAAGATTAAACCATCACAAAGTCATGGCACAAAAATGTAAGCAACCCTTCTTCCACGAGGATGAGTCACTGGCTTTGTCAGACAGTGGCCTCAACAGTATGTTCACAGCATCCAGTTCTAAATAATGATGTAGCTGGAAGTAAATGCCAGAAAATGGAATTTACTTCCATCTAACATGGTCAGTATACAGGTTAACGCATTGTGATATACATCAAACAGGTCAGTTTATCTACTTTTTTATTTACTGCTACACAATTGGCTCTAACCTAGCATGATTTATACCAGCTCTTAATCATCTGGGAGTATAAACTGCCATTGAAATCATAGCTTTACCAAGTAGTAGTTGCTGTTGTTTCTGTAAAATGTGTTACGTTCTGCATTTTACCTGCTAGTCTTATTCCAAAAGCATGCAGAATAGCTAGTCAGTTTGCTGCAAGTCTGGTCCTCTTTCTTGAAGCAAAGTCTCACTCTTGTGACTCTGGAATTTGTCCTAAATTTCCAAGTGTAAAGAAACTTAGCATATGGAGCTTGGGGTTTTTTTAATATGTTCATATTTCCTAAAAGTGGCAGCAGCTGTATAGACAGTAACACACCTTGGAATCCTCAGGGGAACATCCAAACAGCTGAAATAAGGCAGATGTATTTCTTGGTTTATGTTGTAAGTCATTCCACTGCATTGAACTGTAGGCTTATACTGCAATTATCTACTCAAGCAGATGATGCAATTATAAGGTTGCCAGAGTGCATCCAGTGCATTAATGACTGAACTTGACTGGAGCACTAACAAGTTATTTATTCTTATAACTTAGCTATGAAAAACTTACCTGTAAAAGATAAAGGCATTAATTTTTAATTAAAGTTTTAAAAGTCTCAATAAAGTTTAATAAAAATAACTTTATTTAAATAAAGTTTAATAAAAGGTTAAAGCTTAATATAAGTTTTAATAAAGTTTTAAAAGTCATGTCTGTCACAACAAAATATTCGATTCTAAAACTTGCAGCCTGATGAGGAACTGGCAGTCAACTCTTCAGGAACCATATCGCTTACCATTTCAGTGAGCAAAAAGAAGAGTTGAGTTTTCTTTTTTTTTTTTTTTTTTCAGAAGGTCCATTCATGTTATATGTAACAGGATTTACTAGTGGGAATGAGTGCCTTCTTGAAGATCTTGGAAGCAGGATGCTGAGCAGAAGCTAGAAAATGAGTAATATTTTTTTGAGTCAAAAAAGATGTGCTTTTGCAATTTCTAAGTGTATTTCCTGTGACTGTGGCTGATAATACTGTCCTGATTTCCTAGATGAATGAGCTATGCTCATTGACACAGCTGAGCAGGTAATATCCATGGTGGTCCGGTAAGTAGGAGATGTCAGTAACAGCAGCTGGAAAGAATTGAGGAAAGGATAGGAATGATGATGCTGTATGCATGGGACACTGTGGGTTTTCTTGTCCAGATACCAGGTGTCAGTATGGCAATACCAACTGGAATAGACTGACTTTTCTTGGCTCGTAGTGGAAAGAAGCTCTCTCCCTTCTTTTAAGGTAAAATACTTTAAATCATATGAACTACCCCGAATACGGCAGCTTATGTTCAAAAGGTCTTTTTGGAGATGTGGCCCAGGTCTCAGTGGACATACTGTAATGAACCTAATACTTTTTCAACTTCTTTTCCAAAAATAAGAAATATTGGATAAAGAACGCAGAAATGCAAGTGAGGGCTTTTGGCATGACATTTGGCTGACTACAGGGGAGAGGGAGTGAGGTCTGGTAGTTATCTAAATGTATAATCTTTTTCTCGAGAAGTGCCAGATGAAGCCATTGAACAGGAGACCATTACTACTAAACAGCTGATGTCTGTCCATCACACCAAGAGGCTGAGCACTATTAGTTGTCTCATCATGTTAACTGCTATATTTACAACTAAGTTTTTCCTCTATCTGGCAGATAATGGGGAATACAGAGGCAAAGGTTGTGGATACAGCAATATATACAGTGAAGGTAATTTGATGCCTCTAGTAAGAAGTGATTAGTACTATACTGTCCAAATTAAAAAAGGGATAGCTCAATTTGCCTGTACAGTACCACCACAGGAGGGATATATCTCTCGTCAGCATCTGAATTTGAGTGGAAATCATTGCACTTAGATTATTCTGGGTTAGCATTGTTGACATAATCTTTTGGGAATAAATGAAACTTTGCAGGAAATCTAATATATGTGGGATGAAATCAATAAAATTTTCTCAGATAAACAAAGATTTTTGAGGAACTAAAGCACTTGGAAGGAAGATTGATGATCATAGTAATTGGAACCATTACCCCCTCTAAATCCAGTTGTTGATTTTAAAGAAAAGTCAGTATCATAAACTATTCCAAACAGTCTTTCAGCTTCTTGTGCAAAGCTATATTAAAGACGTTAAGAGTATGACCCAAGAAAACATCAGATGGTGGCTTTAAAAATAGTCCATCGATGTTACATGCTTACAACAAAGATGGACAAAACCAGCTTGAATATGTTCTTTTGAAAATGATTGGTTGATTTACTTAAGGAGTCAATCTTAGGCAAGTGCAAAATTTCTTCTGGATCTGAACTGTGCTGTTGACAGTAAATGACAATTTATAAACTTGAAGTTTTATTTTGTCTTCTCTGAACTATAACAAACTCAGCAGTGTGATCAACAAGGCAGTATGGTAAGTACCAACAGAAAAACCACTTTTAGACATTTTCTTTGTTTACTAAGCGTATCTGCTTATGAGTTATATAAGTGTCAATGGGTAAATCCTAAAGAAAACAGCTATGCATCATTAACACCTACTCCCCAAATAAGTGTGAACTCAGAGTGCTAAAGAAGTCTGTACCATTACTTTGGTCTGTTTTTAAAAAAGAGCCTGAATCAGAGAATGAGGATGATGTGTTAGGATTATATCCCTCACACCCTGAGGAATAAAATGCAGCTAGGAGTTGTTTCCCCCTTTTGATGGGAAAGAAATATTAATGAGTAGGACAGAGTCTCTGACAAATTGATTCCATTTAGCTGGCCTAACACAAATAGCACTTTAGGAGAGTGTTACATTAATAATCTCTTCTTTTAGGCTCTCTGTTTCCTTGTGGAGGCAGGTGCTACTGTTTTCCTATTACTTTAAACAAACGTAATTAAGCAATGGTTCACTGATGTGACTTAATGAGCCAGATTCTGATCTTTCTTTCCAGGCTGAATCAGCTAAGTCTTTAAGCTTATTTTGCCTTTTTAAACAAGATCAGGATCTAGTCTGGTGTGCCTCAAGCTTGATAGAACTGCTCAATGATGAACGTGCAGAATGCCTGTTTGTTTCCAGGTCACTCTTCAGTAAAAAGCTGCCTAATAACTTGACACTTCTGACTATCTAGGCATCTATATGAATAAATGAACATCACTTGCAAAATCACAGGTCTGACTTGACAGGAAAGATAGGAAGACTTGTGACTGGACTGTAATAGAGAAGGCTATTCATGGATCCAGAGTATTATTACAAACCATTCTACTGTCTCACCTCTATTATACTGCCTTTGTCTGGTCCACATATTTAGCTAGATACCTAAGAAAAGCACAGCTATTGTGGCAGAAGAGAGTTCACTGAATCATTCTTCATTGTGCCCATTCCAGCTGCAGCGAAAGTAATGTCAGGCAGCACACTTGATCTGCATGGCAATCCCAGCAGTCATTCCTGTGCAGGCACACCAACCCTGCCTCTCTCCAGGGTGCAAAGATGTTGTTGTGTTTTACCAGTCTCAGAGAGATGCTTTGTTCTGTATCCAGTTTACCGGATACAAACCCCAAAAGATTCAGAACTGAATTGGGATCCTTCTCGCAAATTTCTTCTTAACTAGAAAGCAACATTTTTATTGGCTTGTGGGGACCAGTAGAGCTGGTGGAAGGGCAAGGTGTCCGAAGAAAATAAGAGGAAGTAATCCAAAATTTCATAGCAGCCAGGATAGGCAAAAGTAAATGTGTAAGGTGAGGAAAGAAAGATAAAAGGGAGGCTGGCTAGTGCTTGGTACAGAACTGTGAGACAGGGAAAACTGTTGCTGCAGCTGAGAGAAGTGGCTGGTCACTGCTGTGCACTTGCCTCTAGAACCAGAGGTTTTACATAGTGTGGTGTTAGAAACAATTGTGAAATTCAGTGTCAGTCCTTTCTGTCCCTCCTTTACCAGTTGATTTAACAGTGTGAGAACACTCCATTGCAGCTAGTGGTGTCATTAGCTCAGGTACTGGATGTTTGTGTGGTGGAATTAATGGTTCCAGCATCCTGAAACTCAGTGTAGGCTTCCATATTGAAAATTTTTCAATTTAAAAGAAAGGAAACAAATTAGAAATGTTATTAGGGGTGAAAAGTCAAGTACTTCAAAGCTAGGAATTACCAGTATTTGAGGCAATAGCAAGTAATCATGTAGGTAGGTAATCATGAAGATTGTGTCATAATGCATATGCACAAGGGAGCCAATTAAGGTTGCTTAAGCAACTTTGCATTGCTTTCCCCCTCCCCCGACCCCTGAGTAGAGCACAGGGTTTTACAACCTTAAGGGTCTTTAAATGTAGGCAATCATCACTAATATTACCGTAATGCCTAATCATGGCATCCTGCTAAGATCCTCATTCCCAGCAATGTTATACCAATGATCTCTATAGGTGGAGTTTTGTAAAAGAAGTGTTTCCTTTTATCAGTTTAAAATTTGCTGCCTTTCTCTGTCTTTTCATACCCCTTTGTTCTAATGAAGAATGCCACGCAGGAACTGCTTGATATATGTTTTCTGTTCCAAATATGCTTTTATATGCATCTATCTTATTTTGAATCTAAACAGCTCCAACTTTCTCAGTTTCTCATGTGGTTTTATGAGCTGACATCCCTAAGCAGATAAGTAGCTCTTTTTTACAGTCTCTGAGCATTTCTAGGAAACTTAAAGTTAAGCTCAGGATAGGAAATTGATGCACTGGTCAGGATGTCACAGAAAAAAATATCATGATAGATCTAAGAAAGGGGAAAAGACAGCTGGACGAAAACTCAGGGCAATTTTGTATGTTTCTGTAAAAGGGGAAAAAAGACATGTTTTACAATGGAAAAATGTAACACGACAGTGCTAAGAAATATTAAATACTTAGCTACACAAATGCTACCTTTTCATCATCTCCAAAGTTCTTACTGCATATCCACCTGCCTTCCCCACTACATCATACAGGTAACTGTTAATTAGATGACGGTCACTTTTATTGTAGGAGTGTATGCTGGCACAATCTTGCAGTTCTTCCAAATTCATAGGTGCTGGATGGCTTCAGCTACTGCAGTTTTTGGTATTAACAAAATGCAGCCAGCAGGTTGAGTGAGATGATTATTCCCCTCTGTTCAGACCTTGTGAGACTACGCCTGGAATGCTATGTCTGATTTTGGCTCCTTTCTACAAGAAAGGTGTTGACATAGTGGAGGGAGTCTAGTGGAGATTCTCCAAAATGGTCAGGGGACTGGAGCGTGTGGTATATACGGAAAGGCTGCGGGAACTGGGTTTGTTGGCCCTCAGGGGGAGGAGGCTGATGTGAGACCTTATTACAGCTTGCACTTAACCAAATGGGAAGAAATAGGGAAGATGGAGTCAGACTTGTCTTGGAGGTGCAGAGTGGTAGGAAAAGAGTCAGAAGCTGGAACATAGGAAATTCTGATTACATTGGAGGAAAATATTTACCATGCAGACAATTAAATACTGGAACAAATTGCCTGGTGAGGCTGGGGGATCTGTGCCCTGGGAGATATTCAAATCCTGACTGGATGCAGCCCTGAGCAGTTGGAATTAATCGGCAGTGCTTTGAGCAGCGCTTGGACTACAGACACCCTCACATCCTTTCAGACTTGACCATTCCGTGATTTTCTGTGGGACCAAATAGATAGACTCCAGTCTCAGGAAAAATTTATTTTTGTTTCATAAGATTTACACTAAAAAAATCTAAACTCAGCAAGTTACTAATGTCACTGAAAATAGAATTTAATGGAAAATGTGCAATCAAACACTATATAAAGTAATTTATTTTGTCATAATAGCTATCAAAACCTTTTGCAGAAACAACCTACGTTTGCTAGTAGCATATTTTAGGGTTATTGTTTTCAACATGTATTTTTCCGATGAAACCTTTTAGTATCATCTAAAGGTACCATTCATGCTATTTACATGTTGTTCTAGTCCATTTTGAGGACAGACTAGTTTCCTATTAATCCCAAAGGCAACAAATAAATAATTTTGATAATATCCTGGCTAAGGTATTTTGTCTGTTAACTATTTTTTGTATATGCAGTCTTGTATGTCTCTGGTGATTTATTTCTCTTGAATCACACAGTATGTTCCCTAAGTACACCACAGAAATAACACAATCATGATGTTATCTGTTCTGTTACAAAGTATATGACAATATTGTGTTATGGTTAAATACAGCCTCAAGGACCTCATACCAGCGCCAAACAAGTAAGTTGTTTTCAATTAAGGACATAATCTCAGTGCTCAGTAAACACACAAGATTATTTATGTATGAGCTTGATGTTAGAAAATGTGTACTAGGAACATCCAGCTTTTGTCTGGACCTAACAAAAAGCAACAAAGATCAAGCATAATAATAAAAAAATAATGCCTGTAATAAGCCTGTGTCATAGATGGTTTTGTTATTTCATTTTATATTGTTGATAATGTATGGATACTCCTAATGATTCCATTAGAGTTTAAATAACAGAATTCAGCACAAATGTATTTCTACTGAGCAGTAGAAACATAATTTCTCTGGAACTGCAGCTGCTGTAGTTGAAGATTAGGCTCTTACTATCCCTTAGGGAGATTACTGTCTCTGCCAGCTGACTTAGTTTTTATACAGCCAGCGATTTATTAGATTGCTTTGCTCTTAAGTGTGATAATAGGCCTTATGCTTAGCAAGGTTTAGAGACTTCCAGTGCATTAATATTTTATGGCAATGACAGTCAAGACACATTTTGTTTACCTAACAAGACAAGCCGAGCTACAGCTGATGTGTATTGGAGATTCGATTTAACTGGTAGGAACTCTGCCAATTATGTCTTTAATGCTTTGCAATGGCTTTTATAATTGTAATCTAATCATTTACATATTTGATGCATCAACATTTCATTCTAAACAGTATTGTTTTGTGTGACTCAAGTATTTACAGACAACCTTTTTTCTATAGCCATGCTACCCAGTTCTTTCGTATTGACATATTTTCTTTGCGTAGTTTATTAGATCAGCTATAGCAATATTTGGGGGCTGAAACAACTCCCACCTAGGATCCCATTTAAACCTGTTTGGGGGATTCAGTTTACAATGAAATTGATTGAATGTTTCAATCTCGTGAAAATAAACCTTAGTTGCTGTACTTGTCCGATATACTGGCCAAAATAGGGCCCTGGTTTGCAGTCACTCAGTTTCAGTGACAGTGATAGCTTCAGCTGTCCAAATAAATATTTCAAATGAAGGAGTCCCAAGCTGATTGCTTTTTACTTCTTCTCAAAAAAGCAGATTTATCATCTGTTAGTGGTGAAAGACAGAGAGTGAAGATCAGTGGGTCAGGTGTCTGGCATTGATTCACCGTGTCTACAAAAATCCCACCATCTTAGCTCCAGGGACAAGGTTGAACATATTTCCCAAGAGAAATTGCACATTGAAAGGCTTGATGCTTCTGTTACTTAGGCTCAGATATATCAGAAGAAACTCTGTCAGATGTAGGTTCAGCAGATAGTGATATTAGTAGCTGCATGGTTTCAGCCGTAAAGGTGGTGCTTGGGCAGGGGCTAGGAAGAAACCAGGGAGGCAAGATTGAGATTTGGTTTTGAACTGTGTTGGTCTGTGGCTCTGAACATTTAACCTCCCTATGCACCAAGTTTTATAAATGGAACATTTTAAGATTTAAGTGCATACAGTACTTTGAAACCATCTAAAAAAGAATTGCTATAGAAGCTTAAGGTAATCCACAGGTTAATAACACTTATTTTTCTCTAACTTCTCCATAAATATTATGAAATAGAATAAGCAGTTACAACAACTCTATCTTGTTTCCAAGATTAATTTTTATTTGACTGTTTTTTTTTCCTTTGGGTTTTTTTTTTCTCCCCTAATTCTACCTACAATGAATATAAGGCTTTCTTCCTTTACTGGTCCAGAAACTGAGAGTACAGTTATGTACAATATGTACCTGGAGTATACATTTGTAATAATGTAGAGGGTGAATGAGATTTGCAGTCTGCAGCCCAGTAATGACTGATCAGCTGAGTATTGCAGTTTCTCTACTGTAGTGATTTGCAGAAGGTACAAGGTGTTACTGCCTCTTCCCAGATAGCCATGTAGGTGAAGCTGTAATAAATTGTGGTCTTAGGTCCAGAGAGTCCCAGTGCGGTTGCCAGTGTGTTGATCAGGGTCAACATACGTGACACATATAGAAAACACACCTAGCACAGTAATGGGGGGGGGGGGTGTGTGTTGCGTATTTATACCTATCCACAAGATGATCTTCAGAAAAGGTGAAATTTGTTGCAATAATAATAATAATTATAATAATGATAATTATAATAATAATGTATTACTATTATTTTCTCTACTAAAGTCATCCTTCTGTCCCAGCAAAATATGACTTCAACAAGGTTGGACTAGATGATCCCTGAGGTCCCTTCCAACCTGTGATTCTGTGATTGTATGCTCTTTTGGCATTTGTCTTGGGATCCACAGGCAAAGTAAGAGATATTATCAGTCCAGAAATAATAATGAAGTCTGCAGTCATTCAGCAAGCTCATCGACACAATTAGAAGCCCTCTCATTTATGACTAGCATGGAGCTAGATAGGATTTGTGTTTTCATAGCAAGGTGAAAAAAGGAGTAAAACCAGAAAGCTGCAGTAGGCTTCCAGATTACGGTTACAGGATAAAATTTTTAACAATACTCTGTTCTGACAGTAGTTGGTGGAGTTGAATGATCTGGTTTTCCAGCCCCATTTGGTACCCATCTGTATGCGTGGTTTGCTAAGCACCTTTAAGTGTCTGGCTCCGGGCATTTCTGGCACTGTGGAGGTTTGTTACTCAGTATATGGCCCACAGGATGGTCAAATACTGCCTGTGGAGGTGCACTGTGGCAGTGGGGCAGGGGCAAGCCTTACAACTCACTTAACTGGTTTTCGGTGAATTCAAACAATCAGGGTTCCCTCATCGGTGGTACTAGCCCAAGCAAATGTCACAGTTGTGTGTATGCTTATATTTTCTGGGGATGAAAATGTATGTAGATATGAATGTCAGTTAGGCTTTGCCTCGGGCTCTTGGCAAGAGGCCGGCGTGACCACTGATGGTGAAAAATCTGAGTATTCCTCCTTTGGGGACTATGAAAATTATTTTGGCTTGAAAGGCTTTGGGGAGATCACTGGTTGCAGCACTTACCCAGATTCAGCAAAGAGACGATGAAAAGAGAAGGGATTAAATGATAGTGAAAAGACCTTTTAGGTCACACACTCCAGCTTCTGCTTTTTGTCTTTATGGAGTGTCTGTAATCACACTGTTTGACCTTTGCTGTACTGGTGGTCTTAAAACAAGCCCTTCAGGAATTTCCTAATGAGGCTTTTTTTACAATAGATTTATTTTAACAGGAAAGTGGAGCTTGTGCGTCGTTTAAGAAAGTATTTGCTAACATTTATTTGACAAACAGTACAGATTTATTTCAGCCTGTATTTATGTGCTTCCTGCAAACATTCAGATGAGCAAATTTTTGTTTACATAATATGAGTGGAAAGAATGTGTCACAAATACTTGGGTGGATATAGCAGCCTAGCTCATATGAATCATTCATTTGAAAGTGCCTTGTAAAAGTGGCCTGAAAAACTTTCTGTGTGGTCAGCCAGCTTGGAATAGGGAAGAATACCATACTGTTTAGGTAATCATTCATTTAGACGAATGTTTGAGAATACATAATCACAGCAAATTGTAAGTTAGCAGAAGGCTTGAAAGCATTTGCACATCATCTATAGGCATCATTCTGTACAGTGATTACACTTCAAAAATTAACATCTCTTTGTATACAGCCTGAACAAAATATATTAAATAATTTACTTTCAGTAGTTCCTGAATTCTAGGGTTGCGAGAATATTGTCAAAACTGGCGGTTGAATTTATTTAATATTAAAGCAGATTAGAGATCCTTTAACCTATTTTCACCTAGACTGATATTTAATCAAAACCAATAGTTTCCTTCCATTCCAATTAGTTTGTTTTCCTGATTACCTGTAAAAATGAAATGAACTCAGTTGTCTTATATTTTTTTTTGTTATTTGGGTTTGTGTTTCTTGATGCTTAGCGCTACAATGCATGTACCTGTCAAAACATGAGGAATAATTAGTCCAAATGTATGTGACCTTTACCAGCAAACATTTGCAAACTGCATGATCTAAATGCACATATAATGAGAATTGAAAGAGGGGAAAAGAAAACCAATTACTATGTTTTATAGGAAAGAAAATTCCCCCAGAGATCTGAAAAATAAGACCGTTTATTATAGAAAGGAACTTTAAAAAAAAGGTATAACTTTATATGAAATGTAGCTTTAAAATCTATTACATGACAAGAAAAACAAAAAGTCATGTCAGAAAAACTTTTAAAAGTTGTAGCACCTATTTATTTTTCAGGAAAATTTCCAAAGTATACAGGAAATAGAAACCTTGCTCAGAGTATTTTAGTTTATTGAGTTCTCTCTGCCTTGAAAATCATAGTAGAAATCTCCAGGGGCTCCTATAAAGATGTATTACATCATAAAGCAAACTAAGGATAGTAACCCATGTTATTAAACTGTCAACATACATTATACTACAATTTATCCACAATCCAACTCAACTTAAAGCCTCACTGTTGGCAGAAAGTTTAAAACATAAGACTACTCTCTAATCATCTAAAACCTAAGGTACTTTGGAAAAAATGTTGTAATAATCGCTCCACTACTCCATTGCAGTATGTGTGAATTTCATTGGTTAGTACTGCAAATGCTCAACCATTACAAGGAAGGATTCCGAAGGATTACCACTTAAAAGGTTTTATTAGTGATGCTGTAGATTTCTCATTTCACAGCATATTAATAAAGGTTTGTTATAAGAGACGTAATGAAAAATAAATCTTAAAACGTAGTGCTTAAACCTTGCTTAATTTCCACATTAATATTTAACAACAAACCTGATAAAATTACATTGCTTATAAAGTGTGCCTTCTCAACTAGAAAAAACAGGCCTATTGCTTTGAATGCTGAAATATTGGAAATTGGTGTTATTTGGCAGGAATTATGATAAGTAAGAATTTCAGATCTGCTGATAATATATGCTGAGAGAAGAAATTCCAGCTGTACATATTTGTCTGAAGCATCATTGTTTCAATTACAGCAGTACCAACAAATCTTGAGGTTTCTTAAAGGTATTCTTCACCCAAAGTTTATATGAGCAGCGTGACACAAAAGAGGCAACTGATACAGAATAGAAGGAGTAACCATGAGGGAGAGGCCAGCATAGCAGTCCCAGTGTCAACTCTTTTCTTGTCTTCCTTTGCCAGACAGGAGCAATTGGTAATCATAGTGGCAGAAGCAGGTTTCATAGAGGTATTTAAGAGTGTAAAACTGGGATTTTAAAGTTTTCTTTCTTTTTGGTTTGGGTTTCTTTTTTTTTTTCCCCTCAGGTGTCTTAGGAAAGAAGACATGGAAAAAGGAACAGGAAAGGAACAGGGACTAGCTTGACTGTCTGGGGGTCCTAAGTGGCAGCCACTTGACAAATAGATAGGTCTCAGAGGTCTTGAGTTGATGGTGTTAGATATTCATGGTTTAGATCATAGTAGTAAGGCTATGCTAATATATCAATAATGACTGTTTTTATCTCCACATAACCAATAAATTGGGAAACTGTTGTCGAAAATATGTCATACAACAAATACTGTGATCAAGAAAAAATGAGAAAGTCAACCATATTGAAATTATTCCTTAGAGCTATTTTACTTGACTTAAATATTTTTTTCTAAGAAAAATTGAAGTATCAGAACCCAAAGCAATTAAAAATCACTAAGCTGTTAGGGGTTAGAAGTAGTAAAAAACATGAGTTAGTACAGGATTGTGGGGAATGGTAGGAACTTAAACTCTGTCTCCATTTCTCCAATCCACCCATAATCTTTATGTGGCTAGATGCTTCTGGTAGAAATTCAGCAATGAAATAAGTAACAGAATGGATGTTAACCGTTGCCAACATCATTTGTCAGTATTAGTGTAGTAAAAATGGAGAATTTGTAAAACTGTTGTTTAATAATCTAAAGTTTCAGCCTCATTTAACTGTCAAAAAGTATATTTAATGTCTCACTCATAATGGCAAGCTATCATTCAAATTACGTGGCCTAATATTCTTTTTAAACTATCACTGCTCATTATACCTGCAATTAGATATGGTCATTCATTTTGTGTGGAAAAGAAGGTAAGAGCACATTCTCTTTTTTTGGACATATTCCTGCCCAACAGTCCTCACAGCAGGAAGCTTTATTAGGAACATGTGAAAATAATTGAGGAACAAAATGTCTCATGTAAAATTTATTTACAGTTTTCTTGAACTAGAGTATAGTTGAGAACTTTGTTGCTAATGAGAAATTACAGCATGCAACACGCTGCTGCCAAAGAAAGCATCTGTACAGACCCTGTAGTGTGCATCTGAAGACTAATGTTTCCTGAATATATAAATATTTGGACTGGGTTGCAGTTCAGCACACTCTTTTCTGGGATTCTTCAGACTTCTGCCCAGGAAGTGATGACTATTTTTTCCTGCATAACTTGTGGGGTAATGAAAGAAACAACTGGTCAATCCACAAGAGAAGCAGTAAAAATCAGTTACACCCTCCAACCTCCCTCCTTCCCTATGTTCAGGGACCCTTAACACTTTGAAGATATGATGAGCATCCTTACAGAACACCTCTTCAATGCTTTAACACCTTGTTAGAATGTTAATGATTAATACTTAGAATTCAATCAAAATAGGATAGCTGTATATTGTGCAACTTACTACTTCTCTGTGCTTCTGTATTGTATTCTTTAACTTAAAGAATGCTTCATCTCCTCTTGTTGTGCCTGTGGGGGAGATCTCATTACGTGTGGAAATACAGACATGTAGTTTGTACTTTGAAACAGGAGTCTAAAAGTTAGCTAACCAACAGGGACTCCTTAGTCCATGCACCAGGCCCTTGCATTGCTGACTGGCTTATCTGTAGGTCAGCTGATGGTGTATTCCTTAATACCTCACTACAGTCTTTTAGGGAAAGTTCCTCTGCTCTGGTATTTAGAGCAATGCTGTTTATTCCATGCAATAATTCTGCAATGAGCTGAGTGATATATGGTGGCCAGGAGTCCTGCACTGAGGGTTTGCACAGAAACAAGCTTTCCTGCTTTCTGCTCTTCAGGACAATTAAGTATGAAGGAATGAGCCTCCCAAGAAAAGAACATCACCCTACCAAAATGTAAACCAAAAAGCAAAGCAAAAAACTCTAAATCAAAATACACTGATTTACATCTCTGCATCAAGTTACATGTCTCAAAAAAGTGCTTGAATGTTGACAAATTATGTTTTATGCACCTTAGAGATGTGGCTGTCTCTGCTGCTGGCTGCAGTGAGAACCCCAACATGCACATGCATGGGCTTGACTGCTTTTCTACATTCTTGATGAAAGGTAGTTTTGCACAGAAATTCTTCTTCCATGGCGAAGAAGACCATACTGCATGCAGATGCCCTGGTTGCAGTGTGTGTTGTCTAGACTAAAGCTGAGGAAAATTAATCTAATTATCTTCATGCAGGTTAGCAGAAGTTCACCAAAGAGGTCTTTTAATTCATGGTGACCGTCGTCTTCTACAGGCATTTGGCCAAAATGAAAGCTTGCTGATCATCTGAGGCAAAAAATAATCCTTTAAAGAGCTAAAACTGCTGAATTTGAAGGAATGAAATGGAAGTATTAAACCACTAACAGTCAGGACTTAAACTTTTGTTTGTCACTCCAGTGTTTAGAGCTCATGCTCTGTGGCAGTGGAGATAGAAAGGCTTTCCATGGTCCTTTTCTTTTGCTTCTCTAGGTTATTATTGCATCCAGTCAAAGAAATGAACCATGCTTGGCATTCTTTGACCATACTTGAGTAAAAAATATTACTGTAAATACCCAAGTGCTTTTGAGATGTCAAAGAAAATGAATATTTCAGTTTTCAGGTTAGTTTTTACAGTAGTCAGACTACTTTCAGGTAGATTCCTATATTCCTCTGTAATAGAGAAAAAGGTGTATGTAATTTTTATCACAACTTTAATTTCCTATTCAACAGCAACGTTTTAGTTTGCAAAAATACAAAAGGTTATTCCTAATGTCTTGATTTCATTTCTGCTGCACTGTGGGGGGCATTTGTATCAGAGATATTTCTGGAGATACTGCTGTAACTAGCTGCAGACCAACAATGCTGAAAATAATGGCATTCATGTGCTGGAATTATTTCCAACTGCTGGACTGCAAATACACATTTCTGCTGAAATAAACAGTGGTCAAAAGACCCTGAGATGCTCTTCACTTTATTCCAATATGTTTGTGAGTTACTCTTTGAAAAGTTATCAGCCCTGGTTTATCTAGCTATAGAAAGGTGGTGAGCTGCTCAATATTGTGTGGTTAATTCACCAAAAGAGACTATCGCCCCAAATCCCCCATTTCTATGCTCCATTCTCAAAGGGAAGACAGGTAATTCCAATGTATCTGTACAGCACTTAGCAAGAAAAATCAAATCCTAGCAGCAGTAGTTTAATGTGAATATTAAATAGTGATGTCAGTAATGTTACTGTAAGTAATAATGCACAGAGTAGCAGATATGTAAGCAGCGAGCATTTAGAGGCTCTGTAGGGCTCAGGACTGTACAGCAAGCACCTGGCTAAGATTTTTTTTTTTTAAGTAAATGTAATACTTTGCAAAATGAACTTTTGATCTTTTGGCATTTAATCAGTTGTCAGAAAATCAATTCAAGCAAAATGTTGTGCCCATCATGAACACATAATCCCACAGAATTTGCACTATTCTTTGCCAGCTAATTAAACCAAAAGCCATCTGGGGTACATAACTTGGTATTGTTTAGTTCTGTGGGAGACTAGCACTCAGATGTAAAATTAGTGTGGGAGGTGTTTCCCACACCCGTCTGCTCAGCTCACCAAGGACAAAAAGAGCCTTGCAGCTGTGGACATGCTATTTTATGTTTCTAGGCTAATGTTTCCAAGACCTGGATTAACAGTGGCATGTTTCTTTACCCGCAGGAAATCAGATGAGAATGGTTAGTTGTCTGGACATTGCTATTTGGAACTCCTTTACTCAGTCCTCTTCCATACACAATTTCTCAGTTGCTCAGCCATATCCATTTGCTGGTATAGCATTATGGCTGTTCACAAGTTGGTCATAACTTTTAATTAGGGCATGGATGCCAAATGAGCAAGGATTTAAAGGCAAGACAAAAACACAGACTTTCTTGCAGAAAGAACTTGTTACAATCATAATTCTGCCCTGATTTCTCATTCCTGCTGTATCCACTTACCCCTAGCTCATGTGTCCCCCTTCCCTCCTGTCTCATTAATTTCAGAGCAGCTATGCAGGCATCTGGGTCTGCCATTAGAATAGGCTGTTTGGCAGTTGTAGGAGTACTGTAGGCTTACTTTTTATTTTTCACTGGGCTCTCCAGGCATTTTGGAAAAGATGGAGCTCAGTGATGTCTCATTTACTGGAGAGTAGTCCCCCGTGCTACACAGTAAAGCCTGGGAGAGTTTCAGAAGTGTAAGGTGGCTTGCAGAAATGCCAAGCAGTAAGGAAGAAGCAATGCTGGCAGCATCCACATCAGAGATATCCCTCGATGTCTCCATATGTCCTAAGCCTCTTATTTTTGGCAGGCTCTTTTCTGTCTTCGCTCCTGCTTCTCATTTACTGTGTGTACTCATTACTATTATAAGCAAGAATGAAGCTCAAAACAAAAGCTGACTTAATACAATAAACCAAAGGTTGTTTGTGTTCTAAAATTTTTGAAAATGAACAAAATCAGCAGCTGTTAACATACAGTCTGTGACTGGAACAAAGAGCAAAAACAAGGAGTTAAACAATTCACTGAGGCTGGGTATGAATATGGTCAGCTCAGATAAGCTTTGTTTATGCTGAAAAATTTAAAATATGTTTCCATCATTGTGTAGTACCAAGACCAGTGATGCTGGTAGCCATTACAGAGACCAAAGAAGTCCTCTTTTTCTCCATCACTCAGGTGCAAATTAATTCTTCCCAGACATATGAATAGGTCAGTTTCTGCCAGTGCTTGTTGTAGCTGTTGCTACAGAGCTGTGTAACAGTCTGGGAAACTTCTGCACTTCTGGTACTGCTTTTAAGCCCAGCATAATTTGGGTTCTTAGGTGGAAGTTTTTGAATCAAAGATAAGGACAATGTACGTTAATAATGAACATATATGAATAGGGGGTAATATGAGCCTTAACAGGGTTGTCAGGATCTGGGTCAGTGGAGCAGCATTGAATGAAACTTCTGCTACTTGAGGCACACCATATTTTTTCTCCACGTTTGAAATCTCTAGGTAGCAAGTCAATAAGAAGTCAGTCAAATGGAGACAGATTACTTGATGATGATGAAGCTGACTGAGGAATCAGGTGAATTTGAAATTTATCAGTGAAAGAGACTCTCTCAGCCTGAAAAAAGCAAAAAAAGAATACATATGACATGGCAGCAAACAACCAGCAGCAGAAGTAAGAAGATCCTGCCTGTTTTACAAGGGAAGCAATACTAATGGAAGGGCAAAACCCCTGAATCCCTTAATGATCCTTGTCCTAAATCTAGAGGGTACATGAGATTAGAGAGGAAAATGAAGCAGAGAAACAGGAAACCTCTGTATTTTGTTTTTTGCATCTTTCTTGTGCCATTAGAAGAGTATTTGTTTTTGAAGTATTGCATAATCTGTGTTTTGCTTGCTTTTGCTACTACACATCCTGTACATCAGAGTGCCCTGTAATGTAGAATTTTGAGAAACACAATTTGTTCATGTAAATAGTCAGCCTAAGTTTCCCCCATCTTTACCCTGCTTTTTGCATCTATGACCTCTGTTCTGTTATTTTTCATTCTGGACATTCTAAACCTTTCTTCTTCCACTTTAACTTTTTTCTGGGTGGCATTATGTTCAAAATGTGTTTCAGACTTTCTATCTGGACAGAGGGACAACAGTATTAGTGTGTTTCTACTTCTGTAGGCATCAATATTAAAATTACCATACATGTCAGTGGTGCTAGATCAAGCCTCATGTTACCAACATCTAAGAAAATGAATGTATTATAATGTGCATTTGTATTTGTAAAAGTGTGACACATTATACACGCACTATGTGGACAGTGAGGTGGATAGAGAACTGGCTGAACGGCATTGCTCAGAAGGTCTTGATGAATGGGGCAGAGTCTGGTTGGAGGCCTGTAACCAGTGGTATTCCTCTAGGGTCTGTGCTGGGTCCAGTCCTGTTCAACATATTCACCAATGACCTCGATGACAGGACAGAGTACAACCTCAGCAAGTTCACTGACGATACCAAGCTGGGAGGAGGGGCTGATACACCAGAAGGCTGTGCTGCCATCCAACGAGACCTGGACAGGCTGGAGAGTTGGGCCAAGGGGAACCTGATGAAATTCAACAAGAGCAAGTGCAAGGTCCTGCACCTGGGGAGGAACAACCCCATGCACCGGTACAGGCTGGGGGTTGAACTACTGGAAGGCAGCTCTGTTGAGAAGGACCTGGGCATGCCGGTGGACAGGAGGTTAATCATGAGCCAGCACTGTGCCCTTGTGGCCAAGAAGGCCAAATGTATCCTGGGGTGCATTAAAAGGAGTGTGGACAACAGGTCGAGGGAGGTTGTCCTCCCCCTCTGCTCTGCTCTAGTGACACCACATCTGCAGTCCTGTGTCCAGTTTTGGGCCCCCCAGTTCAAGAAGGACAGGGAACGGCTTGAGCAAGTCCAGCAGAGAGCTACGAGGATGATCAGGAGACTGGAACATCTCCCTTATGAGGAAAGGCTGAAGGACTTGTGTTTGTTCAGCCTGGAGGGGGGAATCTCCTAAATACTTATAAATAACTAAAGGCTGGGTGTCAGGACGATGGGACTAGGCTCTTTTCAATAGTGCCCAAAGGCAAGATAAGGGGCAATGGGCACAAACTGGAACACAGGATGTTCCACCTAAACACGAGAAAAAAATCCTTTCCTGTGAGGGTGCCAGAACAGTGGCACAGGCTGCCCAGGGACGGTGTGGAGTCTCCTTCCCTGGAGACATTCAAAACCCGCCTGGCCGCGTTCCTGTGCCCCCTGCTCTGGGTGTGCCTGCTCAAGCAGGGGGGTTGGATGAGATGATCTCCAGAGGTCCCTTCCAACCCACACCATTCCGTGATTCTGTGACTATGGTAGCAATGAAATTACATTTAGGAGAGCATCTTTAAATTTGTGGCTAGATGCCTATTACCAAAAATATTATTGTGCAAGTAATTAATTCAGCTGAAAAGCAATAAAGAATCTTAGAAACACTTGTTTCATGTTTTATACTTCTCTCTCTTTTTTTTTTTTATTTTAAGTTCATGTCTTCAATACATGCACCAAATAGTTTAGAAGCAGAAAAAGTCAAAACTTTGGACCTGAAATTAACATGGTTACAACATGTCAGAGACTGTTCTAGGGATTCTCTCTCATTAATAAACTGCCGTTTTCCTGCTGAGGGTGAAAAAGAGAAAAAAAGAAGAGGTTCCCTATAATGACAAGACTTGTTCAAAAGTAAGTATTCTTTTTAGTTTCCAGGTTCTTCAGCAGTAGCTAACTATCAAACATTATTCCCCAAGCTGTTCATATTGCAGCTGAAATAATCAAGAGTGCTGGCACATGAACAAGGACACAGTGTTAGTTTTTGCAGCATTAAAACAAAAGATAAAATCGTTGCCAAATAGGCAGGGACAAGAGTGTTGGGGAGAGATAGTTTATTTCAGGCTGAAACATTTTATGACAAGTAATAAAGTAACAGCTATACTGAAATGAGTACATAACCTCCCCAAAAATCTGAAACAATTTCCAAAAAATGTGTACATAGAATAAAACATAATAGCAAATGGTTATAAGGGCACTGTGCTGTTATTCAAAGAACACTCCATTAATCAGAGTAGTGAAATGTTCATATATAGAGTATTAATACTATCCCCCTTTACCATCTTCGTTTACTGGATGATCTGAGTGTTAGGTATTAAGTTATTCAAAGGTAACTGAAGTTAAAATTTCATCTCAAAGCCAAATATTTCAAGAATGGCATCTGACAGTTCTTTTAGCAAAGATTAATTTCTCATATCTTGTGTTTTGGAGGATGG